>NC_064621.1:91235275-91544203 GCF_023898315.1 Schistocerca nitens | reverse complement strand
GATGTTAGATGAACATCAACAAAAGCAAAACGGGGATAATGTACTGTAGTCGAATTAAGTCGGGTGTTGTTGTTGTTGTGGTCTTCAGTCCTGAGACTGGTTTGATGCAGCTCTCCATGCTACTCTATCCTGTGCAAGCTTCTTCATCTCCCAGTACCTACTGCAACCTACATCCTTCTGAATCCGCTTAGTGTATTCATCTCTTGGTCTCCCCCTACGATTTTTACCCTCCACGCTGCCCTCCAATACTAAATTGGTGATCCCTTGATGCCTCAGAACATGTCCTACCAACCGATCCCTTCTTCTGGTCAAGTTGTGTCACAAACTCCTCTTCTCCCCAATCCTATTCAGTACCTCCTCATTAGTTATGTGATCTACCCATCTAATCTTCAGCATTCTTCTGTAGCACCACATTTCGAAAGCTTCTATTCTCTTCTTGTCCAAACTATTTACCGTCCATGTTTCACTTCCATACATGGCTACACTCCATACAAATACTTTCAGAAATGACTTCCTGACACTTAAATCTATACTCGATGTTAACAAATTTCTCTTCTTCAGAAACGCTTTCCTTGCCATTGCCAGTCTACATTTTATATAGAGGGAGACCAAGAGATGAATACACTAAACAGATTCAGAAGGATGTAGGTTGCAGTAGGTACTGGGAGATGAAGAAGCTTGCACAGGATAGAGTAGCATGGAGAGCTTCATCAAACCAGTCTCAGGACTGAAGACCAACAACAACATCCATTTTAATCTGTGGACTTCGTTCTTGGCCTTCCAATCTCGTTGTTTCCTCTTGGTTCTTGTACATACTATTTCCTTTCCCTCCCTGTAGCTTACTCCATTTTTTTCAGAATTTCTAACCTGCACCCGAACCAAACCGCAAAATACCAGCCCTGTAGTAGTCGTATAACTAACTGGTCGAAGAGCTCGCTTCCGTACACGCGTCGGTTTCCGAAGAGTCGAGGTTATGTGGTTATGTGGCTCCTCGGCCAGTGTAGTCGGAACACGGCGCACTCACAAGGGAACCTCCCCATCGCACCCCACTCAGATTTAGTTATAAGTTGGCACAGTGCGTAGGTCTTGAAAAACTGAACACAGATCAATCGAGAAAACAGGAAGGAGTTGTGTGTAACTATGAAAAAATTAAAAAAAATATACAAACTGAGTAGTCCATCCGCAAAATAAGCAATATCAAGGATGGTGTGAGTGGAAGAGCGCCGTGGTCCCGTGGTTAGCGTGAGCAGCTGCGGAACGAGAGGGCTTTGGTTCAAGTCTTCCCTCTTGTGAAAAGTTTATTTTTTATTTTCAGACAATTATCAAAGTTCAGGCATTCACACATAATCAACTTCGCTCTCCAAAATTTCAGGACATGTTCAAATTTGCTTGGACATATGCAGGATTTGACGGTCTACAACATGGAAAAATTTGAAAACGTTAAAAACTTATGTTTTGACAGAGCACAGGGAAAACTGCGTGACTGTGAAACTGTTGCATTCATTTGTTGCAGTTTATGTGACAAACTCTTATGTTTCCATCACTTTTTGGGAGTGATTATCACATCCACAAGAAAACCTAAATCGGTCAAGGTAGGAGAATCTTTTTATCCATTCGCCAAGTGTACAACTTAGGCGGGTCGACAACACATTCCTGTCATGTGACGCACATGTTGTCGCCAGTGTCGTATAGAATATATTAGACGTGTTTTCCTGTGGAGGAATCGGTTGGCCTATGACCTTGCGATCAAATGTTTTCGGTTCCCATTGGAGAGTCACGTCCTTTCGTCTACCAATCGCACGGTTTTACGGTGGGGTCGCAAAACATAGACACTATACTTATTACAGTGAACAGAGACGTCAATGAGCAAGCGGACAGATCATAACTGCGAAACTAAAGAAAATAAACTTTTTACTCGAGGGAAGACTTGAAACACGGACCTCTCGTTCCGCAACTGCTCACGCTAACCACGGGACCACCGCGCTCCTGAGCTCATGCTCTCCTTGATGTTGCTTATCTTGCCTATGGACTACTCAGTTTGTATATTTTGCTTATTTTTTCATAGTTTCACACAACTTCTTTCTGTTTTCTCGATTGATATGTGTTCAATTTGTCAAGGCCTATCCACTGTGCCAACTTGTAACTAAATCTGAGCGGGGTGCGATGGGGAGGTTCCCTTGTCAGTACATTCTCGCGTTCCTCCTCTCTTGACGGGGGCCCCCCCACGGCTGGCCGGCCACACTCTTGGCCGATTGCCTCCAGAGCGGGCGCGCGGTGCCAGTGCCGCCGTCGCTGTGGCTGCGGCCGTCCGCCTCCGCCCGCGCCACCCCCGCAGTGCGGCGGGCTGAATATTTCACGCAGCGGCCGCCGCCTCCCCGCCCCTCCACCAGGGGCGGCCCGGTCCAGGCAGACCGCAGACCGGCCAAACTGATTACGCGCCGTCTGGGACGATCAGATGCGGACCTCGCTACCTCACTGACTTCCGCTGGTCCAGACTCGCTCCACCACCGAGGAACAAAACACGAGGGTAATCCCAAAAGTAAGGTCTCCCATTTTTTTTTATAAGTACAGGACTCTGTGTGGCAGTTGGTCACCCTGTTACGAAGAGTGCTTCACGCGCTGTGCGTTAACACGCACTCGCCGCGCTGCGGCGCTCAGTCTTGGCTTGGCAACCGTTGAGAATCTATCTCCCGTTGGATGTTACCGCCAAGTGCGAATTGCGCGCAGTTATTCGGTTTTTGAACGCAAAGGGCACTGCGCCGATTGAAATCCACCGCCAATTGACGGAAGTGTATGGTGAGTTGTGCATGGATGTCAAAAATGTTCGTAAGTGCTGTAGAGAGTTTGCAACTGGTCGGACCGAAATTCACAACGAACAAAGGAGCGGGAGACCGTCAGTTTCTGAGGAGACAGTGTTGAAGGTTGAGCAAAGCATGCGTGAAGATCGGTGGATCACCGTGGATGATCTCTGCACGTTGGTTCCTGAGGTTTCCCGAAGCACAGCTCACAGAATTTTAACGGAAACATTGAACTACCGGAAGGTGTGCGCAAGATGGGTGGCACGAATGCTGACTGAGGACCACATGTGGCAACGTGTTGATGCTTCCCGCGCATTTCTCAACCGCCTTGCAGCCGAACAGGACAACTTTCTGGACTCAGTTGTCACGGGCGACGAAACTTGGGCATACCACTTTACACCTGAGACCAAGCAACAATAACGCCAGTGGAGGCATCCTTCTTCGCCAAAGCCGCGGAAATTCAAACAAACACAGTCTACCGGTAAAGTCATGATAACCCCTTTTTGGGATCGGAAAGGGGTATTGTTGGATGACTTTATGCCCGCTGGGACCACAATTAACGCTGACAGGCACTGCGAGACTATGAAAAAACTCAAACGGGCACTTCAAAACCGGAGAAGAGGAATGCTGGGCAAGGGCGTACACATTCTCCATGACAACACTTACCCACACAACGCTCAGAAAACCGTTGCTCTCCTGCAACAGTTTCAGTGGAACATAATCACGCACCTACCCTATAGGCTTGGCGCCCAGTCACTGTCACCTGTTCCCTAGGTTAAAAGAACATCTGGCCCGAAAAAGATTCAGCTCCGACGACGAGGTGAAAGAAGAGGTTCATAACATTCTGAACAGCATCTCGGCGGGCTGGTATGACATTGGCATACAAAAACTGCCACAGCGTCTAGAAAAATGCATCGACAGAAATGGGGATTATGTCGAAAAATAGCTATATGTTCAAGCTGTAAACCGATGTAAACCATTGTAGCAGTAAAGGTCTATGTACTTATAAAAATAGGAGAACTTAGTTTTGGTATTACCCTCGTAACTGTACTTGCACCAAGTAAAGTGTATTAGGGGGCTGGCGGTTATCGCTGGAACAACTGGTTCTCAGTTGCACCGGTTTTTGTTTCTGCCACTATTAAGACCCCTCGAAATAACCGGTTTTTGTAGTAACCGATTTTCAATTTCTTTTATTGCTGTTATTTCCGACAGGCAACGTAGACATCCCACAAAGATTTAAAAATCTTACGACTCCCTCAGGCCTCTACGTTATACATTTCAAGGTACATGGGGACAACATACAAAATAAAATAGATAAATAAAAGAAAACTTAGTGCGTTCATTATTCACCGCTTTTCTCAAAAAGTAACGACAATTTGACGACTGCAAAAATTCATTCCAAGTCGCCTACTAATTCTAATCTTTTACATCTTTGTTAGAAAATCGCGTTGTAATGTAGGATCATATCATGATGGTGGATTTCACCCGGTCAGAGCTGAAAATTTAAGAATGCTAGAAGTCTATTGTAAATAGCCTTTCGCTCCCTGTATTTTACCCCTACCACCTTCAGAATTTGAAAGAGAGTATTCCAGTTAACATTGTCAAAAGCTTTCTCTAAGTCTACAAATGCTAGAAAAGTAGGTTTGCCTTTCCTTAATCTTTCTTCTAAGATAAGTCGTAAAGTTAGTATTGCCTCACGTGTTCCAACATTTCTACGGAATCCAAACTGATCTTCCCCGAGGTCCGCTTCTACCAGTTTTTCCATTCGTCTGTAAAGAATTCGCGTTAGTATTTTGCAGCTGTGACTTATTAAACTGATAGTTCGGTAATTTTCACATCTGTCAACACCTGCTTTCTTTGGGATTGGAATTATTATATTCTTCTTGAAGTCTGAGGGTATTTCGCCTGTCTCATACATCTTGCTCACCAGATGGTAGAGTTTTGTCATGACTGGCTCTCCCAAGGCCATCAGTAGTTCTAATGGAATGTTGTCTACTCCCGGGGCCTTGTTTCGACTCAAGTCTTTCAGTGCTCTGTCAAACTCTTCACGCAGTATCTTATCTCCCATTTCATCTTCATCTACATCCTCTTCCATTTCCATAATATTGTCCTCAAGTACATTGTCCTTGTATAAACCCTCTATATACTCCTTCCACCTTTCTGCCTTCCCTTCTTTGCTTAGAACTGGGTTTCCATATGAGCTCTTGATATTCATACAAGTGGTTCTCTTCTCTCCAAAGGTCTCTTTAATTTTCCTGTAGGCAGTATCTATCTTACCCCTAGTGAGACAAGCCTCTACATCCTTACATTTGTCCTCTAGCCATCCCTGCTTAGCCATTTTGCACTTCCTGTCGATCTCATTTTTGAGACGTTTGTATTCCTTTTTGCTGCTTCATTTACTGCATTTCTATATTTTCTCCTTTCATCAATTAAATTCAATATTTCTTCTGTTACCCAAGGATTTCTATTAGCCCTCGTCTTTTTACCTACTTGATCGTCTGCTGCTTTCACTGCTTCATCCCTCAGAGCTACCCATTCTTCTTCTACTGTGAAAATCAAATTCATCACTATTTTTTTCGTGTGTAAAACATGTTTACTTTTACTTCAGGTCGTATTCCCAAGCAGCCTTTTCGGTTCTTAAGCGAGAACGCATACACAGTTTAGTGCCGGAGAATGCGGCTTCTCTGATCGACTGTTTCGCTACAATACGGGGGTCGTTTGTGCGCCGGCTCACGGCGCTAGATGCGCTGAAACCTTTTACGCATGCGCGGAGCGAGCTTTGTCGACCAATCTGCGAACAGTTTGGACGTGACGTTGATTGCTCTTGGAGAAAGGCAGCTCCAACGTGTGAAATGTCAATTACAAAGTAATTTTAATCGGGCTATAGTGTGTTGAAAAAAGGGAGTAAATCCACTAGCAAGTGTCTGGATACAGTGGGAATTCAAACTGGATCGTTAATTTGAAGTTGTTTTCGTTCATCTCTAAACAAAAGACTAGACTATTCATACTTTGGGGGGGGGGGGGTCATTTGGAACATGGCACTTGCGTTAAGAAGCTTTCAGTTCCCATGGGTTTCGCTCTGAAAGTTACTGTGCTCTTGACTAATTAGGGGTCCGCCATGGATTTTCGACTGAAGAAGGGGTCCGCCAGCTGAAAAGGTTGGCAATCCCTGCCATAGAACATTTATGGAATATAATCGAGGGGTCAGTTCGTGCACAACACCGGCAACACTTTCGCAATTAAGGACGGCTATAGAGTCAGCATCGCTCAATATCTCAGCAGTGGACTTCCAATGAGTTGTTGAGTCCATGTCATGTCGAGTTTCTGCACTACGCTGGGCAAAATAAAGTCCGACAGAATATTAGGAGGGTTCCCACGACTTTTGTCATCTCACTGTATTAATCACATACACCTCCATATGACGTCTTTTTGTGGCTTTGATTAGTTAGGATCACTCACATTACAGCAAACTCATGTCACGTTTGAACTTTTGCTGCTATGATGAATTATTGTGCTAAGAGTTTGGCGGAAACATTTATCGAAGATTATTATGCATTAGTAAAGGTCTAGCTTTTAGAATACAGGGTTTATAGTATTTAAACCGACAAACTCTGGGTGGTTATAGGGGACATCAAAACAAATATTTTTCCATGATGTCATTTTTCCCTATGAGGAGTATTTAAACCGGTACAGGAAGATTTCTTTGGCGGCAAAATAATTAAACCAACAAACACTTATTCATTTTTGTATGACCAAGAGACAGCACATTAACGCAACCTAATTTCAATTACAGTAGATTTTCAAAAATGCCTCCATTGACACGTAAACAAAGGTTACACCGTCGGATCATGTTCTGTCTGACACGGGCAAAAACCCCAGGAGTACAATGAATTGTTCCTGCTGATGCTGCTGCTACTATCTAGGCAACAAATTCCTCTTCTGATGCTGCAAGGTTGCTGCAACAAGGTTGCCCATCTCTCCCCACACAAAAAGTCCAGAGAGGACATGTCTGGTGATCGAACAGGCCATGGCACAGGACCACCTCTGCCAATCCACGTTTCTGGGAACAGTCGGTCCAGGAATCGACGCACACGACGACTGAAATGTGCCGGCGCTCCGTCGTGTGGAACCACATGCGATGTCTTGTAGGGAGCGGGACGTCTTGCAGCAATTCTGGCAATGCTCTGGCGAGAAAATTGTAGTAGTGCCTGCTATTTAATGGCCTAGGTAGCAGATACGGCCCAATTAAACAGTCCCCAACAACACCGACCCACACATTAACGAAGAACCGCACTTGATGAGCGCTAGTAACTGTGGCATGTGGGTTATCCTCACTCCAAAATGTGAACTGTGCATGTTGAAGACTCCATCACGCCCGAACGTTGCTTCATCGGTAAACAACACAGAGGATGGAGATGTAGGGTGAATTTCACACTGTTCCAGATACCATTGCAAAAACTGTGCTCTGGGTGGATAATCAACTGGTTCGAGATTGTGGACACGCTGTATGTGAAATGGACGTAACAATTGCTCTCGGAGGACTGTTCTTACATTCGTCTGATTCGTCCCCACGTTAAGTGCAATTGCACGAGTGCTGATTGAAAGATCCAGCTCCAGATGCTGCAAGATGACTTCCTCAAATTGCAGCGTTCTTACCGTGCGACGGCGTCCCTGTCCAGGTAATCTGCTAAATGACCCGGTCTCACGCAGACGTTGGTACACAGCAGCAAAGGTCGTATGATGCGGGATACGGCGATTAGGATATTGTTGTTGATGAACCCGCTGTGCAGCTCGTCCGTTGTGGTGCGCTACGTAGTACGCACCAACCGTATCAGTGTACTCACTCCAGGTGTATCGCTCCATTAGTAAACAGAGACAATGCACTACTGCACTGGTGGAAAGCAGTTGTCTACAACTGAAGATCGTAGTACGGCCTCTAACAACTGAAGATCGTAATACGCCCTCTAACAACTGAAGAGTGTAATACGGCCTCTACCGGCTTAAATAATCCTCATAGGAAAAAATGACATTAGGGAAAAATATTTATTTTGATGTCCCCTACAACCTCCCAGAGTTTGTCGGTTTAAATACTTTTCACCCTATATACAGAATATACAGATACTGACCTCACTATTTCTACTAGCAAACAGTAATTTTTTTTACAGGAAATGCATGAAAATTGTATTTTGGTTCGTGGCAGAGATTTGAGTAGATTTGTTACACCAAGAGAGAAGCCTGTTATCTAGGCGTGTGCTGTTATAGCTTCCCGTGTCCATACAAATGGAATGTGATTTCCCACAAACGTCCATCAAGCAGGCCAGAGAACCGCAATATTCGGTGTCACTCGTGGCATTGCGACATATTGAGGAGTGCATCGCTTGTGTTCATTTCCTTAATGGCCCGGCCGTGTCCTGCAATCAATCTCCCGCGCGAGGTTATTGCAAAACGTCGACAACGCCCCGCGCACCGCGTTTTACTCAGATTGCTCCGTTCCAACGACGATATTTCACTCGCAGTCGAAAAATTAAACGAAGCAATACGCCGTAGCAAAGAAACACTAGACGAAATTATATATGTTTTAATAGACAATTTGCGAATCATTTTTTGTTCGGTTTCCAAGCTTTATTCGCTCTTTTATTCCTGACACAGCTATTTACCTTCATACAAATATCTTGTTAACATTTATGCTTAGCTAGTTTCAGCTCGTTAACTTTTCTTCTTATTTCGCTATTAAAGTGCTTAGGATTCAAAATAAGGATACAATAGGACTAGCCCTAATTAGGGTCCAGGAATGTAAAAACTGTTATAAGACTGTTGTGAGGCAGAACTAAACAGAGCCAGCGACTTCCAACAGTCCTGATTCCTTAAAGAATGGTACTCCCGTGTATAAAACTGCTTCTAACGTTTGAATACTTTACAAATGAGTTAATGTATTAAATAGTTAAAGTTAAGCGTCTAAAACCTTTAAAGCTTGAAAAAGTTTGGAAAAGGTTATAAATTAGGTTTGAAGTTCGTTGAAAGTTTCTATTTGCTCTCATCATCAAAAGCTGGAAGAATAGACTTAGATAATTTGTGCTCCATTTTAATAAAAGTTAGTTGTTACGAATATCAGTCTCTATTGCATAATATCTCCAGAATTATGAGTCGCATAATGACATTATTATGTAGGTACTTCAAGAGGTATGAAAACTGTGCTCCGAATTGTGTTGGTGGTAAAGGAGTACAAATTAAAACGTCAGGCTTGATGTAGCAGTATTACTGCATGAACAGCGAAAGTGTAAACAGCAGTAAGCGTTTTTCCTTTTATGATTTTGCTGAGTAAGTCACTGAGAAAAATTTTCGTTCGTGTTTGAAGTTACATGTAAATCTTGTTGTAAATCGATAAATTCTGTCATTCGTAAATTCTTGACGCATAATTTCTGGGTATTCGCGCCCCATAAATTACGCCTCACGGCATATACAAATTTTCTATCTGTAATATTTGTTTTATTGTGTTAAACCTTTAACAAAGGATTATACCTCTTAATGAGTGGTTTATGACTGTATTCTGAATTAATAAGTTCGGTCAATTATTATATGAAATATTACAAAACAAATTTTGAGAATCCTAAAGGATCAGAATAGCGATGAGGTGAACGTTAATTTGAAACGGACCAGAATAAAGGAAATGGTGACAGATGCAGCGAAGGACGTGATAGGCGAAAAGAAAAAGAAGAAAGGTCCTGGTTTGGTGAAACTTCCGAAGAAGCAGTAAAAGGGAGAAGAAAAGCAAGAGAAAGGTGACTAACAACAATGAACATTGTCATGAATAAAACAAGTAAGAGAAACTATAAACTACAAGAACATTGCGGGCAGAAAAGAGTACACATCTGGCTTCTGTGCTAAATAAATTGGGGATATAGGTCAAAGAAATAACAGCAGACAAGTGTTACAACACATCAAGCAAGTGAAAAGTGGGAGAAGAGCGAGATTTTAGTCATTAATGATAAAGATAGGAAGACACACAAGTGTTCCAACATATCAAGCAACTGAAGAGTGGGAGGATATTCTCTAGTCATAAATGATAAAGATGGGAAGATGATCGCTGACAAACAAATGATCATCGAAAGATGGGCAGAATACTTTGCAAGTCTTAAATGCGGGAGACCCAGAATACATGTTTCAGCAGACATAACAAGAATAGAAGTATGAAACAATTTTTTTTTAATATAATCCATTATGGAGTCGAGGTAGCAGTTGTCGTTATACTGGTTATCACTGTTAGCATTCAACCGCGATTGGTTACAGAATAGATATGGTTAAAAAACTGTTACGGAAAAGTAATAAGCGCAAAAAAATAAAGAATAAACCTGATGGAGAGAAAGTGAAAATTATCACGATGCCATACTACGGAAAAGTCTCACAAAAGATAGCAAATATTAAAGCCATACGATGTCAAAATAGCTTTTCAGACTAATAACCTAGTGAGGTATAGCCTGAAGCACGATATTGGCGAGAAGAGAAATAAGTTTGAAAGATCGAGAGTTTATAAGATTCGGTGCAGAACTTGTGATGCAAAATATATAGGGCAGACAGGAAGATCATTCGCGATCCGGTATAAAGAACACAAAGATGCGTTCAGGTCAGGAAATTATGACAAATCAGCTATTGCGAACCATATATATGAAACAGGCCATCCCCTTAATAGCATAGAAGACAACGTAGAAATATTGCATGTAGAAAAGAAAGGGAGGAAACTTGATTTACTAGAGGAATTCGAGATAGCTATCCATGAAAAGAAACAAAGCAATATTCTAAATGTACAAGATAATTTTAAAGAAATGAGATTTTTAGCGGGTTTTTAGAATTATTTTAGGGCAGGCATGCGACTTTAAACTTGTAGCATGTCACTGACGGAGTTGCGAGAGGCAAACGATGGCAGACCAATGCAATAAGGAAATCAGGCGCCCAATAGCAGAGCGTTACCGTCAAGCACACGGCTGTAACCATGCCACAACACCTAGGCACGTCAGTCCACAACAGCTCCCGAGCCGGCACAGTGCGACAGCATATCTGGTAGCTATGGGACGGCCATTGACTTGTGTCAACAACTTCAATGTAAGACGAGGACCCACAGTCCAATATACTTTTAATTCTGTTTTACTCTATGGACTTCCCAACTATTTGTGATGGTATTTTGCCTTTTTGGTCCGTTTAATTTCATGACATAGACTTTACAACCTGATGATGAGAGCATTGTCTCTTGAAACGCGTTGTTAAAATACGTATAAGAATCGCGGTTGCATGCTAACAGTGATAACCATGAAACAATTTATTTACTGAGGAGGGTGTGAGAAAGGTATAAACAATCGGCAGTCGATAATCTGATAACATCAGAGAATATTAAGTGAGGAAGTGAAGACCTCGTTAAAGAGGTGACCAGACTAATCCAGATGATATGGATGAAGGAAGAGATATCAACAGAATGGAAACTGTCGTTGTGCCAATCCATAAGAAGAAAAGCAAGAGAGACTGTAATAAATATAGAGGGATCTCACAACCAGCTGAATATCAGCTGTAAGGTATTATCCCGCATAATATTCCAACATCCTTAGCCATGCACCGAGGAAGTAGTAGGGAGTTATCAAGCAGGTTTCAGCTCAGAAAAATCTGAGTCAGGTATGAGAAATATACTGGGAATTTAACAAACTACTATTCGACACATTCGTAAATTTCTCAAAGGCGTAATATAATTTCCATCATTAGGGAGTGTAGAGTACCTGAGAAATTAAATGAACTTGGTAGAAGAGTGTAGATGTACTATGGTGGCGATACCTAAAGTAAGACATCTAGGAGGAATGTCAAACGAAATGAAAGTACGAAGTCGGTACGACAGGGTGACACATTGTGAACCATATTATTAACCCTGTAGCTGAAAAAGTTTCCCCGAGGTTTCCATTCAGTCTGAACGGAAATCTGCAAGTGCTAAGATATGGAATTCATGCGACAGCCATATCAGAATCAAAAGAATAAATAAAAACGGTCGAGAATTTGAGCAGTAGTGTAGAGAAGATGGGCTTGAGAATACACCTAGAGAAGGCACATGAAATGGAACAAAGGGCAAGGAGGAACCATAACGTACCTCGGAATTTTAAGGCTGAGAGAGATTGAGTGGAATGTATTTGAGAATTTAGATACTTGGGACCATACTCCAACACTAGGAATAATGTCCAGCTGGAAGTAAACTAATGAATTGTCGATACTACCAGACACTCTCAATGAAAGTTAAAATGAAGGCATATAATACAGTAATTTCTCCAGTGCTGTTATGTGGCACAGAAACCCTGAGTGGCACCAAGAAAGAAACTGATGGTGTTTGAGACAAACATCATGGACCCAGGCCAGTGAAAGAACAGGGTTGAACAGACTGAAAAGTGAAGGAACATACGTTGAACCAGACCAGTATTGTACAAAAAGCAACGTTCAACCACCTACAGTATGCTGGGCATTTTACGAGGATGTCAGGTGATGTTACCCCTAATGTAGTGTTGGTAGGAAGGCAAAAGGGGCAGTGATCCCGGTGAAGACCACGAACAAGATGGAAGGATTGACTACGATAAGACTTGCAATAACAGGGACTCAAAAGAAACTAAAGCTGCACAGGACTGGATGTGGTGGACGCAGTTGTGAGGTTGGCGAATGATCTGCAAGGTCCATTATCACAGTTTAGACAAGTAATTAAGCAAATTTTTGTTGCCCTTCGAAGCCATTAAAAAGGTAACCTCCAACAGGGACCATAAACAACGAACTGAGTTAACCGTTAAGTGATATAGATCCCAGGCAGTAAACAAAGAAGATGAGAAGTGATAAGTCCATTATAAGGAGGACAACCGGCTAAATAATGGTAAATTTCGTCATACAGGAAAGTAAGTAATGAAACTGGGCAGTTATCGTCACCATACACCGAACGTCATTACAAACAATATTAAATTTGTTTGCGAGTTACAAAATCTTAACAAGCAGCGGATGAAAAGAAGGATGCAATTGGGAACCAACAAGTAGTCGTTTTCATAGATAGTCAGGCACATGCGTCACCTGTTGCAATAACTTTTATATTAGCGGACGGAAGCGGTGTGGTGGATAGTGATCCGCCTGAAAAGATCTCTTGAAGCTTCTATCGAAAAATGGCAAAACATATTCGCTGTTTGAGCGCGTCACCAGGATGTTTTGATAATAAAATTAAACAATACAAGCAAAAGCCTCAAGCTTGGATCAAAGGATGAATTCCATTTTAAATAGCATATTAATTATGTGTTTGGAAAGCAATTCCCGTCTTACGGTACTGCCAGAAATGGCCATAGGTGACCGGAAGGTAAATACAAATAAACACGAATGTATGGTATGAACAGCATGATTTAGGTGTTGCGGATTTTATTCTTAAATATTGTTGTTCCTTTTAATATCCACGTGAATGTATATTTGCGAATACAAAGAGATTAAAAGCATCAGAAATACTATTGGATAAGGAAAACGTGTTATTCGATGAGCAAATTAAATTATTTGGAGTGATAAATACGCAAACAATATTAAAAAGATTTTGTATAACACAGTATGAGAAAGCACATCTCTATATGCTTCATAAGTTAAGGAAATTAGAAAGAAAAAACGGGTAGCTGCTATTCATGGAAACAAATTACTAGTATTTATGAACAGCTGGAGGTTCAAGATTGGACTACATCAGAAACGAAGTATTTAGAAGAAATATATAAGCAGAAAGGAACATGACGAAAGGTATTTAAAGGAATGGGCTACTACGGTATTCGCACTAAGAACGAAAGGACGCCAATAGATGACCAAAGAAGGTATGGAGACGTACCCCTACAGGGAAAAATTGGGAGAAGATCGAATGTCTATAAGACAGATTGCAAAATTCAAGGGAGGTAGGGTCACCAGAAAGCTCGGAAAGGTGCTGAAAAGACAAACTGAAGACACACACGGAAAAAAATTAGTTCCTCTGGGACGACAAAGTCGATTTTGATCCTATGATGGCATATCCCACCCGGGGGACAGCTGATGTACTGACAATGAGTTCAACGTCGTCCACCAAAAGAAAGCACAGCATCGCTAAGAGCGCCACTGGTGTCCATCCTTTAATAGGGAATGTTCAAAGGCTCAGTGTGGTGCCAACGTTCGAAGAAAGCAGGCAAATAAGCAATGGATATGCACCAAGCTGTCTACAGCCATCTGATCGAGTTTGAAAGGGTTCAAATTATGGCCTTCCTAGTGGCGGGATGTTCCTTTCACAGATGGCCACACAAGTTGGACGAGCTGCGTCAGTTGTACAATGATGTTGGTATCAATGATCACATGAGCATTCTCACACCCGTAGACGATGATCTAGACGTCCACATAGCACAGGTGTCCGCCAGAATTGAGAGGGCCACAGTGGCAGATGGTACAGCTACCACAGCACGCATAAGAGTGCTTGTGAGCCAAAAAGTGTTAACACGAACTGTTGCGAACAGGTTGTCAGCAAAGGGACTATGGGCATGCACACCTGTAGCCTCTCTTCCACTCACGCCACAGCATCGACGTGCGCGACTTGATTGGTGCCGTCAGAGGATCACTTGGAAGATGGAATGGCGCGCCGTGGTCTTCAGCGATGAAAGCAGATTCCGCCTGCATGCACGTTAGGGTTGTCTGCGCGTACTACGTAGATCGACTGGGCGCTGGCACATGGACTACATTCGTCCAAGACACATTGGCTCCATCTCAGGTCTTATGATGTGTGGTCCGATAAACTGTAACTCTCGTTCACCTTTCGTGTTCCTGGGGAGGGAGCTAACCAGCACCTGGTACGTGCGCTGGTTCTTTTGCCCTTCTTGCAACAGGAAGGTGATGTCTCGTTCCAACATGATAATGTTCGCCTGCGTACTGCTCTGCAAGATGTGCAACAACTTCCTTGGCGAGCACGATCCCAGGACAGTATTCGCCATCTGTGCGATCGAGTGGATGGCAAAGTCAGCGCCTGCACTGCCCCCCGTGGAGACTACACCACACATTAATATGAGTCGTTCATATTGGTCCGATGCCTGGTACCTCAGAACAAACTTGTGCTAATGATTTGTAAATGTCATCATTTCCTGTACTCCATGTGCACGTGTGCACTGTTGGCACAATAAATCTTGAGTGAATTAGAAACCTCGAAGAGAATATATACAGGGTGGTCCATTGATAGTGACCGGGCCAAATGTGAGATATTTGGCATCAAACGAAAAAACTACAAAGAATGAAACTCGTCTAGCTTGAAAGGGGAATCCAGATGGCGTTATAGTTGGCCCGCTAGTTGGCGCTGCCATAAGACAAACGGGTATCACCTGCATTTTTTTAAAAATAGGAACCCCCATTTTTTATTACATATTCGTGTAGTACGTAAAGTAATATGAATGTTATAGTTGGACCACTTTTTTCGCTTTGTGATAGATGGCGCTGTAATAGTCACAAACGTATAAGTACGTGGTATCACGTAACACCCCGACAGTGCGGACTGTATTTGCTTCGTGATACATTAACCGTGTTAAAATGGGCCGTTTACGAATTGCGGAAAAGGTCGATATCGTGTTGATGTATGGCTATTGTATTCAAAATGCACAACGGGCCTGTGCTATGTATGCCGCTCGGTATCATGGACGACATCATCCAAGTGTCCGGACCGTTCGCCGGATAGTTACGTTATTTAAGGAAACAGGAAGCGTTCAGCCACGTGTGAAACGTCAACCACGACCTGCAGCAAATGATGATGCCCAGGTAGGTGTCTTAGCTGCTGTGGCGGCTAATCCGCACATTAGTAGCAGACAAACTGCGCGAGAATGGGGAATCTCAAAAACGTCGGTTTTGAGAATGCTATATGAACATCGACTGCACCAGTTCCATGTTTCTATGCACCAGGAATTAATGTAAATCGCCGACTTTCAACGTCGTGTACAGTTCTGCCAATGGGCACAAGAGAAATTACGGGACGATGACAGATTTCTTGCACGCGTTCTATTTAGCGACGAAGCGTCAGTCACCAACATCGGTAACGTAAACCGACATAACATGCACTATTGGGCAACGGAAAATCCACGATGGCTGTGACAAGTGGTATATCAGCTACCTTCGTGGGTTAATGTATGGTGCGGCACTATGGGAAGAAGGATAATTGGGCCCCATTTTTTCGATGGCAATCTAAATGGTGCAATGTATGCTGATTTCCTACGTAATGTTCTACTGATGTTACTATAAGATGCTTCAGGGCATGATAGAACGGCGATGTATTTCCAACATGATGGATGTCCGGCAAATAGCTCGCGTGTGGATGAAGCGGTATTAAATAGCATATTTAATGACAGGTGGATTGGTCGTCGAAGCACCATACCATGGCCCGCACGTTCACCGGATCTGACGTCACCGGATTTCTTTCTGTGGGGAAAGTTGAAGGATATTTGCCATCGTGATCCACCGCTAACGCCTGACAACATGCGTCAGTGCATTTTAAATGCATGTGCGAACATTACGGAAGGCGAACTACTCGCTGTTGAGAGGAATGTCGTTACACGTATTGCCAAATGCATTGAGGTTGACGGACATCATTTTGAGCATTTATTGCATTAATGTGGTATTTACAGGTAATAACGCTGTAACAATATGCGTTCTCAGAAATTATATGTTCACAATTGGAACAACCGAAATAAAATGTACAAACGTACCTATGTTCTGCATTTTAATTTAAAAAACCTACCTGTTACCAACTGTTCGTCTAAAATTGTGAGCCATATGTTTGTGAATATTACAGTGCCATCTATCACAAAGCGAAAAAAGTGGTCCTACTAAAACATTCATATTTCTTTACGTACTACACGAATTTGTAATAAAAAATGGGGGTTCCTATTTAAAAAAACCGCAGTTGATATATTTTTGAACTATGGCAGCGCAATCTAGCGGGCCAATCATAGCGCCATCTGGTTTCCCCCTTCAAGCTAGACAAGTTTCGTTCTTTGTAGTTTTTTCGTTTGACGCTTATTTCGTGAGATACCTGGCCCGGTCACGATCAATAGACCACCCTGTATATATATATATATATATATATATATATATATATATATATATATATATATATATTAGGGGAAGGATTTAAATTATGAATGCATGTAATTGTTAATGACTTTTCAAACCTGTCTCATTCATTGTGTGTAAAGTTTTTAAGCTATAATTTGCTACTACTGACGAATCTGTTTTGGTATCAATCAGAGAATGACGTAAGTGCTGATATATTCTGGGCCAAATGTAGAGACTCTTTTGGAATTAGAATTCTTTTATATAATATTTTTACTCTCAGGTCACATAAATGGTAACATAACTAATTTTGATTTGTTTGACAGTCATCATAAGATCATATAAAAATGCACAAGAAAATGGGATACTAATTTATGTCGAAGTGCATTACTAAGTGAAACCAGCTTTTGTGTACTACTGTGTAGACTTGAATTTGATACATACTAACTCGTCATGGTACAACTGAGTAGGACAGAGGTGTGTCGCTCATGTAAATATAGCTGTGTATTGATTTGGCGGACTGATGTCTGCAGTAAACTGCACAACAGTATGAATATTCCAGCATTTAAGTCAGAAATATAGCTCTTCATATTTTCACAACTAATCCTATATTAGCTATTTCATAATTACAAACGTTATACTATTATCCTGTTACATGCACCCTTCAGTTCCCCCAATCAGAGCAGATGGACTTACACTAGGGGAAAATCTACTGTCCTTCTCAGCTGTACCTTGGAGGGGTGCTTTGCACCATATTGAAGTACAAATAACTATATGCAGAAATGTATTTGTGTTCCTACTTCAGTTTCGTATTAATATACTATCCCCTATCTCTTTCCTTGGAATCTTGTCATTATATGATGACTTTTAAGCAAGTCGGAGCTGTTTTGTGTGCCCCAGGCTGGAGAAACGCAATAAAACAATTTCGTCGTGTACATTTCCTGCAGACACAACATCGTAACACAGACTGCGGTGGCTGAGAGTACATCTTCACTTACGTGCTTCCGTCAGTTAACGGAAGAAAATATGATTAGAATTCAATGGCCCTTTGACAAGGTCGTTATAGAGCGACCGCATGATGGGACTGATAAAGACCGTCACATGAACCATCCGTGTCCTTAAAAAACATGACTGTTTAGCATGATATCAATTCGATCAACGTCAAGTGACTGCCGTTTAGATGTGTCCGCTGTTTTCGGTAGCTGCAAACTCTCCTGTGATAGCCTTTTGTCTGATTGTCAGTTTTTGCCTTTTTCATGTGTGAGCATTAGCACCTTTTATTTTTACATATAAGTAGTGCTGAGTGTCTTACTTATTGATCCGAGTCTGATTATTCTAGTTGGTTGGTTCAACATTCTTTTCTTATTGTTTCATCACAGCAATCCGTTTATTTTCCGCGTGAGGTCATATTTTCGAATGATCCTTGCGAAATCTTAATGTACAATCTTAGCTTAAATGTACAATTAGATTCCAGTTTATTCGCTGTTTCTGATGTAGCCTATTGCAATCTCTCCAGCGAAACTACCTCGTCACTGGTTTTCCAATTTTCTGAGACTTGCTAATATTGTAATTGTTACTCGCACATTTTGTGATTTGTTACAATATGGATATTTGATTCATCATAAAGTTGTACTAAAATTGTGTCGCCAACACGTAACTTTGTCACGAATATAACGATTTTTAAGTAAGGTATGTTTATTTTTTTAGATAATACCTGTCATTCTCTACGAAAGGTAGAGTGGACAATCACATTTAAGAGCCCAGCTGTGTTGCGTGAAATAGCAGGCACACTATTACTGAGGTAGAAGTGGCTCCAGATAACGATGATTCGAGACAGGGTATACAGTTTCCAAATTTACCTTACAACCAAGGAAAACCTTCTAAAAACCTTGGTCGGAAAAAGGTATTTGGCGTATTCTTAATTAATTTCTAGTACAACACGTCACAGGGAGGAATATGACGATCCTGATGAGACTCTATGTATGTTTGTGTAACACGATGTAATCGATAACTTAGTAAGGTGATCACATTCTCGCAAAACTAATATTTCGCTTCACATTTTCATTAATGCAAAGATAATTAAAATTGTTTATGTGCAAAGGAATACATAATTGCGCCAATGAACTCAGTGCCCCTTTGATAAAACTGATTGCTTTAATGGTGCCATAGGGAAAAGGAATTGTCCAGAAGAACATTACATTTCTCTGAGGATCACGCGACAAGCGCATAATTTGTTGTGGTCAGCCCCTATGTTCTGTTCACTTGAGTTCATCGTGCGATGCACGTACACGAACCTGGTGCAGGGTCGCTAAATCGATGTGGGGAGGAGGGAAGGATGACACATGAGGTAAAAGTATGTGAAAGGTGTGATGGAGTTTAGAGGGTGAAACACGCGAATGTTACACGTAAAATAGTGAAATAAGTACAGATGTTATGTCCAGGTGAAAGGTGTGATGGAGTTTTGAGGGTGAAACACGCGAATGTTACACGTAAAATAGTGAAATAAGTACAGATGTTATGTCCAGGTACAATCAAATGTTTAATATGATTATTCCAGATTGTAAAATAGGTACTACGTTTGTATATTACCAGTTGGTGTCGAGAAACGAAAGTGAACAATGTTAATTTACAACTGAAAAGACTAATTGTTGGTTTCTCCTTAAATTTGATTATTTTTCATAAAACGTCATCATGGAAAGGACTCCCCACTGATGTTAGGTCCGCTGTCATGTTGGAGGTGAAACAGAGCACATTATTGGAATGCTCTGGAAATCAACTCTTCAAGTATAGATGACAGATTAGCATTTCACAGGCTGTCTGACTAACGTTTCATTTTGCATGCACATTATATTACAGAAAAATAATACTGCAGTGAATATTAAAGAATATTAAACAAATTAACATTTACTGGTTCTAAACAGTAGTAAATAGTTCTTATGCCACAGAGTAAGACATTCAAATGCGATGCTGTTGATTATTTGTGTACAACCTGCAGTAATAATCCTACATCACCTAACTGGAGTCGTAGTATACCTTGCTCGACATTTATGTGGACAGCATGCATGCGGTTTTTCCTTCTTTTACATTGCTTACACCTAATGGTAAAGAGGTAATCTGAGTTCTGATCAAATGAAGAGTCAAAGTCATGGCAGCCAAATGCCAGGCAATCTGGTAATGTGGCACAGGGTATCTGAATTGGGTACATTCTGGAAGGGACTTTCAGTTCTGGAATTTGCCTTCCAACCAAGAGAGCTCCAGAAAATCTTGATCAGAAACGAGGAGTGAAAAATCCTATTTTTATTTAATTTTGAAGCTATGTGTCGCGCACATCAAATGAAGGCTATTGCAGGATGGACAAAATAAAACTGTACCAGAAAATATTTGATGCTCCTTAGGATAGGCAGCACTACTTATATCACCTGCAACCGGAGCTGATGATGTAAGCTAGGTTGGCGATCTTAAGGAGCATCAAATACTTTGTGAATCAGTTCTGTTTTGCCCACCCTGTATACGTGTGAGTTTGTTCGCCTTCTCTACTCTAATTGGCATAGCAGTTAGTTGGGGATCTGGAACATTCTTGACCCTTGATTACTGCGAGACGAACACCAGGCGAGCAGATAGTTGTGCAAAACATTTCCAGTTGAGAGTGAATGGGAGGGATTTCCAGTTTCGTCATTTGTAAACTTCCAAGAACTTATAACAGAATCGGTAGATTACAACTATTTTTAATTTATGTGTGGGAAAATGTTCCACATTGTCTCACAATGTGCAATCGTTGTATGATGGCCTTTTTCTACAATATTAATTCACTTCACGAGAGAGAATGGATGGGTCTGAGTAGAACTTCATCAGCAATCCCACCACCAGTGTTATCGAATACTGGTTAGTATAGTCTGGGTAATTTGTGATAAGTTTTCCGAACAGCTATGTGAAGCATGCATCATTCAATGACATAATTTTGCATATTTGCGAACAGAGCTAGTAGTAGAACTGGTAGCAAAGAAGCTACAAATCAAAAATACATGCCTAATGCAGAAGATTTACTGGAAGGTATCTCCAGTTATGCCACTGATTCGACAACCAAGGAAAAATGTCTTGAAAACTTTGGTGGCAACTGGGCGATTGCAGTATTCGCCTGATAACGAACAAAAGACCTGATTTCCTATGTCGAAACTGATGAATTTCACACGTTCTTCTTTCTGGGACATCGCTTCCCATGATCACAGACTAAAATTAATGTTTTTTGAAGTGTATTCTGGGCCCAGTGAAGACTATACAGGGTGTTTCAAAATCCTTATCACGAAATTCTAGTGATGGCAGAGAGAAATATAACGTTTGGATGGAAAATAAGTTTGAAGATGGGATCACTTTAAAATCTCCAGCTTCGCGTTATGCACAATGACCTCTGTCCTGTGTGCTCTACATGAGCGGCACGGGATGTTTTCCGAATACTTGTCGTCGGGTTTCTTCTAAGGGGCGTTGTCCTCAAAGACGAGAGTGTGGGGGGGGGGGTCCATGGGTCACCACAGTAAAACCTCCCAGTTGCGAACGTATCGGTTTCTCGCAGACCCTGTTGTAGTCGGGCGGAAACAGTACGTGTGGTCATAATTACAACAGCCACTGTGGCGGCACCATCATCTCAGTTTGTACGTGTACGGTGATGCGGGAGATCTGAAAGTTTTTCGATCTTAAGAAGTGTACATTTCTGTGTATGGGTTCCTTATCAACATTTTGTCTACTAATTTCCATCTAAAACCTGTAAAACATGTAGTGGGAATTGTGAAATACGCTCTGTCTTTCTGTATTATGTCGTTCGTAGGAATCGCGACAACTAAATAGTTTTGTAGGATGAGTCTTGTGAGAGTGATTTTTCCTCTGTCAACAACTATCTCGACGTCTATGAGATATTAAACTAGCAGCGTCCTTCCACATTCCGTCTTTCACGCTGTTAAAGACAATCATGGCTCTGGGCCACAAATTTGGAAATACAGTAATGAATATTTCAAAACTCTGTGATATAAATTACCAATTAGATGGCTGAACGGTGGGCGTCAAAACTAATGAATTCTTCAAACGTCTTTAATATTACATGGCATGCAAATTACTAATGAGATTGCCGCAAGTTGGGAGCCAATAATTAAGTGACATCGATAGTTAAGTGAAATCAAACACCAAAAGTTTATGACATTAAGGGATTAATAAGTGAATGGAACAGATTGTTTACATGATTAAAACACGTAATATTAGCTTCTATTAAGGTACTTTTTCTACATAAAGTTACAGCTCTCAATGTCGATTTGACTGGGCGCTGCCAAGAGGAAGGAGAGGGAAATGAATCATCTCGCAATTTTCACAGTCATTTGTCGTATGGTGAACTGGGCTGCAAACGCTACACCGCGTCGCTTCGGGGCTGTGTGGTGGCGAGTTGGCTGCCCCCTTTGGTCCCCCACGGCATTAACGATTTCTTCTTACGTGTTCACTATGGGGATTATTACCAGCCTTTGCCTCTCAGTTCCAATGTTTTTCCGCTTTGCTTAGTTGCTGTGAAAGCAGTCACACAGTCACAACGCTTCTTTGTAACGGCTGTCTCTGCATGAGGCCTGGACAGCCCTACGTTTGAGCTTCGTCTAAGAACACCAGCCAACATGATTTTCCTTTTTCTGTTAACCGGCACAAAATCTACTAACTTTCACGTTTTCGGGTGTGTTGATGGCGAAAATGTTAATAGAAATCCAAGATCAGAACGCTTTTTCAAGTTGTAAAACCCTTACGTTGTTGCCTATATAGACTTATTCATGCACACTGATCAACCAGAACATTATGGCCAACTACCTAATAGCCGGTATGTCCACCTCTGGCACGGATAACAGCGGCAACGTCGTGGCATGAAAGCAATGAGGCCTGAACGGAGTTGGCACCACATTTGCACACACAAATAACCTAATTCCTATACATTCTGTGGAGTGACGTTACGAGCTCTGACGTCACATTCGATCGCGTCCCAGATGTGTTCCATGGGGCTCAGATCTGGCGAGTGGGGGGGGGGGGGCAGCTAATCAATGCAACTCGTCACTGTTTTCCTCGAATCACTCCATCACACTCGTAGCCAGGTGACATGGCGCATTATCTTGTTGAAAAATTCCACTGTCCGTAAACATGATCGTCATGAAGGGGCGTCCTTGGCCATCACGGCGCCTTGCCCGTGCTCCACTGGATCCATGGATTCCCACGTGAATGTTCGCCAGGGCATAATGGAGCCATTCCCGTTTGTCTCCGCTGCCCAGTACAGGTGTCAAGAAGCTGTCCCCCTGTGAGACGATGGATTCGCTCCCTCCAGTCGGCATGATGATGCAGGTATCGCGATTCATCAGACCACGCAACGCTCTGCCACTGCGTGAACGTCCAGTGCCGATAGTCACGTGCCAGTTTCAGTCGTAGTTGCCGATGTCGTGGTGTTAACATTGGCGCACGCATGGGTCGTCGGCTGCAGAGGCGCATCGTTAGAAGTGTTCGTTACAATGTCTTCAGACACACTTATACTCTGCCCGATATTAAAGCCTGAAGTTAGTTCCACCACCATTCGCCGCCTGTCCTGTTTCAGCAGTCTGCCCAACCTACGACGTCTGACGTGTGTAATCAGGGGTGGCCGCCCAAACTCACGACGTGTGCTCGTGGTTTCACCTTAGTTTCGCCACGTGTTGAGAACACTCGCCACAGCACTCCTCTAACACCCGACACGCCCTGCAGTTTCCAAAACGCTCATTCCGAGCCTCCTGGCCATCACAGTCTGTCCTCGATCAAACTCAGATAGAAGTAGTGGAAGTAGCAGTAGCTTCTTCCATCCACAGATCTCTATTTACAAGGAGGTACTACATTTCAAAGTATATACAAGTGTATACCAATTCAAAATAAGCTAATTCGTATACACATACATTTACAGACTTCTAGTTAGAGGCTATCATTAGATTTACTCCTGGTATACAATACCTTTTTTTACAAACAACTTATTAAATAATATAACGCCACGCCGTTCACTCATATCTCACTGTCAGTCACTCCACACAGCATACACACATTGTTTCATCACACTTCACTCACTACACACAGCCGGCCGCCGTGGCCATGCGGTTCTAGGCGCTTCAGTCTGGAACCGCGCGACTGCTACGGTCGCAGGTTCGAATCCTGCTTCGGGTATGGATGCGTGTGATGTCCTTAGGTTGGTCAGGTTTAAGTAGTTCTAAGTTCTAGGGGACTGATGACCTGAGATATTAAGTCCCATAGTGCTCAGAGCCATTTGAACCACTACACATACAAACACACACACTGGTGATCTCTGGGCCATTTTCTGTTTAGCAACTTCCCATTTGCTATCCTGAAAAACAAAGTCAGCACTCCTCTCTAATGAGTGAGATGTTGAGCTCAGGAAGAGGAAAAGGCGTTAGTTTTGTGCTATGCGTAGCTTGGGGCTAAGTTCTTCTAGAAAAGAAAAAAAAAACATAGTGTGAAGGTGTTATGTGGAATGTTTGATGTTTTATAATCTTTATTATAATTTATTTGTATAACATTTTTTACCAAATCGGTACTCCGTTTTATCTAAATAATCCTTCAATGTATAAAATGTATTGCATAACAGATACTTTTTAGCTGCCTTTTTAAATAAGTGCATATTTGCAATTTCTTTAATCTTGTTTGGTAATTTATTTCACAGTTTTATTCCTCGGTAGAAAATGCTGTTTTGAGTTTTAAGTTTATTTTTTCTTGGTAAATGTAAGTTGAGTCTAGGTCTTGTTCCAAGTTCATGGACTGAGCTGTTTGTGCTAGTAATTACCAATGCTATTTTTGATGTTTACAACTGACTGGTAAATGTATTCACACAGAGCAGTTAAAATCCCCAGTCTTTTGAACAGATCTTTACAATGAGCTCGACTACTATTTTTGGTTATTATTCTTATGGACCTTTTCTGGAGTTTGAAAATTGTGTTCATATTTTGTGCATTTGTTCCCCAAAACAGAATGCCATAGCTATGAATAGAGTGCACATATGCATAGTATGAAACTAAAAGACACTGCATGTTATACTGATGTAACATGTCTGTTTGCAAGTACCTTTGTCTGTTCACACGACTTCAACTGAGAGTCAATATTAATTCCTCGACATTTTGCATTTGTTACACAGTCTATAGAGGCGCCATCTACATTTAATTTAACATTGTCATTTTCCCTCTATACCGAAATTGATGGAATTAGTTTCCTTTATGTTCAACGTCACGTTATTGCTTATTGACCAATCGTAAACTTCCTTGAGCCTTTCATTTGATTTCTATGCGAGGAGTTCTCTTGTTTTCTCAGTGACTACAATACTGCTGTCATCAGCGAAGAGAATTTTTTCACCATGAGTAACATTACTGGGAAAGTCACGAATAGTATTGGTCCTAATATGCTACCTAGCGGAACCCATATATTAATGTATTTTGGTTCTGATAAGTGTTTTATTACATGTTTGGACGTATTTGAAGTATGTTTTATCTCTACTCTTTGTACACTGTCTGATAAGTATGATCGAAACCAGTCATTAACTACCACTCTTAAACTTAATGCTTCTAATTTATTTAATAGAATCTTGTGGTCGACTATATCAAAGGCCTTAGAAAGATCCCAAAATAAGCCTGTGACACACTCATCTTTGTCAAGAGCATCAAGTACAACTTTTGTGAATTCTACAATGACTGACACAGTATTTTGCCACTTCGGAAACCAAACTGTGATTCGCTCAAATGGTTGTAATTATTCAGGCAATTCATTAATCTGCCTTTTATAATTGCTTCTATTACTTTTGAGATTGGTGACAGTGTGGTGTCACCGCCAGACACCCCACTTGCTAGGTGGTAGCTTAAATCGGCCGCGGTCCATTAGTACATGTCGGACCCGCGTGTCGCCACTGTCAGGATCGCAGACCGAGCGCCACCACAAGGCAGGTCTCGAGAGACGTACTAGCACTCGCCCCAGTTGTACGAGACGTTGCTAGCGACTACACTGACGAAGCCTTTCTCTCATTTGCCGAGAGACAGTTAGAATAGCCTTCAGTTAAGTTAATGGCTACGACCTAGAAAGGCTCCATTAACCATTTGTAACGTTGCATGTACCTCAAGATAGAGTCTCACTTGTATCATCCAGAATGCTGTATACCAAAGGACAATATAAAAGTTAAATGTTCTAGTAGCTACGTTCTTTTCTTTATCACATTCATTACGAATCCTGTTCCAGACTTAACGCCAGACGGAGTGAGTTGACGCGTGCCCTTTCGGCTACTTCACTGTGGACTGGCTGCCTTAACAGTCCACTACAGACAGCATGGAAATGTGCCAGTAATTTTCCATGTCTTCTGCATTATCTTTCTTAAGCAAAGGTACAACTCTTGCCTGTTTTAACTGCTCTGAAAATGTCCCTGATGTGAAGATTCATTTATTATATTTGTTAAGGGGCTGTGCATTATCTCTATGCACTATTTCAGTACACACATTGGTATTTCATCTAAGCCTACTGACATTTAATTTTTTATTTTTTGAACAGTTTTACTGCCTTCATTCTCTGTGGTTGGAAGTAACATCATTGTATTTAGTGCAACATTATTTACAGGCGTTACATTTGTTTTACGGAATTTTTGCTGTAATGTCTCCGCAATACTTGAAAAATTCTCGTTTACATAGTTTGCTTAGTGTTGTGGGCCACTTGTTATCTTATCCCCCTCCCTTAGCAGTACGTTATTCTGCGTTTGTTTGCCTCTCCCCCTTTCGTTTTTCTAATAACAACCCAGACTGCTTTGCTTTTATTCTCTGCATTATATATTATATTGTCATTAAACGACTTGTCTGCAGCAATCAGCAGCAACCTATAGGTCTTTTTGTATCCGTGATAGAAATTTAGGAATTCTGGATCACTGCTACTCTTTTTCATGGATCTGAGGTATTTTAGTGTTTGGGAGGACTTCTTAATACCTGCTGTTTTTCATCTTTTTTTGTGAGACGTTGACATAGACATGCATACTTTTGAAAATCCTTTTCGAAGTTCAATTTAACTAACGTGGAGAATTTAGAGAATTTCATATTCACATTGGTTTGCTTATACACTTCATTCCAGCTGTGTTTTGCTAATTCTTTTGAAAAATCTTTTATTTTGATTTCTGATATATGCCGTTTGTAGGCTTGTACTTTCGGGAATGATTCGAGACCTAATTTTACTGATATTATTTGACAGAGATGATCTGATAGGCCGAGATCTTTTATAGCTGCATCACACTTTTCCCTGCCCGTATTTGTGGCCACATGATCAATTACTGATACAGTCGTTGTAGTAGCCACTGTTCCACAATTGACCAATAGCGACATGCCAAAACTTTGAAGGATATTTATGAGGGTGCTGCTGGATTCGTATATGATATTAGTGTTGATGTTAACGTCCCCACACAGAATTCTGTTGATCTTTGTACTTGAGACTTTATCTATAAATTTGGTTAATTTATTGAAAAAAGTGTCCACACTACACTGAGAGATCTATACACACGCAAAATGATTTATTTCTTGGTAATATCAACCCCTGTTAATTCAAAAATTGATATTTCAAAGTGTACTGAAGTCATGTCTCAATTTGACTTGAGTTCCTTTTCTGATATAAATGCATATCCTCCGCCCCTTGAAGCATTTCTGCAGTAAGCGTTTGCCCTTTCATACAGTGATAATACTACATGTTGGATTTCTGTGTCTCTACACCAGTGCTCGGTAACGCAAACTACTGTGCAGTTCAAAGATTGGAGCTCAACTTCCAACAAATGTATTTTATTCTTTATTGGCTGCATGTTTTGATGGAGGATTGATAAGTATGTGAAATGCTCCATGTTACTCTCTCCAATGGTTTGTGTCATCTCGTATGTGTGACATTTGGAGCGTTAAAATCTGTCTTGTGAGTGATTGTTTCAGTATTTTTTAATTCGCAGGAGATACTCTTTAGGCAGGGGAACCTGTTGTCTGGATTTGTCCTAAAAAAGACTGATTTTTCCAACCCATGACAACAGGTATTTGACCATATGTGGCCCGAGATCCACTCCCTATACCTTCATGAATCAACTGTAGGAATCTTCCCTTTCCAGTCCTGTTTAGAGGTAGGCCATGCTTAGTGAAACCCCTTGTGTTTATAGTCCCGACGGGCATCAGAGATACATGAGCGAAATTGGCTGCCATCAGAGCAATCCCTAACCCCACATTGATTCGCCTCACAGCTCCATCAACTTGTGGTCCATTATGACTTCGGAACAGCTCAACAATATGTACGTTGGCGCCGAGTCACAGAAGCTACCTTGTCCAGGTCACCACCTATGTCATATGCCCCATCGCTGTCCAAACTGTTTCCCGCCCCACTCACTATCACTACATGGCACTGTATTGTAAAGTTCTTACATAAAGGCCCTAAGTCTTCTATCACATGACGTAGCCATGCATTTTGCTTGAAGATACTGGTGGGCTGGTATGCTGCTCCTACAATTTCCTGTAAGTGAGGGCTTACACCTCGCCCATTGCTACTACCTAGCATCAGCTCTTTCTTCTTTGTACATTCCTAGGCTTAATGGCCTCAGTTGGAGTGTGCTGCACATTTCCTGCTTCTCGTTCTAGCTGAGGCTCTTCTCCACTTAACTCTGGCAGCGGTAGATACCTATTTTCGGTGTTTATGATAAAACTGTCAGATCGCGTTCTTTATCTTCCTATCCTCCTACCACCTGCCAGTTCCCAGCCAACCTCCTCCCACCTATATCCCTTGATCCTTATCATTTCCTTCATTGCTTCCTCCAACTGTGCCTAACACAGCTTACTTACATTTTCTGTTGTCTCTTTTCACTTAACTCCCCCTTATACATTTGTGTTGTAAATTATCATTCTTCACTTTGCTTTTTCGGCGCGAACTGTTGATATACAAAACTACTACCGATTGAACAACCTTGGTTAATTATGTTAGACGTTTCATCGCACCGTGACGTTACATCTGTACTTACGTAATTGTTTTACACGTAAAACACTAGTGTTTCTTAGAAATTCGTTACTGTGACCCAATTATGACGTCATTCGTTGTCGTTCCCCCCACTGCTCCCTTCCTACTGACACTACTTAGCGTCCCTTCCCCCGGGTGCGTCATCTTGCTTCGCACCGTAAGATCACGCAGGGGTGCAAAATAAGAAAACCTGCGCTTTCCATTACTCTTCTGGACAAATCTTTTTCTTTACGGTATTTATGTCATGAAACAGCCATATCAGACGTTCACTGAGTTTAGGGGCGAATTGGGATAGAAGAATTTAAGCCATACGAGAGTTACTAAAAATGCGAGGTGACATCTAAGGTCTCCGAGAATATGGTGTGCTTGCATGGTACAGCATTCATAACGTTTCAGTTATTGCCTCGAACAAATAATGGTACAGAGTTACACTGAAGAATCGAAGCAACTGGTACACCAGCCTCATATCGTGTGCGTCCCCGGCGCGCACCCAGAAGTGCCACAACACGTTGTGGCATGGACTCGACTAATGTCTGACGTAGTGCTGGAGGGAAGTGACATCATGAATCCAGCAGAGCTGCGTATAAATCCGTAAACAGTACGAGGGGCTGGAGATCTCTTCTGAACAGCACGTGACAAGGTATTCCAGATATTGCCGATAATGTACATATCTGGGGAGTTTGTTGGCCAGCGGAAGTGTGTAAACGCATAAGAGTGTTTCTGTAGCCTCTCTGTAGCAATTCTAGTTGTGTGGGGTTTCGCATTGTCCAGCTGGAATTTCCCAAGTCAGTCGGAATGGGCAACGGATATGAATGGATGCAGGTGATCAGACAGGATGCTTACGTACGCGTCACCTCTCAGAGTCGTTATAGGCGTATCAGGGATCCGATATCACACCAAATGCGCACACTCCACAACATCACAGAGCCTTCATCAGCTTAAACAGTCCCGGTGACAGGCAAGGTCTATATTCATGAGGTTGTCTCCATACCCATACACAACCATCCGTTCGATACAATTTGAAACGAGACTCGTCCAACCAGGCAACATGTTTCCAGTCATCACCAGTCCAATGTCGGTGTTAGCGTGCCCAGGTGAGGCGTACAACTTTGTGTCGCGCAGTCATCAACGGTTAACGATTGGGCCTCCGGCTCCGAAAGCCCAAATCAATGATGTTTCGTTGAATGGTTAGCACGCTGACACAGCACTGAAATCTGCAGCAATTTGCGGAAACGTTGCACTTCTGTCACGTAAATCGATTCTCTTCAGTTGCCGTTGGTCCCGTTCATGCGGGATCTTTTTCCGGTAGTGGCGATGTCGGAGATTTGATGTTTTACCAGATTCGTGATATTCACGGTACATTCGTGAAATGGTCGTACGGGAAAATACTCATTTCATCGCTACCTCGAACATCCTGTGCCCCATCGCTCGTGCGCCGACTATAACACAACGTTGAAACTCATATCTTGATGAACTGCCATTGTAGCAGCAGTAACCGATCTAACAACTGCACCGGACGCTGGCTGTCTTATTATAGGCGTTGCGGACCCTAGCGCCGTATTCTGCCTATTTACATATATCTGTATGTGAAGACGCATACCTACACCAGTTTCTTTGGCGCTTTCGTGTAATGTGTCATTCGTTTCCAGGTACTGGACGACAATTCTTGTACACACTGCAAAGCTGGGGGTACCGTACTGTAAGTCGCCATTAAAGGAATTCATCGATGTGCTCCACTGGTTTGTTTTCCCTCTTCTCACCTTTTCGAGGGGATAATGGGAACTGTATGAAATGAAATGAGATGAGCTTATGGCATTGTTGGCCGGGAGGCCCCATTCGCCGAACTTCGGCTTCCGAGTGCAAGTCTTATTTCAGTCACGTCACATTGGGCAACTTGCGTGCCGGTGATGAGAATAAAATGATACTGAGGACAACACAACACCCAGTTCACGAGCGGAGAAAAATCCCGAACCCGGCGGGGAATCGAACCCGGGCCCGCAGCATGGAAGGCGAGCACGTTAGCAGCCAGTTAAGCAGGCGGACATGGGAACTGAATGACTACCCTTTGTAAAAGTGGAAGAATTTCACAGCCTGATTCATCCGCCGAGATGAAGGTATTCTACAGCTTTCTGAAACACTGTAGGGGGATCGTCTGTGCAGCTACTTTCACACAGACACAGACTTAACAGAACACATGATTATCTTGCTGCTTTTTTTGCCTATACTACTGTTAGAAGTTAAATCGTAGTTTAACACTGATATCAAAAGTCTGTGTAAGTGCTTTATCGATTTATGTCAAGTTTTTACAGGATGCTCTAATGAACATTCGGATGGACAAAGAGTATATATTTTAGTATATATATTACAAGAACATATATGTAAGATATAAATGGGAAACGTTGTTGACAAAAATCTCAGGAAGTTCTTGACCGATTTCTTTCAAGTCATTATATTACAGAATAATAAACATTCAGTCTGACATTGGATACATATTTTTTTATCAGACAGATTTTGTGTTAGAACCGAATGTGAAAGAAAGTGCTGCCGTGTGCTGTGAATATGTGCGGTTTGGTATTCTTTCTTGCAAACAGTTTCAAGTACGACAGCAAGCCATATAAACGATTAGATAAATTGTTTGTCACACACACAGGGTGGCCCCCTTAAACGTTTCAGCTCAAATATCTCTAGTACGCCTACTATAATAGATATTGAAAAACGACTTTGACGGTATGAGTGTAAGGCAGAGGGTCATTAAAGGAAATTGGAATGCCTGGGCTAGCAGGCCAGAAAGGGTTAGGTTGTGGAAAGGGGCCAAAATTAGTTCCTGTCAGTTGCACTCAAAATACAAACTTTATTATCCACACACAGTATTACAACAAGAATGCAAAACACTCGAAACTTAAATCGACCTCCTTGACTAACCTTAGATCGGCTGAAGCCCACATTTAAAATGGAAGACACAAGGACTAAGCAAAAAGGTTCTTCAGGTGGTTTCACCCAAGAAAATTTTCTAAATCTTCACTCTAACCCGCTGAAGGACTTGGTACTTTAATTTTAATGGAACTCGGCTGGAGGCCGCATATCAAGCAATAAGAAATATTTCAATCAAACGTCTTATCTTAAAACAATTTAAGCAAATTCGGCTGAAGGCCCCATACGAAACATCACAATCGTGTGCCTTAAGGGCAAGACAAGAATATTAATTTAAGAGATATCAACACTCGGCTGAAGGTCGCGCACCAGCAAATAATTTAACGGCTTCAGCCTTAAAAGAAAACCTTCAATTTTAAAGGCAGAAGGTCGTACCACGGAACGGCGCTCAGAAGTTTCCCAGGGTCGACTTGGAATTGTAACACTAACGCCCGTTTAGGCGAGACAGGCAGCCTGACCAACAACTTCTAAATCGGAAGGCAACTCAACCGACAGAAAGCCGACGAATCAACCAACTACCTGATTTCGGTGAGCAGACCAAAAACACTACAACCAAAATACCAGCGAGGCGAAGAGACCAATAACACGCGTCTTCAAATATTGGTTTGTTAATAAGCCAAGGCACAATAACTACTGACCTACATGAACACAGCAACTGCTGTGGAACTACAAGCCGTGGCGGACAGCATCAACACGGTAAGAAAACACTCAGGCGCTGCTCTGTCGCAACCAACCAACTGGCTACTGCAGTACGCAAACAGCATTACAGCATTTAAAGCATTGCTCAGTCGAACTGACAAAGAGTACACAGTGTTGCGGGAAAGACTGCCACAAGAAACTCGAACACTCGTAAAACAATTCACTAATGAACACCTAGAACAAACACCGGCGGACACACACACAAACCGAAAAACGGTCGGTGACGAAAGACACGTCGTCTGACCAGGCGACCGACAAACAACCAACCAAGATCGTTGGTCCTCAAACCATGTGTGTCCGCTGTCCGTCGAGAATTGGGAGACATGGCGATCCGGGCACACTGGCTCGGACCCAGTATACAGAGGTAACTCTTGCCCGTTGACCACGATGTCTCCGCACAAGAAGGATCCGAGCCACGTCCAGCAAGATGACTCAGTGACGAGACCCATAAATGACCAAAAGACGAAACACTCGTCGCCAAAAGAGGCGATAAACTGAACGACCGACCAACGGTCGATCCCGCTGCCATCTCCGTCCGTCGGACAGTTCATCCTGTGACCCGGCTGTCCGCGCCTCCCTAGCGCTCCGTCCCCGACTGCTGCCACGTCCCGACTGCACTTCTGCCGCGTTTCAACTCCAACCGCTCCAGGTCCGATTTCTCTCCACGACATACCACGACCGGAAAGTAACAGCCGTCCAGCATAGATAATACGGCAGAGCTAATATCGATACGCGCTGCTGCTGGCACTCACGGGCAGGCAGGACAGCAATTCAGTGATACCAGTAATTGAAATTAAAATGACAAGGCGGCCGTACGGTAAAGTGAGAACTTCTAAAACGAAAGCAAAAAAAAAAAAAAAAAACGGTTCAAATGGCTCTGAACACTATGGGACTTAACTAACCTAAGGACATCACACACAGCCATGCCCGACGCAGGCTTCGAACCTGCGACCGTAGCGATCGCGCGGTTCCAGACTGAAGCGCCTAGAACCGCTCGGCCACACCGGTCGGGAAACGTAAGCAGATATAAATTTCATGTTTCTTCCGAAATGAATAACATGTAAAATCACAAAAATACTGGCGTTGGTTGCGTTGCAGTATGTCAATTACATTCAGTTCCACAAAATGTGTACGCCACAATTTTAAATGTAACGTCCACACCGGTATCTCTTGCAGTGATCTCGAATCTGTAATCAATGAACTTTTGCCCAGTGTAGAGATACTCCGTGTCAGAGTTCAATGTTTTATTTTACCCGTTGCAGTTTTAAGTGAGTGCAAAATATATGAAGCGACGCGAAGCAGTGTTGCTTGTAAATCACGAAAATGGACGAAAGCTTTCTTATGGAGCTGTTGCTAAATTTTATAGAGTCAAAGACATTCCTTACGAAGTGAGTCAAACTATTTGTATAGGTCTGAAACGTGGATGATTTAGCCGAGCGAGGGCTAAGGTGCCAAGCTATAATCGATAGTGGTGGCTGTAGGATTAACTATTTCGTAACTGTGCAGTTAGTAATAACATGTAAAAATATATTTATAACAGTGTCTTCTATTTCATACAGATAACAGCGTACACTTTCTTGTGGAAATGACTGTACTTCCCGAGAAATCGCAAAGGGGAGTTGACGTTTAAAACAAACGAAACGCGCTGTTATTGCACATCCCGCGATGCAGGAAACACCATTTTTATTTTCAGACCTCTTGACAACAATGAAAGTAAGACTGCATATGCCAATCACATCGCTTTTATGAGCATCGTGTGAGTCATGCTTGCGTCCCGAGATGTGCAGTAGCTGCGCGTTTTGTTTATATCAATCGTAAACTTCCTTCCCAATTTATCGGTATTTAAGTGACGTATTGCGATGCAGCCAACGCAACTTTTTCTGTGTTTCTCATGTTAATGATTACGCAAGAAATACTATGAGGTGGCCATTTTTGTTGAAAGTAATATTTGCTTACGTTTCAGAATGTCTCATAATATTAATTTTCATGAATCATGAATCTCTGTCTTACATTCATACCAGTGAAAGTCGTATTTCAGGATCTATTTTTGTTCCAGAGATATTTGCGCTGAAACGTTTAAGACCACCCTGTATATTCTTCCTCCTTATTAACAGTTTCAATTATTGTATACACAACAATTTGTTGTTATTTGTTCCTTACCATCGGTCTTGCAGAAGACAAGAAACATGTATTTATGGCTTACCGCTTTATCATTAGAATGCTACTACACAATCTGAATCGTCGGAAACTTTGTACTACTACTCATTTGCAAATTAAATCTATGCGAAATATAGTCATACTATTTACTAACCTCACACACCCAACAACTCGATTTACCCCTTTATTTTAAGCGACTTCAGTTAACACTAAGACGCCTAAGGGGGGGGGGGGTTCGTTGAACCCACAATTTTTTTATGCCACTGCTTTTGCCCAAGTAGCTTTCATACTACATATTCCCTTTGAGTTATTGTCTGTTGGCTATTTTATGAAACATTTCTGTCAATATATTTTATAGAAAATTCCTGCTTTGAAAGAAAAAATAAATAAACTAATTATGGGTCCAACGAACCCCCCCCCCCCCTCACCCCCTTAGGCTTCCATGCTATAGACAATTTCCCTTAGTATGATTTCGTATTTCTCATCTCTACAACAATGCAAGTTAGTTTCTTGTTGGTTGGTATTTTTGATATTCACGACTATCGGTTTACTTTCAGCGGAAGTGATTGTTGATGTCAGTCAGCTGTTATTTATCTTGTAAACTTACAGTGAGTTAGTGCAGTTCCCTACTGTTCACACCCAGACTTAGAAACGACTAAAAGAATACGTGACTCATCTTTAGAAAGAGTTCTGAATGAGATTTTAGATGAAGATTCTGACTCTTGGAGTGAAAGTGAATATGAGGATGGTGTTATGGAGTATGATTCAGATCGGGAAAGTGATGTGGATGTTAGAGAAGATGAAGACAGCGCAGCTTCAGGCAGTGACCATCAGGATTTTATTTTGGCCAAGTCTGGAAGGAGGTACGTAACCACACAGCCTAGAATTCCTCGGAGGTCTGTTGCTAATATAGTAAGAGAGCAGGCAGGAGTAACTCCAGCTGGTGTTCGCCATTCACCTGGAGAAGCCTTGAAGTTATTTCTTACGCCTGACATCATGGATGTTATAGTAAAACATTCAAATGAAGATGCAGTTAGTCGAAATGTTACTTTGAGTGATGAGAAAGAATTGTATGCCTTTATAGGAATCCTTTTACTTGTGGGGGCAAATAGGGACAATTCTGCCAGTGTACACAATCTTTGGTCAGACCTAATTGGTCGGCCAGTTTACAAGTGTATTATGGCAAGATAACGTTTCAAGGAACTTATTGCAATCATAAGATTGATGACAAAAGTACCCGCCAGCTAAGAAGGGAAGCACACAAGTTCACAGCAATCTGTGACGTTTTCAACAAAGTGAATGATAGGTTTCCACTACTGTATAAACCAGGGGTCCACCTCACCACTGATGAGATGCTCAGCTTGTTTAGAGGCCGCTGCCCCTTCAAAGTATTTATGAAGGATAAATCGGGCAAGTATTGCATCCTTATACGCTTGATGTCCGATGCAGTTGACAGATACGTCTTGAATATGGAACCCTATGCAGGTAATGTTCAGAATTTGTCGAAAGAAGAACGGGATTCAGCAGCTGTCGTCAAACGTCTGGTAGCACCTGTGAAAAATACTGGTCGAAATATTACTACAGACGGATACTACAGATCGGTGGATATGGCGGAAGAGTTATACCAAGACTACAAAGTTACTACAGTGGGGCCGGCCGCGGTGGTCTAGCGGTTCTGGCGCTGCAGTCCGGAACCGCGAGACTGCTACGGTCGCAGGTTCGAATCCTGCCTCGGGCATGGGTGTGAGTGATGTCCTTAGGTTAGTTAGGTTTAAGTAGTTCTAAGTTCTAGGCGACTGATGACCTAAGATGTTGAGTCCCATAGTGCTTAGAGCCATTTGAACCATTTTGAACTACATTAGGAACTCTGCAGTCAAACAGCAAGCATATTCCAGGCATAATGAAGAACACGTGAAATCGAGAGCTATATTCATCAATGTTCTTGTTCACAGACTCACAGGCCTCCAGTAACTTTGGTGTCCTACATAGCAAAAACGAAACGAAGTAAAAACTTACTGATGTTGTCAACAATGCACCAAGATAAAGGCACTGTTGGAGGAGAGAAGAATAAAACCGAGATAAATGCATATTATAATTCCAGTAAAGCTGGGATTCATACCATTGATCAAATGGCGCGTATGTACACCTGCAAGAGGGGAACAAAGAGATGGGCTCTATCTGTATTTTACTCTCTCATCGACATTTGTGCTATCAATGCAACCACCATATTCATCTAGCAACATCCAAGATGGAATGAAAAGAAACAGAACAAACGGAAACTTTATCTTCTGCAAGCTGGGATGGAACTAGTGAAATTGCAGGTAGAAGAAAGAAGTGCCAATGCAAGAGGGTTATCTAACCATATTGTTCAATCAATGGAGGCTATTCTACAAAATGAAATCAAAGAAGTGACAACAGAAGTACGTCAGCCTCCTGCAGGGAAAGGTCGGTGCCATATTTGTGTAAGAGAAGTTAAAACAAAGAAGTAGAAGTACAACAATCTAAGTAAACCAAAACAGTATTGTGGACAGTGTCATAAACATGTGTGTAACACACATTCAGAAAAAAATTGTGAAGAGTGTCTCTTGCCTTGAAGTTGAGGACTCAGAGTAGTCTATTGTATATGAACACATCTGTAGTTTTTATTGTAATATGTCAATTTTTTATTCACTCAATCCAATATTTATAACAGTTAACAACATTTATAAACCGATGCCTTGGTTACAATACATAAACCATTTTGAAAGTTGTAATTTTTCGTCAGTAAACTTATTTAATACCTATGGGCTCGCCGAAACCCCCCCCCCGCCCCCCCCCCCCTCTTAGGCATCCAAGTTAGAAAAAAAGGCTTGGGCGTCCTACGGTTAACAATCAAGGTCTCATGTAAGCGTAGGCTTCCGCGGCCGTTGTCTTCTTCAACAAAATTCTTCAGGGTATCAGACCGCATCGTCATGATACCCTGAAGAATTTTATTGAAGAATGAAGGTCTCGTTTTCGGGAAGAATAAACAAGGGTGTAAGTGAGAGGGAAGGGTAGCAGGACAGGGGGTGGGGGAATGAAATGGCCACAGAGAGGGGAAGGAGTGATGCACAGAGAGAGGGAGGCAAGGAGGAGAAGTTGGACAAAAGGAGAGGGTAGGAGGATAAAGAAAGGGGAGGGGGGAGGAGTTTAGGATGTAAATCCAGACCCATACATATTTTCTAATTGCGAAGCATTACCCTATTCTGTAGTAGTTTATGGATATCACTAGTTCCAGGACACAAGCGGCTCTGTTTGTCGTGGACTGCTGTCAGTTTCTGACCGTTCTGACCGTGTTCTGCGGTTAACACCGATCCGCCGCACGACGTTTGCTCCCCGCTCGCGGCCTGCTCGTGCGGCATTGGCGGATGCTAGCCGGACCGGAGCGCCGGAGGGTTCACGGCCTGGGATGCGGCGACGACCGCCGCCCCCGGCTCCGCCTCCGCCTCGGCCTCCGGCTGCTATCGATTGCCTCCCCTCCCCCCCTCCCTCCCCCTCACCAACCCCTCCTCCATCGCAGCAGTCGGCATCGGAATCTCGGCTGGACGCCGCTCTGGTTCGCGGGTCGACGAACTGTCCCGTGTCTCCTTGTCCCAGCGCCGGATTTCATTACATCGCGGGAATTCCATCCTCTGTGTGTGTGGCCTCTTCCTGGGTCTGGAATAGATTCACCACGGTTTTACTGAAGTACCATTATCGACATAGGACAATCTGTATTAGGGGAAAGAGTTGAACGTGGAGGATGGTGTACGTAGGTACACATGATGTTTCCTAGTGTCTGTTTCAATCTAGTGACTGAATTTAGGAGTGCACACTACAGTTCGCCATTAGCAGTTTTTGGCATTTTCTACTGCTTTTATTGTTGTGTGACGTTAGCTTCAGTATTGTGCAGTGTTTGTAAATATTACAAGCTCTACATATTTAAATGCAGTAGTATGTTAAAACTGTTTCAGGATATCGTTTGTTCCTCGATTACAGAGTTTTAACATGAGTAAAACTCAGTAAAATTTTAAAACTAGTTGCGTAACGTGTCCGAGTTTAAGTAATATGTACTTCGTCGGTAATACACACTATTCTACCTTGAAGAGAAGGTGGTCTTTTAGCATGGAACGAACGATACTTAAAGTGAGGGCGTTTCGTCAATTTCTTAACAATGGACCGTGTCTTGTAAATGTATATTTGTTTTTGATTCCAAATGCTTCTATTTCAAAATGGCCGTTCGGGATTAGCCGAGCGGTCTCAGGCGCTGCGGCGCATGGGTGTGTATGTCTGTTTGTCCTTAGGATAATTTAGGTTAAGTAGTGTGTAAGCGTAGGGACTATGACCTTAGCAGTTAAGTCCCATAAGATTTCACACACATTTGAATATTTCGAACATTTCAAAATGTTTTCAAACGTGTAGTTGCATTTCGATTATACTCCTATTTAATTTAATTTTAGTTACTTGTTATAAGTGCCTAGCAGAGTAAAAATGTAACAGATTAACTATTAAGTGCAGTATTGACAAAATTTACTCGCTTGCAACATTTTTAAACTTGAATATAATATTGTTTCTACATATATGGCTGTATTCTACCTCTGAACAGATTTTCTCATATGGAAAAACCTTACTTTTCACAAAAAGGTCTGCCATATACGTAAACTTAATGTTACCATTTCAAAATGGAATAGGAAAATACACAAAACTTCTATTATAGAGCGGGCTAGAGCGGAAAATCTGAAACGTATATCTAGGTATAACACTCTCCTCCATTAAAGAACCACCGTTCATCCAATGACAGTTGCAGTTTGTCTAACGACCACCAGAGAATGAAAAAATGTTATTTTCGGTGTTTCCCATGTGAGCACTGACGGAAATTAAAAATTTAAACAGCCATCATGAATTACTCATTAACACGTCTAATTTTGTGTTAAAAGTTTAACGCAAAGACAGATTTTAAATGTAGAGACTGTGTATACGTTTCGAGCCAGTATAAATCAGGGTGCACACATTACGAAGTATTATAGATTATATGAGAATGACAGTTCTTCGCAACTTCTAATAAACTTCGCACTTAATTTCAAACTTTTCGAAACTTTTTTTGAGTCACACCCCCCGCAAAACAATTTAAGGAAAAAAATTTTATCACTTAATGTATTCTCGCTTTTCATTTAGTAAAACTTCAACATCAGACATCATGTCTTAATTTATTATTTGTGTACCACTAACTTTAATCACAACAGATTTTGCAGACAGTATCCACACACACACACATATCTCACTGACTGACCCTAAAAATAAAAATGTTCATCATTGTATAACAGTTATTTTAGGAGACATGATGCCACAAAAACTGAGGTGTGTAGAAAAGGAGCTTGTTTTAACACTCCATATTTCATGCATTAACTTATTTGTAAAGTACTCATATATTTGAAGCCTTTTTGATACATGACATGTTTTCTTAATGGAATCGAAGGTCAGGAGTTAGTGCTTTAATTTTGCTTGTCGATATAAAAATGCAGTCATGGTAATACGTATATGTATTTCGCAGTACATGTGGAAAATAAATCTCGCAGAGTTCCGTATTTCAAATAACTTCCGGGAATTCAGCCAGGTAACACTTTCAGCAACCGCCGATATTTCGGCGGGAGAACACCCCGCCATTTTCAAGGCAAACTGTAACGGACAGGCGGCGTACATGCAAATTTAATACCTCGGTTCTCCGACAGAAGCAGGAAAGATAACACACACACACACACTGAACACTAGTGCCACCAAAGATGACCAAAGTCAGAGCTATTGATAGTGAGACTATGAATTCGCAGGTGAGGCAGCATTGACTCTGTTCCTCTGTTTTTTGACAAGGGAGAGAGCCGGATTCCAAACCGAGTTTAAACAGAAACCTCCATCCCTGTTAACGAGGTTGCTCGCTAATTTAATCTCAACTGCCTCCATAATGACACTGTACCAATAGCTGGACGTGCATGCCAATATCTCGGTGTTATTATATAACATGGGGTGACCAGTATCCAAGCAATGTTCGGCAATAGAAGATCTATTTGGCTGCTGTAATCGTGTGTGCATTGGAGTCGGCGCCTTTAAAACCCGCCTGTTTCTTTAGATACGTTGACGATACCTTCATTGTTTGGCCTCACGGTAGGGAGAATTTGAATGTCTTTCTAGAACATCTGAACTCGATCCACCCGAACATTCGTTTTACGATGGAGGTGGAAGAGGATGGTTGCCTTCCCTTTCTCGACGTGTTGGTTAGGAGGAAGGATGATGGATCATTGGGACATGCAGTCTACAGGAAACGTACTCACACCGACTTGTACTTACAAGCTAATAGTTGTCACCATTCGGCTCAGCGTGAAGGGGTACTTCGTACCTTGGTACACAGGGCACATGTCGTTTCTGACGCTGAGACTTTGCCAGCTGAGCTGTCCCATCTTGAAGTTACATTTCGTCAAAATGGTTATAGTGATAGACAGATTGAATGTGCGTTGCGCTATCGACCAACTGTACAGCGGGTGATTGATGATAATTCTGAGTCAACACCTAAGTGTACTGCCTTTTTGCCTTACGTAGGAAACGCGTCCAATAAGATCGGTCGTATTTTACGGAAATACGATGTGAAATGTGTTTTCCGACCTCCATCTAAAATTAGAGCACTTTTGAGTTCCGTTAAGGATGATCTTGGACTGCGTAAGGCGGGTGTATATCGTATTCCTTGTTGCTGCGGCATGGCATATATTGGTCAAACTATCAGGACCGTGGAGGACAGATGTACTGAGCACAAACGGCACACACGATTACAGCAGCCAAATAGATCTTCTATTGCCGAACATTGCTTGGATACTGGTCACCCCATGTTATATAATAACACCGAGATATTGGCATGCACGTCCAGCTATTGGGACAGTGTCATTATGGAGGCAGTTGAGATTAAATTAGCGAGCAACCTCGTTAACAGGGATGGAGGTTTCTGTTTAAACTCGGTTTGGAATCCGGCTCTCTCCCTTGTCAAAAAACAGAGGAACAGAGTCAATGCTGCCTCACCTGCGAATTCATAGTCTCACTATCGATAGCTCTGACTTTGGTGGCACTAGTGTTCAGTGTGTGTGTGTGTGTGTGTTATCTTTCCTGCTTCTGTCGGAGAACCGAGGTATTAAATTTGCATGTACACCGCCTGTCCGTTGCAGTTTGCCTTGAAAATGGCGGGGTGTTCTCCCGCCGAAATATCGGCGGTTGCTGAAAGTGTTACCTGGCTGAATTCCCGGAAGTTATTTGAAAGTTGTATACGCCAGGAGAAACTCAGGTCTCACAATTCCGTATTTGTTTTCACTTACAGTACGACTACGAGAACAGTACGGGTAGTGCTTGTTTCGTGATCACATCTCACTGGAATTACGAACAGAATTCGTCGCAGGCCGCATGCAACGACTTGCAATACTGATTACGGTCGAAAAGAAAAAACAGGAAATGAAAAATCCCACAACAGACACTCTTAAGATACGTCTCTCATCCATGGCGTGGATAAAGGCGAATGTATACGAAAGAATAAATCCTTTCTAGTTATACTGAAACTATCCCATGGTGTCTCTCAATGTACAATCCCTTACGACCTCTCCTTGAAACCATCAGTGGAGACGTTAATAATATCCAGCTCCATCTTTTTAATATCATAAATGAAAATTTTCTGACTGTTGGAGAGACACTTTAAATTTTCCTCTTACACTGGTATGAGTAGCAAGAATCGATTGCGGAGTGCCCTCAACCACTGCATGGACAAAACACTGAGGTACAGAATGCAGACACACTTTCAGTGTGAGTTTTAAAGATATCATTCCTCAGTTGATAATGTTATCCTGCCGGCGCTGATTACACCAGTGGCATTGCTCCAGAGAATGAGTAAATAAACATACTCGTGACCTTCAGCAGGCCTATGAAACTATTTGATTGCAGTATCGAGTCTGTGACGTCCTATCACTTCGTTTTATATGAAAGAACCGTCCCTGTGTTTGAAGTTTGGGCATAACAGTATTTTAAATACATCTTAATGGCTTTACTGTATGATTAAATGATGATGGCGTCCTCTTGGGTAAAATATTCCGGAAGTAAAATAGTCCCCCATTCGGATCTCCGGGTGAGGACTACTCAAGAGGACGTCGTTATCAGAAGAAAGAAAACTGGCATTCTACGGATCGGAGCGTAGAATGTCAGATCCCTTAATCGGGCAGGTAGGTTAGAAAATTTAAAAAGGGAAATGGATAGGTTAAAGTTAGATTTAGTGGGAATTAGTGAAGTTCGGTGGCAGGAGGAACAAGACTTTGGTCAGGTGATTACAGGGTTATAAATACAAATTCAAATAGGGGTAATGCAGGAGTAGGTTTAATAATGAATAAAAAAAATAGGAGTGCGGGTTAGCTACTACAAACAGCATAGTGAACGCATTATTGTGGCCAAGATAGACACAAAGCCCATGCCTACTACAGTAGTACAAGTTTATATGCCAACTAGCTCTGCAGATGATGAAGAAATAGATGAAATGTATGACGAGATAAAAGAAATTATTCAGGTAGTGAAGGGAGACGAAAATTTAATAGTCATGGGTGACTGGAATTCGTCAGTAGGAAAAGGGAGAGAAGGAAACATAGTAGGTGAATATGGATTGGGGGGAAGAAATGAAAGAGGAAGCCGCCTTGTAGAATTTTGCACAGAGCATAACTTAATCATAGCTAACACTTGGTTCAAGAATCATAAAAGATGGTTGTATTCCTGGAAGAATCCTGGAGATACTAAAAGGTATCAGATAGATTATATAATGGCAAGACAGAGATTTAGGAACCAGGTTTTAAATTGTAAGAGATTTCCAGGGGCAGATGTGGACTCTGACCACAATCTATTGGTTATGAATTGCGGATTGAAACTGAAGAAACTGCAAAAAGGTGGGAATTTAAGGAGATGGGACCTGGATAAACTGAAAGAACCAGAGGTTGTAGAGAGTTTCAGGGAGAGCATAAGGGAACAATTGACAGGAATGGGGGAAAGAAATACAGTAGAAGAAGAATGGGTAGCTCTGAGGGATGAAGTAGTGAAGGCAGCAGAGGATCAAGTAGGTAAAAAGACGAGGGCTAATAGAAATCCTTGGGTAACAGAAGAAATATTGAATTTAATTGATGAAAGGAGAAAATATAAAAATGCAGTAAATGAAGCAGGCAAAAAGGAATACAAACGTCTCAAAAATGAGATCGACAGGAAGTGCAAAATGGCTAAGCAGGGATAGCTAGATGAAAAATGTAAGGATGTAGAGGCTTGTATCAATAGGGGTAAGATAGATACTGCCTACAGGAAAATTAAAGAGACCTTTGGAGAGAAGAGAACCACTTGTATGAATATCAAGAGCTCAGATGGCAACCCGGTTCTAAGCAAAGAAGGGAAGGCAGAAAGGTGGAAGGAGTATATAGAGGGTTTATACAAGGGCGAGGACAATATTATGGAAATGGAAGAGGATGTAGATGAAGATGAAATGGAAGATAAGATACTGCGTGAAGAGTTTGACAGAGCACTGAAAGACCTGAGTCGAAACAAGGCCCCGGGAGTAGACAACATTCCATTAGAACTACTGATGGCCTTGGGACAGCCAGTCATGACAAATCTCTACCATCTGGTGAGCAAGATGTATGAGACAGGCGAAATACCCTCAGACTTCAAGAAGAATATAATAATTCCAATCCCAAAGAAAGCAGGTGTTGACAGATGTGAAAATTACCGAACTATCAGTTTAATAAGTCACAGCTGCAAAATAATAACGCGAATTCTTTACAGACGAATGGAAAAACTGGTAGAAGTGGACCTCGGGGAAGATCAGTTTGGATTCCGTAGAAATGTTGGAACACGTGAGGCAATACTAACCTTACGACTTATCTTAGAAGAAAGATTAAGAAAAGGCAAACCTACGTTTCTAGCATTTGTAGACTTAGAGAAAGCTTTTGACAACGTTAACTGGAATACTCTCTTTCAAATTCTGAAGGTGGCAAGGGTAAAATACAGGGAGCGAAAGGCTATTTACAATTTGTACAGAAACCAGATGGCAGTTATATGAGTCGAGGGGCATGAAAGGGAAGCAGGGTTGTAGCCTCTCCCCGATGTTATTCAATCTGTATATTGAGCAAGCAGTAAAGGAAACAAAAGAAAAATTCGGAGTCGGTATTAAAATCCATGGAGAAGAAATAAAAACTTTGAGGTTCGCCGATGACATTGTAATTCTGTCAAAGACAGCAAAGGACTTGGAAGAGCAGTTGAACGGAATGGACAGTGTCTTGATAGGAGGATATAAGATGAACATCAACAAAAGCAAAACGAGGATAATGGAATGTAGTCAAATTAAATCGGGTGATGCTGAGGGGATTAGATTAGGAAATGAGACACTTAAAGTAGTAAAGGAGTTTTGCTATTTAGGGAGCAAAATAACTGATGATTCTCGAAGTAGAGAGGATATAAAATGTATACTGGCAATGGCAAGGAAATCGTTTCTGAAGAAGAGAAATTTGTTAACATCGAGTATAGATTTAAGTGGCAGGAAGTCGTTTCTGAAAGTAATTGTATGGAGTGTAGTCATGTATGGAAGTGAAACATGGACGATAACCAGTTTGGACAACAAGAGAATAGAAGCTTTCGAAATGTGGTGCTACAGAAGAATGCTGAAGATAAGGTGGGTAGATCACGTAACTAATGAATAGGTATTGAATAGGATTGGGGAGAAGCGAAGTTTGTTGCACAACTTGACTAGAAGAAGGGATCGGTTTGTAGGACATGTTTTGAGGCATCAAGGGATCACAAATTTAGCATTGGAGGGCAGCGTGGAGGGTAAAAATCGTAGAGGGAGACCAAGAGTTAAATACACTAAGCAGATTCAGAAGGATGTAGGTTGCAGTAGGTACTGGGAGATGAAGAAGCTTGCACAGGATTCAGTAGCATGGAGAGCTGCATCAAACCAGTCTCAGGACTGAAGACCACAACAACAACAACAACAATGGTCCTTGCTGAGAATCTCTTCGAGGGGATTGCAAATTTCAAATAATCCTCTGTCCTCTCAACAACCACAATACAACTGCCGAGGACTTGGGCATTGGAGGATAAAATAGGTTTTAAAATTTCTATTTATCTCTGTTTGTTGGGTCCCGGCCTTAACGTAATATTTTTATCCTTCCGGTAATGATAATGACAGGATGAAATTATAATCTTTAAATAATTTTTTGGTTTCCGTGCCACATACTTAGTGGCAAGATGTGAGGCATCTGAATGCACTGTCCCTTAAAGTAGTCGATCTTTAAAGCGCTTTTATCACAACACATGGTAAGGAGACGCGCCTCATTTCCTCCAGTTTTACAGAGCGTTTTTGCGACCCCCTTTCTTGCTTGTGATTACATTAAGTATGTGGCTGGTAGGCCACCATAGCTAAAAGGTCGTTCGAGTTCACCACAGGGAAGCCAGACAGGCCGCAGCGGCTTTTGACCTCTGAATTTTACAGTTCTCAGCATGGCGCGCGTAATCGCTTCTTGCTCTGGCAAGGACCGACATTCTAAATATCATTTGCTAGAGACAAGACCGGTGATGATTCGTGCAAAAAGCTACCAGTAGCAAATATGTTTGGCAGACACTGATGAGTGATAGGGACGTCAGTAAGTTAAAGAGTGATGCACTGTCGGAAAAGTTTTCTGCGTGCAGAGTGCTACAATGGGATGGTTAACAGGTGCATCACAGTGTGTAACGGCAATGGTGTGGCAACTGAAAACGTTCTCCAAAGTTGAAATACGCCAGACGGTACGGTTCTTGCGGACAAAAGGCCTAAATTACACACAAATACACCGTGAAAATCTGGCGGTGTATGGACCAGTGGTCTAGTGGCACTGTCTTAGATTAATAATCAAAACGCCGTCGGTTCCAGGCTCAAAACTCGCCACCGCTCAAATTTTCATTAATTTACATTAATTGGCGGCCGAAGGCTTAACGTCATAAGAAGTCACTCTTATTGTTAGAGGTTCAGGGCACTGCTGCACCTAAAAACAGAAGAATCAGCACTGATCAACGGCATGAGGATGCAGAAGGCAATGGAAACCACTGCATTACAGAAACATAACGTATATCCACAGGACAGGTGGCCTGTAATTGAAAAACTGTCGTGCGATCTCTCCATTGGCAAATGAGTCCCGCATTCTGATCTCCGGGCGGGGACTGCCAAGGGGGAGGTGACAATGAGAAAAAGATTGAATAACCAACGAAATGATAACGTTCTGCGAGTCGGGGAGTGGAGTGTCAGAAGCTTGAGCGTGGTAGGGAAGCTAGAAAACCTGAAAAGGGACATCCAAAGGTTCAATCTAAATATAGTGGGAGTCAGTGCAGTGAAGAGGAAAGAAGACAAGGATTTCTGGTCAGTTGAGTGTTGGAAAACATCAACAGCAGCAGAAAATGGTATGACTGGAGTAGGGTTCGCTACAAATAGGAAGGTACGCCAGAGAGAGTGTTACTGTGAACAGTTAACTCACAGGGTTGTTCATGACAAAATCGACAGCAAACCAGCACCCACAACTATAGTTAAGGTACACATGCCGACGCTGCAAGCTGACCACGAAGAGATACACAAAATATAAGAGGCTACTCAGAGGGGGGCACACTACGTAAAGGGATATGGGAATCTAATAGTCATGGGGAACTGGGATGCAGTTGTAGGGGTAGGGGAAAGGGTAGAAGAAACGGTTACAGGAGAATATGTGTTTGGGACAAGAAATGGGAGAGGAGAAAGACTGATTGAGTTCTCTAACAAATTGCACTTAGGAATAGCGAATATTCTGTTCAAGAATCACAAGAGTAGGAGGTATACTAAGAAAAGACCGGATGACACAGGAAGAATTCAGTTAGATTACATCATGGCCACACAGAGCTTCTGAAAGCAGATATTGGATTGTAAGGCGTATCCAAGAGCAGATACAGATTCAGATCACAATGTAGTAGTCATGAAGATTAGGCTGAAGAGCTTAGTCAGAAGAGATGCATACGCAAAAAAGTGAGATACGGAAGCACTAAGGAATGACGAGACACACTTAAAGTTATGTAAGGCTATAGATACAGCATTAAGGAATAGGTCAGTAGGCAGTACAGTGGAAGAGGAATGGAGAACTCTAAAAGGGGCAGTAACAGAAGCAGGAAAGAAAACCATAGGTACAAAACAAGGTAACTGCGAAGAAACCATGGGCTACAGAATAGATACTTCAGTTGACGGGTGAAAGAAGGAAGTACAAGAATGTTCAGAGAAATTCAGGATACAGAAACACAAGTCACTGAGGAATGAAGTAGAAAGCGCAGGGAAGCTAGGACGAAATGGTTGCAAGAAAAATGTGAAGAAATCGAAAAAGAACTGATCGTCAGAAGAACTGACTTAGCATATAGGAAAGTCAAAACAACATTCTGTGAAACTGAAAGCAAGGGTCGTAACACTTAAGGTGAAATGGAAATTCCACTGTTAAATGCAGAGAAGAGAGCGAGTAGGTGGAAAAACTACACTGAAGGCCTCTATGAAGGGGAAAATCTGTCTGATGCGACAGAAGAAAAGAAGAGATAGGGGATCCAGTATTAGAATCAGAAGAAGAAGAGATAGCGGATCCAGTATTAGAATCAGATTTTAAAAGAGCTTTGGATGACTTAAGATCAAATAAGGCAGAAGGAATAGTTTACATTTCATTACATTTCTAAAATCATTTGGGGAAGTGGCAACAAAACGACTACTCACGGCAGTGTGTAGAATGAATTAGTCCAGTGACATACAATCCGACTTTCGAAAAAATATCATCCGCACAATTCCGAAGACTGTAAGAGCTGACAAGTGCCAGAATTATGGCAGTTTAACAGACCATGCATCCAAGTTGCTGACAAGAATAATATACAGAAGAATGAAAAAGAATATTGAGGATGTGCTGGATGACGATCTGTTTGACTTTAGGAAAGGTAAAAGCACCAGAGAGGCATTTCTGACGTTGCGGTTGATAATGGAAGCAAGACTAAAGAAAAATCAAGGCAGGTTTATTGGATTTGTCCACCTGGAAAAAGCGTTCGACAACGTTAATTGGTGCAATTCTGAGAAAAATAAGGTTAAGCTATAGGAGAGACGGGTAATTATATATCATCTACTAGAGCCGAGACGGAATAATAGGGGTGGACGGCCGAGAACGAAGTGCTCGGATGAAAAGGGGTGCAAGATAGGGATGTAGTCCGTCGAGACTACTGTTCAATCTGATCATCGAAGGAGCAGTGATGCAAATAAAAGAATGATTAACTAGTGGGATTTAATTTCCAGGGAAACAGAATCAATGATACGATTCGCTGATGATATTGCTTTCCTGAGTAAAAGTGAAGAAGAATTACATGATCTGCTGAATGGAATGAACAGTCAAATAAGTACAGAATATGGATTGAGAGTATATAGAAGAAAGACGAAAGTAATGAGAAGTAGCAGAAATTAGAACAGTGAGAAATTTGACATCATGATTGATATTCACGAAGTAGACGAAGTTAAGGGATTCTGCTACCAAGGCAGCAAACTAGCCAATGACGGACGGAGCAAGGAGGACATCAAAAGAAGACTAGTACAGGCAAAAGAGCATTCATGGCCAAGAGAAGTTTTCTGTTATCAAACATAGGCCTTAATTTGAGGAATAAATTTCTGAGACTATACGTCTGGAGCACAACATTGTATGGTAGTGAAACATGAATCGAGGGAAAACCGGGAAAGAAGAAAATCGAAGCATTTGAGATGTGGTGCTGCAGACGAATGTTGAAAATTAGGTGGACTGATAAGGTATGGAACGAGGTAGCTCTGCGCAGAATCGGAGAGATAAGGAATATGTGGAAAATACTGGCAAGGAGAAGGGACAGGATGATAGGACGTCTGTTAAGACATGAGGGCATGACTTCCATGGTACCAGAGTGAGCTGTGGTGGTCAAAACCTGAAGAGGAAGACAGAGATTGCAATATATCCAGCAAATCACTGAGGACGTAGACCCCAAGTGCTACTCTGAGAGATGAAGAGGTTGGCACACGTGGGGAATTCGTGGCGGGTCGCATCAGACCAGTCAGAATACTGATGACTCAAAAAAAAAAAAAAGGAATGTCCCGTCTTGCCCTAGTGAAATGGTACCAGTATTTTGTCCAAGGCGCGCTGACGTATATTTTATACTGACCGGGAAGGAAGGGCATCGACATCGACCACAGACGACGATGTCCGGACAATCGAGGAACTGATGGACAGTAACTGCAGGTTGCCCCGTGCGGACATTGTTCAGCTGGTGTGCGTCTCTACAGGCATTGCCAATGCCAGCGTTCGAGATCGTCTGCAGTATCTGCTCGTTCTGGCTTCCTCGATCACTATAACCTCAATGTTTAGCCATAAAGAACAACAGTGCAAGATGCATGGATAATTAAGCAAAATGTTTGTTCTCTTTTACGTTGAAGAGCCAAAGAAACTGGTACACCTGCCTAATATCGTGTAGGAATCCCAGAGCACGCACGAGTGCCGCAACACAACTTGGCATGGACTCGACTAATGTGAGAAGCAGTGCTGGAGCGAACTGGCACCATGAATCCTGCAGGGCTATCCATGAATCCGTAGGAGTACAAGGTGTTGGAGATCTCTTCTGAAGAGCACTTTGCAAGGCATCCCAGGTATGCTCAATAACGTTCATGTTTGGGGCGTTCAGTGGCCAGCGGAAGTGTTCAAACACGGAAGAGTGTTCCTGGAGACACTCTGTAGAAATTCTGGTCATGTGGGGTGTCGCATTGTCCTCCAGGAATTGTCCGTCGGAACGCACAATCGACATCAATAGATGCAGGTGATCAGACAGGATGCTTCCGTACGTGTCACCTGTGAGCGTCGTATCTAGACATATCAGTCCTAATACACACGCCACACACCATTACAGGTCCTCCACTAGCTTGAACAACCCCCTGCTGGCATGCAGAGTCCATTGACTGTCTCCGAACCTGTACACGTCCATCCACTCGATACAATTTGAAACGAGACTCGTCAGACCAGGCAACATGTTTCCAGTCGTCACCAGTCCAGTATCGGTGTTCAGGGGCCCAGGCGAGCCGTAAAGGTTTGTATCGTTCAGTTATCAAAAGTACACGAGTGGTCCTTCGGCTCCGAAAGACTATATCAATTATGTTTGGTAGAATGGTTCGCACGGTGACACTTGTTTATGGCCCAGCATTGAAATCTGTAGCAATTTGCGGAAGGGTTGCACTTCTCTCACGTTTAACGATTCTCTTAGTCGTTGTTGGCCTCGTTCTTGTTGCTTTTTTTTTTTTTTCGGCCACTGCGATGTCGGAGATTTGATGTTTTTCGAGATTCCTAATATTCACGGTACATTCATGAAATGGTCGTACGTGAAATCCCCACTTCATCGCTACCTCGGAGATGCTGTTTTCCACCGCTCATGCGCCGACTATAACACCACGTTCAAACTCACTTAAATCTTGATAACTTGCCATCGTAACACATGGAACCGATCTGACGACTGCGCCAGACACTTGATGTCTTATATAGACGTTGCCAACCGCAGCGCCGTATTCTGCCTGTTTACATATCTCTGTATTTGAGTACACATGCGTAGACCCGTTTCTTTGTCGCTTGAGTGTACGACAGTACAACACACTGCACATAGCAGACAACGCAAGTTAGGCTTCACCGTTTTAGATAGAAGATCAGGGAGCATCCACCATTCAATCAAGATCCTGCACCATACGATTTCCATGTTTCCAGCATCTTTAAAAAAGCATCGCGAGAGAGGAATGGATTTCAATCGTCGATGAAGTGAAGGGTTTGTAGAACTTGCTGACCGTAGTTTGAAGAAACTTGAGGACTGAAATACAGTCTCATGTACCTGTATTACGTTGAAGTGTAGCGCAGCATTCCATGAAATTCATCTGTCCCGCTACAATAATGTGTAACGTAATTTCTGAAATTGCTCGTACCAGTTACCTCGGTTAATATGAGACGCTGAGCTATTTCGAATCCACAAGTTTGTTATTGAAAAGGAAATAGTCTTAAGGTTGTTTGCTTCATGTATTTCTATAACACCTTAGCCACGCACCACAATGTTAACTCAGCGAGTGTTCATGAGTCAAAGTAGAATGAATTTCGGGGTTGCTCTGCCGGTTTCCCACGACGTACCACCTGCATTTATTACATACTACCCTGAACGCTTAAAGCACTGTAGAAGCACATGGGTAATCAAAGTTGGGAAGATTGTGGTGTAGCACCTTATCGTAGGCGAAGTCCGTACGGGCGGAGTTCCAGTTCCGGTTGCAGAACGCTGGAGAAGGAACTCCGCCGTTTCCTTTACAACTGAACCACCCTGGCACAAGTACATCTGCTCCTGCTCAATACGTCTTCTGAGCGAATGAACAAGTGTCTCCATCAGAGAAATACTCTCTTGTCCTGGGAGTTCAGCTGGGTACGAGTGCCGGCTGTGATCGAAGATAGCAAGAAAGCCTACGTTCACATCTACATCTAAATGACTGCACTGCAATTCTCAGTTAGGTGCTTGGCAGAGGATTCATATGACCACTTTAAGATTATTTCTGTGCCACTGCACTATCGAATAGAACATGGAGGAACGTACACCTAAATCTTTTAGCGCAAATTCTGATTCCTCTTATTTTGTTAAGATTTCGCCGTATGTGGCCTAAGTTCGTGGCAATCAGTAAAATATGTTTGCAATAGGACGAGAAAGTTCTTTTTTGAAATTTAGTGAAAATATCAAGCGACAATTAAAGACACCCATATTTTACTGATTGACATCTCGGCTCGCATATCACATCCGAGAGACTCTCTCCCCTGTTTCCCGATAATAAAAAACAAGCTGCCCTCCTTTGAACTTTTCCAATGTCTCCCATAAATACTACGTGGTATAGGTCCCACACAGTCCACCAGCAGTCGTCAAGAGGACGGGAAAGCATATCGTATGAAGCCACTTTAGTAGATTTGTTACACGTTCTCCATGTTACGCCAGTAAAAAGCAATGTTTGGTTCACAATATTCACTATACTGAACGATGGCAAGCCATTTGGTGAGACTCTTTTAATTCAGTATCATTACTAACTTCAGTGACAGGGTAATGACGAGACGTGATTGCACAACAATAGCTTTAGTGAGTAAATATTGTAAGTACGCTGTTTAGGTTTTTATGTTGGTAACGCCACGTAGCGCTATGCATGAAAATCACTGACTGCTGTGTGCAGTCTGTGGCTGATTTGCATTGTTGGAATATTTGCTATTGTAGTGTTTGGCAGTTGGCTGTTAACAGCGCGTAGTATTGCGCAGTTGGAGGTGAGCAGCCAGAAATGGTGGATGTGGGGAGAGAGATGGCAGAATTTTGAGAGCGGACATTCTCGACGTGTGTCCATCAGAGAAAGTAAATTTGTAATGCTGGATATCATGAACTGATATATATATATATATATATATATATATATATATATATATATATATATATATATATACTTTTGAACATTATTAAGGCAAATACATTGTTTGCTCTCTATCAAAATCTTTCATTTGCTAACTACACCTATCACTAGTTAGTGCCTTCAGTAGTAAGAATCTTTTATTCAGCTGGCAGTATTGGCGCACGCTGTATTGCAGTAGTGTGAGTAACGAAGATTTTTGTGAGGTAACTGATTCATGAAAGGTATAGGTTATTGTTAGTCAGGGCCATTCTTTTGAAGGGATTATTGAAAGTCAGATTGCGTTGCGCTAAAAAAAAAAATATTGTGTGTCAGTTTAGTGATGATCAGAGTAAGTAAAGAGAAAAATGTCTGAGTACGTACAGTTTTGCTGAGTTGTTTGAAAATCAAATAACGTAAGAGGTTTATCAGCACAGTAATTCATTAATTTTTCTAATGGGACATTCCATATGTCGACCCTTAGCCGAGGATACCTCACTGGAATCTTCTGATTTTTTTTGGTAGTTTTTGTAATTAGAGTACCAATTGTTTATTGCTAGCGCGTAATTATAGAGAGAATTGCGTTTGTAGTTGTAGATTTTCATTCTTGTACTGGAAAACAGTTGTGGTATGCATGTAGATTTGCACCAGGTATTTCACAGCTGTGCTTGCAATTAATTAGATATTATTTTCAGTGCTATTTTAATGTGTTTTCTTATTTTACTCTTCAAATCGTGCTTTTCGGTGTATTCGTGTGAAATACTGTGACAATTATTGCGTGTCACAAACGTAATACTAGGCTCCAAAGTAAACTGAGAAATGACAGTGAAGACGAGAGTAGTGTGTTAGCGCCACCGTGTAATGAATTAACTAATGTTCAACATTGTAATTTGGTAACTGTGCATAGGGAAATGGATTAGGCGGCAAATAATGGTAAAGACAGTGAAACAATTAGTGAACAGGGAAGCAGTATCGATCGATTGGTCGGCAACCGTTCGCCCCAGGAAACCGAAATGACAGGACACTATCTGGCAAATACTGTGGATTCAGGTTTTGCGTCCTCGCCGTTTTCTCAAATAACTCAAGACACATTTTCTGCTTTTCAAAACGCGAATATTGCCGGTTCAAATGCGCTGCCGAATAGCACTGAGGAACATGTTTCAGACACCACTGCTTTGTTATTACAATTAATGCAACAAATGGGACAAAAGCTTCAAGAGTTAGACTGAATGGAACAACACCAGAGACAAACACAGTAACAGTTAGACGCAATGGAACAAAATCATAAACAGTCAAGGCAACAAATGAAACAAAATCAGAAACAAATTAAAGAAACAGTTCAACAAACACGTGAAGATTTAACTACTGAGTTACACAACATCGAATCGAAATGTCAAAAAGTCTATAATGACGTAAAAACACAAATTTGTGAGCATTTTCAACCTATTTTTTCGCGGCATGAAAATGCATTACAGAATCATGAAGAAGCCATAAAAGAACTGCAGACTATTGTTCATGAAAATCACGAGACCTTGCGGGTTAAAATCGACTCACTTGCAATTACCGATTCAGTTACGCAACTTGCAAAAACTCAGGAAAACTTAAAGGATACAGTAGATACTTATGGAGGAAATTAGTTCATTATCGGATAAAGTAGCCGAACTTTCGGACCAGTTCACTAACTTATCTACAAAGATAGATGGTGATCTGAATGACACAACACCGGTAGCCTTCACTGACACAGAAGAGTATGAACTGATGATCTGAATGACACAAGACCGGTAGCCTCCACTGACACAGAAGAGTATGAACAAATTCGAAAATTCAAACAAAATCAAATCAATACACAGTACAAAAGAGAAATCCGGGTTGTACAAGATCAGTTGACACAGGTAATACAAAAATTACATATTTCAGAGGACACTCGCGCTCCAATACGGGAAGAGGGACATAGAAATACGGAAGAGCCACAAAATAATAACACAGGGCACTTCCGAAATTATGAAAGAAATTGGCAAGGTACACCGAATTTTGAGATGGAACCACCGAAACGAAGTAATAATGACCGATATGCGGCTCGCCGACACGATGATTTTGGCTATAAGCTGTTCATTACTTCAGGTAAATCCAGAACATTTAAGAATTCTGACAACGACATTCATCCACAAGCGTGGCTTCATCAATTCAATCATTCTTTTCCTCCCAACTGGTCATTGGAGCACAGGTTAGAATTTATGTGTGGCTACTTAGTGAATGAACCAGCTGTAAGAATGCGATCGATCATTCATGATTGTCACAGTCAAGGAGAATTTTATCATGCCTTCATCACAGCATATTGGTCTCAATCTACTCAAGATGACGTAAAAGATAATGAAAGGTAATGAAACACTTTGAACAATCTGAATTTTCCAGTCTTGTCAAATAGTTTGAAGACATGTTGCACAAGAATCAGTACCTGTCAAACCCATACAGCCCCTCAGAACTCATCTGCATTTGCTTAATCAAATTGCCTGAACATTTAAGACATATTATTTTGGCAGGACGTTGCAAAGACGAAAATGAAGCTCTTCAGGGACTCTTACAAGGATTAGAAATTGATACAGACAGTCGCGGGATGCGAAAACAGGAAAACAATCATTACAGGTCACATCCGTCATAATTCCGTGACGACAGGAACAATAACTGGACACGACAAGGCTATTCTTACAACGCAAGTCGAGACCAAAACAGACACCACCCATATGACAATCACTGTCAGAGTAATAATAATTACAGACAAAGATCGCATTTCGATAGTAATGAATGTGACAGAGACAACCATGGAAACAGACAATATGGGAATCTAAACAATTATTATCAAGGGAGACAGATTAACTTCAGACACAATGGTCCAGCGCGCAGTTATGACTCACGGAGAAGTTCACCACGTGACCGACAAGAAAGACATTACTGAAATTACCGACATGACGACAGACGATATACTCATAACGACAGACCTGAATTCCATCAGAACTGGCGAGATTCAAACAGGGCAGGGCCCTTTCGACAAGGTGAATTTGTAGAAGTTAGGTCTCCTAATCCTAATAACGACGTGCGCCGATAAAGAGACAGACAATGACTCGCACCGCAGGCAGCCAAGTGCGCCAGCTGGCTCAGAGAAAAATAACATAGACGGTAACCTTAAGAAAAATTTTAGAATTCCTTACTGACGTATACAGCATGATAATTGCTTTGAAGTTGAAACTCTGCGCACTAGAAATGGTAAAAGATTGCGCCACATTTCACATGTAAAACCGATAACTGAGAGATAATCTGCTTTTTAACTTTGCCATAAAATTTTTCACTTCACGTCACTAGTACGCTTTGTCACACTTAGAAACTGTTAACATGCAACAACGTTAGAAGTTAACTATCCAGTCAAGAACCAAGAGAACTTATTCAGACAGTAATTACAAATGCATTTTTGTATTGAACAGACGACACAGTGTTATTGTGTACATTCTTCCTTGTTCGTTGCACGATTACGTAACGACTATAAGGCTTACATACTTAGAACATATACTGGTTCTGCTAATGAGATTTTAATGCAACATTTTGGTTTACTTGAAAATACATTCTGGATTTAAAGTACTATCTGAGAGATACACGATTATATGACGATGCTACTAATGAGTGACACAATTTATGTTACTGCTTTTGCGCTGTACCTGTTTTACATCTGCACAGTTTTTCTGAATTCTTCTGTAAAGTAAAACTTGTTTATGTAGTAACTTATGTGGTGTACCTACAATGAGACAGCCTTTCTCACAGCACAACAATACATTACAGTATAGTACCTTCTTGATCACGGTACTGTACGTAGTAACTACGATATCTATAAGTATCTATAAGCATAGCATTTCACTTTTGTTTATTACTAGGTAAGTACATTGACTCCTACAGAACTTAGCTTATGGACGACGATAATTACGACACTTCGCACATTTTTTACCCTTAAGTAATGACAGAGATTATCTTAAAACAAGACACACAGTTTAGCGCTACAGTACATATATGTGAATGATTAATTTTGTACTTAAAACATTTATTTTTATAGATTTTTGAATTACAAAAATACAAAGGTTTTCTATGCTACATTTCATTCCATTGCTGTAATCTGTAACACCTGATGGTATAGTTACATTTATCCTCAGGGGGTACATGCATACTTTTTGTGCTAAGCATGCGGCGACCACTAAGAGCCCCAGCTACTATGGTATTTTCTTATACAACTTTACATATCGGTACTGTATTTCTCTAACACAGACTTACACAGCTATCTGATTATTTAACAGAGAAACAAACATTCGTTTTTTACTACGTCAGTGACAGATGTTTACGCAATTACACAGTTGAATAACTTCACACTTACGAAATTGTATTTTGTCTCTACTTTGTGAACTGTTCATATTTTTTCGGAACCATTGTGACACTATACGAGCTTTGAATGTCGTAATTGGCAAGGGATCATGATTTTTGAAGTACGTTTGAGGTAGATGACTTTACTGAAGGTTCTGAAATTATTGAAAGAAGCTGCAACGATTTTGAGATGTGATTGATCTGTTATGATATTATTATGACGACGATTTGTATTATGCTGTTGAGGTATGTTTATGATCAATAATCTGATGCTATATGAGGAATTCGATTATGGTACATATTTATTATGGTGAAATATTGAAGAAGTGTCGACAAATATGTATATGTGTAATAAAATAAGGAGTAATGAGTAGTGGTTAGGGACTATGATTTGTGAAAAAGGATGTTGAAACCAAGAATCGTACTTTAGGAGGTATGAAATGTGTGTACATCCATGAATGTATCACAATGCTGGCGAAAATTTTTTTGTACGCTGTTGTTTTTATAGGATTTTGTTTCTACACGTTTCTACTGTAATTTTTCGACCAGTTAAATTTTATTGGTATCAAAGTGTCACTGAAGCGGAAACTGCTGTCGTTTATGTTTCGGTAAGGGAGTTAAGTGACCTTGACATAATGCGTTGTGGGTGCCCAGCTGCGCTAGTTGCCAGGAGAAAAAGCCATTAGGTGGAGAAAAAAGAGGCCATTAACCTCGCTATTGACATTCCTTTGTAGAAAGCATCGCAAGTATGACACACTCATTACTTGGAAACATATAATTACACTTTAGAGCTCGTACTTTGTGCTACCTACTGAAATGTCTATGAATTGACCGGAAATATTCTCACATCTGCACACCCGATTATGACAAGTGTCTTTCTACGAGAGTTGAGAGAATTTCTACTAACTTATGAAATGCCACATAGCTATTGAATGATGTTTTTATGCTTTGCTTTACATAGTTGCTTATTTCATTTGATATCTGGTTTCCAGTTGTGATGCGGCATTGGCTTTATAAAATAAAATAAAATGCATTTGCTAATGTGAACACTTTCTGTCAACAGATCTAGTAAATAATAATTTTATGGTCCACATTCTTCAAAAAGGAGCACTTGAAAAGGAAAGAACAATTAGAAGGTGCTAATAACAGTTACTGCATACATAATTATCTTTCCAAGTACTTGGTAATTTTTTTGTAGAATAAGTTGTTGTGGTGCACCACTTTAATGACATAGATATTAAGATGTGAATAGACATTTCCCTTATCTGCATTGTTGTCTTTAGTGCACTATTTTTTCTGCTTGTGGGTTTGGCATGTTTAGTTTTAAGTTACTGCATTTGCTGCTGCTGTTTGCCAGGCATAGTGCTACTGAATTTCACTTTCTATTACTGTGTTAAACCAGTTTTACTACTGATTTATTTTTCTTGTTTGCTGCACACTGCCTTATATTAGTTGTAATATTGCATTAGCTTTGCTAATTTAGATATACTGCTGCTTGCTTTGCCAATTTGCATTTTTTTGTCATTGCTGTTTGTGTTAATTTTTTTTCTGTTGCTGCACTGTGTCATCCTTTAGTATATATATCTGAGCTTAGTAGATTTAACTTAAGAGAGGGTAAGCTATATAAGGGAATGAGTTATGAAGAATAGGAAAAGAGTGCATTGAGAAGTTATATGAAAAAGATTTTGTCCAAAATGAGTATTGTACAATGAGAAATAATTATGTTGAAAGAGTATATGAACAAAACAATAGCCTTTAGGGACAACAGTTTTGGATAGGATCTATGGATTGAAGATTTGGGTTGAACTGCAGCACCAAATGTTACACTGAAAACGAACACTGTCCTTTCCTTTTGTGTTATTCCGCTTTGTGTTTGTGTACCCTTGTGTATTTGTGTTTTTCCTGTCTTTAAGTGTTTAGCTTATAAGATTTATGTTATAGAATTTTTCTAATACTAAGCTACATTCACTATGATGAGAAATATCGTTATCCTCAAATATAATTTGCATTAATAATATATTATTTATTTGTAAAGATGTTTAGACATTATTTTCAAAAGCTATTCTCATCTTTTATGTATTTACTTATGTCATAATTCCTGTAACACTCACGTATATGTTTATTTCTATTCTTTTGTAAAGCCCGTATTACGACAAATGTTATCTGTACTATTATGTTCTTTAATGATGTATTTTGTACCTTTGTAATTGTATTCTTATGTTGTAAATTTGTAAGTATAGACACCAGTTCTTCAAATTAAGTTTCATTTCACGGCACACGTTTCTGTTGGTCATAGGATATGCACAATATGTGAGTAGTTAGGACTGTTAGCGTTTGCACATGTGTTAATAATTCAGCAAGGGACTGGTTAACAGCATTGCTGGTTCTACGGACAATTCCAAAAATTTTGTGAGTGCACAAGTGGTGGTTTACGGCCTTGCTATATTGTCCGCAAGACTCTTTGATGGTGATTGTGCACCTGCACAGTCGCATCAGATGGCTGCTGGCCGTCTCTACAAGGTCTGCAGTGGGTCTGCACCTTTGATGGCCCGCCAACACCATATTCACTACCAGGACTACAGTGGGTCTACTCTGTGATGGCCTACCCACCAATGTTCTTCAAAACTTCGACTGACTCTGTTGTGGGTTTGCTCTGTTGTGGCCCATTACCTGTCTGCATGTCAAGAGACAGCACAGTCTTACCGTTGGAAGGACAACACTACTTCTTCAAGTCTGTATGGAAAGCCACTACTGCCGTGTGCATTTTCTTTTGCTGCTCAGACTTTGAGAAAAAAAAAGAAAACTGTAATTACTATTGTGATGAATGATCAGACCGTTTCTATGAGAACAATTTTTGCTTCTGACCAACTGTGTATCGATAAGTGTGTGTGCATTTGAGGGCATTCGCTATCTTTGTTATTGTAATAATGAAAAATTTTTTCAAATTTGTATGGGGCACTGCCCAAAACAATTTGTAAATTTTTTTGTGGGGAGCATGGGGGCTATGTAAGTAGGCTGTTTAGGTTTTTATGTTGGTAACGCCACGTAGCGCTCTGTATGAAAATCATTGACTGTGCTGATTTGCATTGTTGGAGTATTTGCTTTTGTAGTGTTGGGCAGTTGGATGTGAACAGCATGTAGCGTTGAGCAGTTGGAGGAGAGAGATGGCAGAATTTTGAGAGTGGACGATCTGGACGTGTGTCCATCAGAAAGAGTAAATTTGTAACATTGGACATCATGAACTGATGCATATATATATATATATATATATATATATATATATATATATATATATATATATATATATATATATATATATAGGGTGTTTCAAAAATGACCGGTATATTAGAAACGGCAATAAAAACTAAACGAGCAGTGATAGAAATACACCGTTTGTTGCAATATGCTTGGGACAACAGTACATTTTCAGGCAGACAAACTTTTGAAATTACAGTAGTTACAATTTTCAACAACAGATGGCGCTGCGGTCTGGGAAACTCTATAGTACGATATTTTCCACATATCCACCATGCGTAGCAATAATATGGCGTAGTCTCTGAATGAAATTACCCGAAACCTTTGACAATGTGTCTGACGGAATGGCTTCACATGCAGATGAGATGTACTGCTTCAGCTGTTCAATTGTTTCTGGATTCTGGCGGTACACCTGGTCTTTCAAGTGTCCCCACAGAAAGAAGTCACAGGGGTTCATGTCTGGCGAATAGGGAGGCCAATCCACGCCGCCTCCTGTATGTTTCGGATAGCCCAAAGCAATCACACGATCATCGAAATATTCATTCAGGAAATTAAAGACGTCGGCCGTGCGATGTGGCCGGGCACCATCTTGCATAAACCACGAGGTGTTCGCAGTGTCGTCTAAGGCAGTTTGTACCGCCACAAATTCACGAAGAATGTCCAGATAGCGTGATGCAGTAATCGTTTCGGATCTGAAAAATGGGCCAATGATTCCTTTGGAAGACATGGCGGCCCAGACCAGTACATTTTGAGGATGCAGGGACGATGGGACTGCAACATGGGGCTTTTCGGTTCCCCATATGCGCCAGTTCTGTTTATTGACGAAGCCGTCCAGGTAAAAATAAGCTTCGTCAGTAAACCAAATGCTGCCCACATGCATATCGCCGTCATCAATCCTGTGCACTATATCGTTAGCGAATGTCTCTCGTGCAGCAATGGTAGCGGCGCTGAGGGGTTGCCGCGTCTGAATTTTGTATGGATAGAGGTGTAAACTCTGGCGCATGAGACGATACGTGGACGTTGGCGTCATTTGGACCGCAGCTGCAACACGGCGAACGGAAACCCGAGGCCGCTGTTGGATCACCTGCTGCACTAGCTGCACGTTGCCCTCTGTGGTTGCCGTATGCGGTCGCCCTACCTTTCCAGCACGTTCATCCGTCACGTTCCCAGTCCGTTGAAATTTTTCAAACAGATCCCTTATTGTATCGCTTTTCGGTCCTTTGGTTACATTAAACCTCCGTTGAAAACTTCGTCTTGTTGCAACAACACTGTGTTCTAGGCGGTGGAATTCCAACACCAGAAAAATCCTCTGTTCTAAGGAATAAACCATGTTGTCTACAGCACACTTGCACGTTGTGAACAGCACACGCTTACAGCAGCAAGACGACGTAGAGAATGGCGCACCCACAGACTGCGTTGTCTTCTATATCTTTCACATCACTTGCAGCGCCATCTGTTGTTGAAAATTGTAACTACTGTAATTTCGAAAGTTTGTCCGCCTGAAAATGTACTGTTGTCCCAAGCATATTGCAACAAACGGTGTATTTCTATCGCTGCTCGTTTAGTTTTTATTGCCGTTTCAAATATACCGGTCATTTTTGAAACACCCTGTATATATATATATATATATATATATATATATATATATATATATATTTGTATGATGACTTTTGAACGTTATAAAGGAAAATACATTGTTTGTTCTCTATCAAAATCTTTCATTTGCTGACTATGCCTATTAGTAATTAGTGCCTTCAGTAGTTAGAATCTTTTAATCAGCTGCCAGTATTGGCGCATGCTGTATTGCAGTAGTCTGAGTAACGAAGATTTTTGTGAGGTAAGTGATTCTTGAAAGGTATAGGTTATTGTTAGTCAGGGCCATAATTTTGTAGGGATTATTGAAAGTCAGTTTGCGTTAGCGCTAAAAAAAATATTATGTGTCAGTTTAGTGTTGATCAGAATAAGCAAAGAGTGAAATGTCTGAGTACATTTAGTTTTGCTCAGCTGTCTGAAAATCAAATAACGTAAGAGGTTTATCAGCACAATAATTCATAAATTTTTGTAAGGGGACGTTTCAATATGACTATTATGACTGTATATGCTTATTTTTTAATAAATTTTTGTTTTAATTAGCTTTTTTCCGATTTGCATGCTGTGGATTTGTTCTTTGCCTTTCTGATATAGTTAGACAATTGCACTGCTTACGGACTCTGGTAAGTCATTGTGACAACCGGCAGAAAAATATGTGTTGGCACGCAGTAGGTACTCCGACATTCGTGCGAACAGAGCTAGGGACTGGCGACAGGTAGATAAGAAGTGTTACCTGCGTGAAAGTTACGTATCCGAACGGCACCCAGCCGATGCAAGCTTTTGTGCAGATTTACACATCCAGTCACCACCCTCGTGTGGGAAGCATAGCAGGGGGACGTGAGAATAACCTTTATCAGCAGATGGGCGTCGTTCTGCCACGGTTAGGAGATGCACATCTCTAACTTTCTTACAAAAAACATGAAGAGGCTGCAGAGTTAACGGACGCATTTTTCGGTTTTGATGAATCAAGAGAAGGTATAGTAATTAAATTTATTTGCAATTTTTGTAACAGAGTAATCGGCCTTTCGTGTAATTTTCGGAACCAATGTGGCTGCTCTCTGCATCTCATCTAAAGGTGTCAAACCGTTTTCTTTCTTAAGTTTGTAATGACGCATTTTGTTTATCTGAGAGGAAAACTTTAGTCTGAGTGGACGTAAAATACAATAAGAATGAAAATAAGAGCATTACATTTTCCAACAGGTATAAAAAGTCAACCTGACGAGGAGTGTGGTACCTTGCAACACTGTGTTGCAACATGCCCACTTCGCATCGAACTTCCCGACAATCACTTTAAAGTAAATCAGTTATTTATATTGTCTTGGCGCGAAGAAAAGAGCTTGGACCTAAAGCATCTCTGCTACCTCTGGTCCCCACAGCAACAGCCAAGGGGAAGTCCAGTGTTCGAGTTGACAATATCGCGTTCCTAGCGTCCACTCAAGAGCGCCAGAGACGGACCAAACACGCTGTTCGTTTTCCACTGTTAATTTATGATGAGCATGAGAGCAGCAGCAGCACGTTAGGACAGTTATTGATCATAATGCAGTGTGAACATTGGAATCATCTCTTCTACGTCCATTGGCGCATGAATGCGTCTACTTCAGTTTAACATAAAGCCAAGCAGACTGTAACCGATGAGTAGGAAATCGTGGGACTTTTCAATAACGCCAGTTGTTTTTCTCACTGCCCTCATAACGTTTGAAGTGATTCTGCCAACTGGAGGGATTTATTATGTTTGTAGTTATTAGTACATTCCATGTTGTTTTACTACTTTTATTGTCAGATTAGTCACACGCGTAAACTTATTTGTGCTTTGCTTGAGTAAATTAATGTTGATTGAAATTTTGTTTTTGTCTTCATCTTACGCATTTTCATTCTGATATTGGGCAATTCCTTCCTTTAGGGTCCATAGCTAGGGCCTTTAATTATAATTTCTTTTGAATCCGCCCATGTACAGTAATTAGCGTGGTTCTTAAGGGTATGTGTCCGTTGCATGTCTCAACTTTTGATTCATTTTTTCCCATTAACACACATGAGGTTTTGCAAATATAATTGTTCTAATTTAAGTTGTTCGTTATTGTAATACCTAGGTGCTTAGCTGCATGAGCACCGTTTAACTTTGTAATTTATTATGTAATGAAGTTTAACTCATTTATTAGGTACTCGTGTGGATGACCTCACATTCTTTGAGGCTTTGAGTTAGTTGCCATTTTCCGCAACATACATTTATTTTGTCTAAGTCATATTAAAATCTTCTGATGATTTTACTCTTCGCTAAACGATAATATCGTTTGCAACCAAATTGACAGGGAGGCTCAGATTATATCCTGAATCTTTTGCAAATATTGAGAACAGCAGACAGCCTACACAGTTCCTTGAGGAACACCAAACATGACGTTTCACTTTATGACTTTCTGACTTCCACTAAGTGTGATTTCTCCAACTGGAAATCACGAAACTAGTCGTGGAACAGCATCGATACTCCACTGCCACGTAATGTAATCAAAATCCGCTTGTGGTGTCAAAAGCCCTCTGGAAATCTAGAAATATAAAATCAACATGATTCCTCTGTCGGTATTTCTCATAACTTCGAGTGAATAATGAACCTGTTCTGTTTCATAAGAACAATACTTTTTTAATCTATGTTGACTATGTGTATAGATAACTTTTTCGAAGAATTTGAAACGTTTCAGCACAATATCTGTTCCAAACTCATAGTATACACTGATGTCACGGATGTGGGCCAATAATTGAGCGAGCTGTTGTATATGATTTCTAAATATGGAGAATACACATCTGCATACTCCGAAAGTTCTTAATAGGTATACAGTCCGGACTGGAAGACTTGCCCTGTAGCCTAGGAAGCTTTTTGGGTTCATTCTAAGTTGTGATATTCTCTTGCCAGACTTTGCATCACTACGGATCCAACCGTCACGTCTCGATGGGAGAATGAATACTGGCAATGACGGACAGAAATTTGCATTTGCTGATATTATCAACTTGTGGTGCTGGTTCTCCTACAAGTTACAGAAACTGTCTGTGTAGATCATAAGTTATGGTTCCATCGCGAAAGTAGCTGGTTAGAACTGATACATATCCACCGATAAACTCATTAAATTTAGAATATACATCTGTCACATTGTAAGCATGTTCCCACGCTGCCTCTCTTAAGCATCACTGACTCTGAGGGTTCTCCATGATTTCAGTATTCTCTGCCTCATTATTACCTACTGTACTGGGATACCTTAGTGTACACATCTCAGGACGCAGCACTTAAAGCAGTAGATTTTATATTCTGACGAGACAACTATATTTAAATTCTAAAGCAAACCTACCCTCTATATATGGAGACAATTCAGCTTCAGTATGTGATATTATAGTCCCCTCACATTCTATTGTTCTACTGTTATCTATTGTTACTGTCTCCAGCTCTATGTAAGATTCTAACAAACTCTGTAGGCCTAGGCTTACAGTTTACTTTGTGTCGAGGGGCATGTGGATTTTTGACCACGTTCATCACCTCAAACTCTTTCAGTTCGTTTGCAAGAGACCAAGATGTAGAGAGCCAAAATACATCATCACGAGTACCATCATAGCTGCAGTAAATCTCCAGCAAAAAACATCATTCAATTAAGTTATTCATATGGATGCCTTACGGGCAATACACGATTATTTTCAACTGTTTCCGTGGTCCTACAGTACATGATAACACTTTTCGAATGAATAATGCCGGCTTATCCTAGAAAGTCTGATGATCCAACTATGCACTAATATCGACGCGGGCAGCAGTCTTGACACTGAATCCTGCTGAACTGGTCACTGTCGTTCACCAGCAGCTTCAAACGTGTAAACTATTGTGTAAGGCAGAGTTTGCCGCTCATTGTCACTTTTGTCGAAGAAGCAAGAAAATAAAGGAACAGTTTCGCAATGGTCATAAAGGAACGAATCTGTCACATATAAATCCTAACATTCGTAAAATACATGACCCTCCTGGCTGAAAGAAACGGGGGTGTCGAAGGAAGATAGTATGTACTTAAAAGTCTTGCTACCAATTCAAAGAATAAAGCAAGGAAACTATTAGAGATATAGAATCGTTGATAATTGTAAAACGTTTTTGCGCCTCTCTAAGTCTCTTTTTTGGTCCTTTGTTGAAGCCGGCGTCCGAGCAAGAAATGCACAATTTGTCCTCTGGTATGCACAATTCAAGTCTATTATTACATTGCAGAGACAGGTCGCTTCAAAGACCTTCCTCGAAGTAAAGTCGACTTTAGAGTGCAAGATGCATTTCGACGAAACCCCAAGATTGCTAATCGTTGTGCATCATGTAAATTGTACGAAGCAAGTTTAACTATAGTAGAGGAAATCAATATAAAGGTATAGACAGTTCTAGGAAAATTAGCATTGGAATAGTCGTGCACAGTGAATTTGCAATAGATCCAGTATACTGACAATATGCAGTCAAATAGTATCGGTTGTGATGTCTGTAGAAAGTACATAACATGACATCAACGATTCAGGTGTAGAGGGGGAAACTCCGTATAAATGCAGCCGGCTCTGTGTGGTGTTGATGTGTGCATATGTCCCTTTACTGCAGATAGGAAACAGACTCCAGTAGTGACAGTGTGTGTTGTGTACATGCATCACGACTGTGAAAATGCCACGCGGAAAACAGTTATCATGAAATGAAACAGCAAAAGTTGGTACGTACAAGGAAATGGGACTCTGTAATCGTCAAATCGCCAAAAAATTGAACCGTTCAAGTACATTGATTGATATTTTCGATAGTGTGGACGCACAATATGTACAGAACGTGTACTATGGGATGACTAGAAAATTATTTGAGACATAGGAACGGTTCCTTTTGCGCAAAGCAAAAGCTACAAACCGTTATTTTTCTTAATTCGTTGTTGATTTACAGTTTCAAGTAACTGCCGGACGTGTACGAATGGTTTTCTCAAATGACAAACATCTTGCATTCACGAAAAGACTGCAGAAACATGCTCTAACACTCAACCAAAAATAGGCAAGACTGGAGCTTGCTGAAAAAGTTTGTTATGGACTTCAGCATGGGACAAAGTGATTGTCAGTGATGAGAACAAGTTTAATGTAGACAGGCCGGATGGATTTAAGTATTATTGGTATGATCCGAGAACAGAGCAGCAGGTAAGAATGAGCAGAAATTTTGGTGGTGGAAGTGTTATGATTTGGTGAACCTTCTGCGCTGAAGGTAAATCACACATAGCTTAGCTGAAGAATACAAAGTAAAACTCTAACGCATCTGTGCAGGTTTTTGATGCAACCAAAAGTGGTTTTAAGATAAAGATATCGATGTTTAGCCCTGGATTGCAGGTTGTCCGGATACGGAATCGTGAAAAACCGTTGGCGAATACTTCCAAGGCGTATCGGACGAAATGGAAGGCAATTTGCGAAGGTATGTGAGGTGAAGAGTGCGACACAAGAAGAGTAGGCTACAATTTCACTGCAAGAAGTATAAACCAAAACAAAACCAATGCCGAAGAGAATTACTGAGGTAATTAGGAAGAATGGAGGTTGGACAACATACTAACAATGCAACAACGCAACAGGACAGCAAGGGCGTTTCTACCAATTTTCGCACAGGAAAAATAAAGGCTTTGTTTTGTTACTCGTGTTATGAAAGAAACTGTGTAATTCCGTCGCGATTGTGTATGTCTTGTATGTATCCACTGCTTTCATAGTATATTTCATACAGTATGCTCCAGACATTGTACTACTACTGTCCTAGGAACACTGCGTTTATACTGATGTCCTCTACTGTATACATAAAGTTGTACGGAAGAGTTTACGTCTTTCCACGTACAAAGTGCAGCCAAACAATCGCCCTTTGTGGAATAATCACGTGTGTTGCACGCTGGCCTACATATATGCTGAGTGCTTGTTGAAAAAGCGTTCCACATTATTGAACGTGTGATTCCTCGCAAAATTTTGGGCTCCGAAAACCCAAACAGAGCACATCACACAAGCGTTTCGACGTGTTGCGTGTGCTCATTGAAACTATTCCTGATAAGTTTATGGGTCATGACGCCCAACATATGATATCTGCGATTTGGCGATGTCACGCCATCAGACTTCCATTTTTGGTGTTACGTCGAGGATCGCGTGTACACATCAGTCGATGAGATTGCGAACAATCGTGCACAAATTAATGAAGCAATCGTAATTGTTGATGCTGCGTTTTGACCCGTGCATAAGCAGAATACGAATATCGTCTTGATGTTCTACTAGCGAGGAGTGAGGCACACTCTGCAATTCTGGTGGAACAGAAAACTCATGGAGAACTGTTAAACGTTTTACAACAAAACAACAATGTTCTGTTTCTAATAATTTCCAAGTTATGCTTCAAGAAGTCATAACAGGACTTTATGAACATTCTGTATTTATTGGAATGACAGACTATTGAGCACGGAATTTTTCACAGAGATGAATGATGTCATGGAGCAAGTGATGAAAAACAGCTGAAAGAATCGTAGGACTTCCTATGCATGATGACTAGTTACTACACAGTAACAGAATTGGGAGAATTCTTCTTTGTAGGAAACAATGTTACACTGGTTAGTCAACGTAAGAAAGAGATCAGAAATAGGGATATACCCGTATATGCTTTACTGGTCAAGAAAGATCGATGTTAGTCCAAGGCTGACAACCAAACAGAAGCGTCCAACGGCTTCTCGGGTGGAGCACAGGACCGCATGGACAAGTATACAGAGACGTTCGAAATTAGGTGGACAGTGCGGGTTCACTGAACTATTATTTAGCCCCTTACCGCATAATGTGCCAGATATGGCACATACCACTTTTCTCTTTGTCAATCTCATATCTGAGAATAAATTTCCAAACTGCATGTTGGGACAGATATGGCACACAGTCAAGAGCAGCTGTGCAAGTAGTGTATGCCATCTGTTGGGAGAGTAACGAATTACGTGTTATAAATCTTTGCTTTGTGTTGCTAGCTGTTTACATCCAAGTTTGGTCACACAAACAGTTGCAATCAGGTACAGTAAACGATTGATTTTAGTGTTTATATTATTTGAAGAGGAAAAAGGACATCTGTGGACAGTTATAAAGAGGTAAGTTTATATATTTGTTCATTAGAATACATATAATACTGAAAAATAGGTCTGTGACGGATATGGCACAACATGCAGTCCGGGCCAATCGAGTACGTGGTTGCATTTTACCTAAGGAGGCAGCAATGAAGATGAATGGTCGAGGCAGCATGGAGGAAAAGATAGCAACAGTAGACGGTGTGCAACTGTCAGTAGTCTCCTGGTTTGATAATAAGTAGTCAACACTTTGTCAACTTACGTTGGATGCAAACCAGAAGGCGAGATCAAGAGGCTTTTCAGGGAGGAAAAAGAATATAAAATGGTATCTTGTCCACACTCTGTGATGATCTACAATGACTACATTGGGGGTGTTGATCTATTAGATTCTATGCTAGGATATTATAGAATTCAAATCAGATCAAAGAAATGGTACTTGAAGATATTCTTTCATCTAGTTGACTTGACTTGTGTGAACAGCTGGCTGTTATGGAGAAGAAGAAATACGGACTACATGCCCCTTGTTGATTTCAAGGTCGCAGTTGCAGAGGCCCTCTGTAAAATAGGGAAATCCTTATCCAAGAAACGTGGTAGGCCAAGCAATGAAATACAAAAACAGCTTGACTGCAAGAAGAAGAGAGGCGCTACAGCAGATCTTCCACAGCGTCGGGTGCGACTGGATGGGATACATCACATGCCTATCTGGCTGGAAAACCGTGGTCGTTGCAAGTATCCAGAATGCAAGGGAAAATCCTATATAGCGTGTATGAAGTGCAGTACAACATTGTGCTTGAATAAGGAGAGAAATTGCTTCATCAAGTTTCATAATGAATAGAGAAAAATGGAAACAGAATGTGTGTTATTTTCTCAAAATGTGTGTATTGTAATGAATAGAAAGTGTAATTGTTTTACATAAATACAGTTCTGCTAGTTCATGTACGTATCTTACTGTGTATTTTCCACATTGTGCATCATCAATCCCAAAACTGGTATCACATGGTATTAGTCGTTACTGCATGCTGTCCCATATATGGCACAAACCCTTAATTCTAAAATAACCGCCCCTACATAAGATTTAGAATTTCTTAAGCATTTTTTATGAAATCAGAACATCGAAAATAACATGTAACACTTTTTCAGAAAAATAAAAAAAATCATGCAGTAAGGGGTTAGGATGAGGAAGTCAAACACATGCTCACTAAGCAACACGCAGTAATTGGGTAAGCTCGTAACAATAACTATAGCTAGACTATATCTAAGAGTCATCTGTATGTTGCTGCCTTTTGGCCCAATAACATTTAGACATTGATGTAGTTTAACATAGTAAATACTAAAATATTAATATGATTAGTCATAGGTTTATCACAACACATTCGAAATCAGATTGCTAACTGAAAAATGAAATGTGGTATTGGAACACGAAGGATAATAATGTAGCCTAATGCTCAGTTTTGTATTCATCTTGTAACTTTATTAGAAGTAAAAGAATAGAACACAGTTAAGATATACAATTATAAATGGATTTCCTGCAATTATATAAATAAATTCATCGGCAGCACGCAGAGCGACATACGAAAGTCCAGAACGCTACATCATATCACAGTTCGTAGAACATAACCGACAGTCCTCATAGACTGCATTGCTAGCAAATGTTCCATACAAAAATATTAAAGGTTTAAGATAATTTGTTCACTGCAGTCAGTTCTGTTCCTCACTCGCGTAAATCTATACTGTTTCATGCAGGCAGATAGAAATCCGTAACAGAGCTACAATGATTAACTTCAAAACGCGCGGCTCGACAACTACTCAATCTTACTAAGCTTAATAATCAAGAACACCCGACAAAAGACCGCGGGGCATGACCTTTTCGCTTATTCCAGAAATCGGTGGCGTGACTAACCACAGTAGTCACAACTACTTCATTTCCTCCGCATCTTACCGAAATAATACATTTTTGCTTTGATCTGTACACATCACATGGATGTTGTTTTATCCTTTTTTTTTAACACAGTCGGTCGCAACATTAAAATCGCGCTGAAAATCAGATGAATCTTTGCGTACATGTATGGCACAGTGTCTCTAGTACGCCCGTCGAGCGCGTGAGGTCGCATTTGTTAGTTCTGAAGATGCTGTGAGCACATAAAGACGCCTGGAGCAATAGACTGTCTCGCCTAGTATGAAGTGTGTGGGGTGCTGCCATTCTGTTTCTTCGTGCTGAGGGGTGCAATGCAGCCGAAATTCTTCGAAGAATTGGTAATGTACCTTGTGAAACTCTCATCAGTCACAAGAAAGTGCGATAGTTGTTCTTTGAATTACCATGTACAGACGCTCACGATGCAAGTGGTCAGTGAAGAAAGCGGGTGTCAACGGTTGATCTTGTTTAGTGAATGGATCAGGCGACTCAGGAAAAGCGACGGTTCACAAATTCCGTGTTAAGCGATACTTTTGCTGAAATTTGGAGGTCACCATTGTGAATGAGAGGCTTCACAACAGCAAATTCTGTATGAGATGGGTTCCCAAATTGTTGAACAACCATCACAAAACACAGCGAATGGGCTGCGCCTTAACATTTCTCCAGCATTAACACAAATAAGAGGAATATTTTTTGAACAAAATTGTCACATGGACGAGATGTACATCCATTTCGAAGAAACAAAAGGTGACCCAAACATTGGAAACGTTATCATTCCCCGAGTAACCCAGACAAGGGCAAGCGAACTTTCTCCGTCAAAAAGTGTATGGCTACTGTGTTCTGAGGACGAAAAGAAGTTTTGTTGATGGAATTTATGGAACGTGGTACAACGACCACTGCAGCCTCGTAAAGCGTCTCTTTTCAGCGTCTACGAGCAGCAATTCAGAACAAGCGGAGACGAACATCGTCATCAGGAATTGTCGATTTTCATGACAATCTCGGCTGCGCACTGCAGCTGTCACAAAGACGCTCCTGCAGCCCTTTAGATGGTAAGTGTTTGATTACCCACCACACAACCTGGACTTTGCTACCTCTGATTTTCATCCTTTTGCTCACTTGAAACGCGGCCTAGGAAGACAGCATTTTATCAAAGACAAGGAACTGCACAGATCTGGAGGGTATTGGAAAGTTGGTGCGACGCTACGAAGAAAGTCCAAGACAGAACAAGGACTATAATGGGAAGTAATTGGAAGTTTCAGCTAAATGTTGCTAAAGAACATATTCTGTTTCGCTATGGTTTGCATTTCGCGACCGATCGGATCTTGAACAGAAATAGCTCTCGTACATATAAAATAAACATTTTCCATAAATCTAAATGTTGTCTCGTATCTAAACATCTATGCCTAACCCTATTAATGTATTAACTTCCAGTCGTTCAGAAAGAAGTTACAGAATCTATTGATGCACATGTCGATGTTTTCCGGCTATTGTCGTACTATGTGACCCACAACAAATTTCTTAAATCTTTAAAAATTTTAAAAATTCATATTTATATAAATTACTAGCTGACAAACCCGGCATTGCACGAACATTCAGTTTGCCAATTTCCTATGAGAAATGAAATCAAAAAATGAACTGTGTTTGTAGTGCAAATCGAAAAAAATTCACTGACATATGTTCGTGAAAACATCTTTGAAAGTGTAGTGTAGTCATACAAAGAAAAATGCACAATTCATAAATGTATAAGTACAATATACCGTAACTTTCCGTACGGTGGGCGTAGCTGCTTCGCATGTACACAAGGCAGTCTTGTATACGTCTGTGTGGCAATGCCTCTTCACAGCTCCACAGACAGCTAATGTTTTCGCCTACAGCCGTTTGCGCTTCGTTGTTGAAAGCTGTCAAAAGCGCTGCCAGGTGTCAGGGATTTCTGTAAGTTGACTTGAAAGTGGGAGTGTCTTGGAAATAAAAAATAAATGTATCATAACTCCCGGCGTGATGTGGCATTTTTTTGACGCATTTCAGTGTTTATGGATGATATCTTTTGAATTACGTGTCTTTTTCACTCGTCTCACTGTTTATGAAGCCCTACCTCCAGAATGGTTACGTATGGGGTTCTTACTGCCACAGCGATTGTTGCCTGACAGTAAGTGATATGTGTACCAAGTTTGATTGAAATAGGTCCAGTGGTTTAGGACGAGGCAGGGGACCACACATATACACACATGTATTTTGATGACTTAATTTCATCACAGTCGCTACTGCAGCGTCAGTATGGTGAAGCTAACTAACAGAGAGCATGTGGGAACTTTTTGTTTGCGCAGGTGAATTAGATGTTACAAATAACTTGTTTCACAATTTAACCCTAGCAGTACGAACGCATTTTCCCTAACGCGCATTACGAAGGACGCGAGCGGATGTACGTTTTGCCCACTCAAAGAAACAAACTTAAAAAAAACAAAATTTTTTAATTGCTGTAGACCTACATTAACAACACGCTTTTTGAAAAGGCAATGATGCATAAGCATGGTCCACAGCCAGAAAAATCTTATAGTATACTCTTAGCTATATCAACAAGTGCTACCAAGTCGGCGGTACTTTATGACCACAGTCAAACAATTTAAAAACACAAATTGAGGTAATTATTGTTTTTAACAGTATACTTTCCAAAGCGACATTGACGTGTAAGTAAGGTCCTGAACCTGTAAATATTCAGTATGAAATTCAACGGGGAATGCGACATCTACTACTAAGACATAAAACATATATGGAATCAAGTAGAAGAAATCACTAGAAACAATATTTTTTCTCAGAATTTGAAAAAAAGAATTTAAACGACTAGATTACAATATTTTTAAAACATGGGCATGAAGGTCCTCGTATCAATTTCGCGCATATTACAACACCGTGCTTGCTCGTAGCGTAGCTGGGGCCATGACCCATCCGCTAACGTGTTATGTGTATTAATAATATGTCTGCAATTGGTTATTTCCTTCTTACAAATAAATAAACATTTAAACAATACGAAATTCTAAACACAACGTCGAATCAATATGGTAAAAATTTTGTTTGGTTCAAACATGTCCGTATATTGTCTGTAGCTCAGCCGTAGGTGGTTTTGACTGAGTGAGTGTTCGATGATTTCAGCACAGCACTATCTGTAAGCAGGTCATCTTGTCGTCAGTCCACCCATAGCGCGTGTGCTCTCCCGACAGACGTGCTAGCCTTTGGGTTTCCCCAGCGCCGCACTCCATTCGCTCTACAGCCGGGCTGCTGCCCGCCTGTTCACTCAGCGTCGCCGTCCATCCCTCATGAATCATCTTTCCCTGCTCTCCGCTCCTCGCCTCGATTCGATAAGGCGCTAAGCTAACCGGCCAGGCCATTCGCGTTATCACAACAGGTATGAAGCCATACTGCAAGGATTAAAAAAAAAAAAAAGCCGGAAAAAGCTATGTGAGAAGTAAAAAAGTAGCGGACAAAACTTTCACAGAATAAAGAAAAACGCAGCGACACAAGAACGCAGCCAGGCAGTACAAATTTAGACAGAAAAAAGTTGAGGCGTTCAATGCAAATATAACTACACATAGAGGCAGAAGAAGATTAAATACGCCGATTACCTCTCGGAATTACTGTAGTTATGTAGAGATGAAAAGATTAACGTAATAGATGATGAAAAGCAGTGAAGCATCAAATTACTCGAAAATCTCACTACTTAAGAGGACCATAGTAAGTACGGCAATATAAATCCCGAACATGAATAATTGTCGTTTTGGTGTAATACTCGACATTCAGAACAATAGCTAAGATATCCTTAGAGCTTTAAAATTAGCTACAGTACCTCAATACATAGTCTGTATTTGTAAAAAGGAGGTATACCAATGTTCCTTCCACAGATTGTATATGAATTGGTCCTCAAAGGTGTGGAATAAGTAAAAAATGTGAAATACATTATGGCCTCACCAAGCATATCACAACTCTGCAAATAATGCTGAAGTCCTTAACATAATTTGTAAGTCATTGTAGCCAAGAATCATCAAAGTGAAAACACGTTACTGCGTGTACTGATACAGATCATTTTATTATTGTTCTAAAGATGAGCAGAAGTCAAATTTTACGTAACACAGACGTTATTTGATATTAATGATAAATATGGCTACCTGCAGATAATTTCAATTGTGTTTCTGAATAACGGAGAGAAATAAGTCACTTTTAGTGTTTATCTAGATTATTAATATTCCGTGAATTGAGTGGCTGGTCTGAAGAAGCGATATATTATTTATCACAAAATAAGTAACGAGTAACTACACACAGCAAAACAAGTTTTTCATCACCCCAGTTCGCAGAGCTCCTGAAGACAGACGTTGTCTGTGGATATTGTATCAGAGAAACTCCTTTTGACTGTTCCGAGATGACACTAAACCCGCCCAAAGACGTAAACGACCATCAACGAGCAGCGCCTATTAGACGGAGGGGTCCGACAGCCGCTCAGTTCCAGTCATTCCAACAGGAAGGACGTACACGGCTCGTATTGTCTGCAGTTCGCATTGTTACTTTGTGCCAGGAAGGGCTCTAAACAAGGGAAGTGTACAGGCATCTCGGAGTGAACCAAAGCCATGTCGTTCGGACAGGGAGGAGATACAGAGAGACAGGAACTGTAGATTAAATGCGTCGTTCAGGCCGCCCAAGGGCTACGACTGCAGTGGATGACCACTATCTACCGATTATGGCTCGGAGGATCCCTCACAGTAACGCCACCATGTTGAATAATGCTTTTCGTGCAGCCACAAGACGTCGTGTTACGACTCCAGCTGTGCGCAATAGGCTGCAGAATGCGCAACTTCACTCCCAACGTCCATGGCGAGATCCATCTTTGCAACCACGACACCATGCAGCGCGATACAACTGTGCCCAATAACATGCCGAATGGACCGCTCAGGATTGGCATCACGTTCTCTTCACCGATGAGTGTCGCATATGCCTTCATCCAGACCCGGTCAGTCTGAACGCCTTAGACCAACAACCGACTCAAAGGAAGGCCTCGGCGCTTGTTGGTGACGTCACGTCAGCTAGGCACGGCGAACGCCAGGTCTGTTGCAGGCAGAAACGCCTGGGCGTGCTTATCACTATAAATCTCTTATTTTTTGACAAAATCTTTGGTACTGTTTTGGATTCTGCAGTTTTATTTAGATGAAAGGTTTTCTTACTATCGTAAAGCTACAAATGAAAATAGTCGTGTATTACTGAATCCTGTCGAAACAAACGTAGATGCTTTGTCCCATTGCAAGCTTCGAAAATTTTACATTCAAGTAACTATATTTACTTGATTCATTTTGTTATCGAAACTTACCCCAACCACCTTACAAGGAACTCATTTCTTTTATTTATTTATTTATTTTCGTTTGACATCGTCACTGGAAATGTGAACTAATTTACATGTGTAAATGTCCAAATGTTGCCAGTCATTAGATTACAGTCGTTTTCAACGAAAGGAATTCTAAATAGGAAACAAAATAGCTTCATACATCGAAAATACTGCCGAGCTTAAACTTTTTTAAACATGCACAATAGAAAAGGTAAACATTCCCCTCTTGCAACTGAAAGGAGGAACTTTATAAGATAAAAAAAAAATTTTATTTGATAAAACAAGTATCACCCTTTTGCCTCTTCTTCTGTCCCCCACCCCCTCCCCCAACGTGTACAATCGCAAGATATTTCATTAACATTCAGTGCTCCTCACCCCATAGTCAACCAAGATACCTAAAGAAGAGCACCAATATGTTCACAGTTTCTTGTAAAAGCAAACCAGTACAAACGTAACTTTCTCAGATTTACAAATAAGGTAAAGAAGCACGAATTCTGTTGCTGCTGGACCATGAAGTTGTTTCTGTATGTCAATCCTTAAAACAGGTGGAAATTTAAGTTCAAGAGTACACTATTGGTTAAGAAGTGTAATGAATTGCACAATTAATTGATTGCAGGAATCCGTCAGAACAATGTGTGTTGGTCAACTACCGCCAATAGTTTCACATTTTCCTGTGTCAGGGAGGGAGACACCACCATTATGAGTATGCCTGCAACAGACCTGGCGTTCGCCGTGCCTAGCTGACGCGACGTCACGAACAAGCGCTGAGACCTTCCTTTGAATCGGTGTTCCTTAGACGCAGTGTCCAGCGAGTGCAGCAAGGTGGAGGCTGCCTGCTGTTTTGGGGTGGCATTATGTGGGGTTGACGTACGCAGCTGGTGGTCATGGCAGGCGCCGTAACGGCTATACGATACGTGAATGTCATCCTTCGACCGATAGCGCAACCATATCGGCAGCATATTGGCGAGGCATTCTTCGACAATTCGCGCCCCCATCGTGCACATCTTGTGAGCTTGTATTCTAAGATAAATGATATAATTCTCTTATAATAATTACAGCGTGCTGTAGCAAAGTCGCACATGATTACCAGCCGCCAGTGGCTATAGCCTCATGTTGCAGCAGAGCATTCAGAGGTGAGGTGACTCCCGTAACAAACGATTAACAACAGAGAAACACTATGTCGCGCTTTTGACTGGTTGCTTACCATCTCCAGTACGTCATCTATATTCTCACTGTTAAACCCCACAGTACGTGGATGCAACGGTAGCGAAAAGCAAATTATCATTTCCCAAAAGATTGGCTACACTATTTACTACTGTTAAAAAGTACAGTAAGTACATTCCGTATTACAGTAACATACATAAAATTGGTTTTGTATTTAGACAGATTAAATCGCTCTACCTTACTGGCTCTGTTGCCATTTTTAAGCTAAATTAATAAACTGTTCGTAAAAATTAAGAGACATACCGTATCGTTATCGACCACGTTCTGAATTCAACAGTTACTTATACATCCAGTAAACAACGAGAGTGTCAGAAGTGGAAGGAAATAAATATGGGCTCTAAAATGACTACATAAAATATTATGGAAGAGAAGAGGGAGCATCTCATTCATTTGTAAATTTACTCAACCAAACACCAACAAACAATTTCGTTAGTTTCACCAAAAATTGTTTCAGGAACCACAGAAAAGAAAAAGAACCTTTTGGGGCTTAGTTTCGTAATCAGAAACGAAAGAAGATAGGTAAAAAGAAAAACTGGCAGGTTCTATTACGAAACATTTGACCAAATCGGTAAACGACGGTCAAGAAACTCTTGCCTATGCCACGTGCTCGACGTCTGGATCTGAAACTATGGAAGCAAGTGAAGACAAGACACGTTGCGCTCCTACTACCTATGGTCATCTTAACGAAAGCATTGACACACGTGATGTTGCTGTTGAAGAATCTTCAAGCATTACAGCGGTGGTTTGTGAGAGTTTGACAATTAGCGAAGACCCAAGCCCGTGGCCTCTGAAAATTAATAGTGATCTTGTTAATATTTTAGTTAAACTTGGTCCTGTTCAATCATACCTATCTCATTAATGACAAGGGAAGGACGTTGGCTGGCACTTACAATTACAGAAATATTTCTAACGGCGAAAACGTTAAAAGAGGCTGGCTTCTTTACTCTTTATCAAAGGATTCAGTGTTTTGTTTCTATTGTAGAACGCTTGGCAAAAATGTAGGTAGTCTCTCTGATATGAATGGAGTTTCAAATTGACGGAACTTATCATTAACGTCGGAAAGACATGAAACAAATGATTCCCACAATGAAAATTGGAAGTCATTGGCAAAACTGAATAATATGTTACTAATAAAGAGCACTGTAAATCAGATGTAACTGAAACTAATACAGAAGGAAAAAAAGCACTGGTGCGATGTGTTAGAAAGGATTATTGCTGTTATTAACTTTTGAAGCGACAGTGTCTGGCTTTTTGTGATTCTTCCGAAAAATACACGAAGAAATCACATTTAAAAAGAAATTATTGATTTACTAGACACAACGATAAAAAGTAAGAGAACCTAAATATTTTTCCATCATACTAGAGTGCAATCCGAAGAAGCCACATAGAATACATGACAGTAATATTTATGCATGTTTACCTAAATGAACCATGAACCATGGACCTTGCCGTTGGTGGGGAGGCTTGTGTGCCTCAGCGATACAGATAGCCGTACCGTAGGTACAACCACGACGGAGGGGTATCTGTGGAGAGGCCAGATAAACGTGTAGTTCCTGAAGAGGGGCAGCAGCCTTTTCAGTAGTTGCAAGGGCAACAGTCTGGATGATTGACTGATCTGGCCTTGTAACAAAAACCAAAACGGCCTTGCTGTGCTGGTACTGCGAACGGCTGAAAGCAAGGGGAAACTACGGCCGTAATTTTTCCCGAGGGCATGCAGCTTTACTGTATTATTAAATGATGATGGCGTCCTCTTGGGTAAAATATTCCGGAAGTAAAATAGTCCCCCATTCGGATCTCCGGGCGGGGACTACTCAAGAGGATGTCGTTATCAGGAGAAAGAAAACTGGCGTTCTACGGATCGGAGCGTGGAATGTCAGGTCCCTTTACCGGGCAGGTAGGTTAGAAAATTTGAAAAGGGAAATGGATAGGTTAAAGTTAGATATAGTGGGAATTAGTGAAGTTCGGTGGCAGGAGGAACAAGACTTCTGGTCAGGTGACTACAGGGTTATAAACACAAAGTCAAATAGGGGTAATGCAGGAGTAGGTTTAATAATGAATAGGAAAATAGGAACGCGGGTAAGCTACTACAAACAGCTTAGTGAACGCATTATTCTGGCCAAGATAGATACGAAGCCCACACCTACTACAGTAGTACAGGTTTATATGCCAACTAGCTCTGCAGATGACGAAGAAATTGAAGAAATGTATAATGAAATAAAAGAAATTATTCAGATAGTGAAGGGGGACGAAAATTTAATAGTCATGGGTGACTGGAATTCGAGTGTAGGAAAAGGGAGAGAAGGAAACGTAGTAGTTGAATATGGATTGGGGCTAAGAAATGAAAGAGGAAGCCGCCTGGTAGAATTTTCCACAGAGCACAACTTAATCATAGCTAACACTTGGTTTAAGAATCATGATAGAAGGTTGTATACATGGAAGAACCCTGGAGATACTAAAAGGTATCAGATAGATTATATAATGGTAAGACAGAGATTTAGGAACCAGGTTTTAAATTGTAAGACATTTCCAGGGGCAGATGTGAACTCTGACCACAATCTATTGGTTAGATTAAAACTGAAGAAACTGCAAAAAGGTGGGAATTTAAGGAGATATGACCTGGATAAACTGAAAGAACCAGAGGTTGTAGAGAGTTTCAGGGAGAGTATAAGGGAACAATTGACAGGAATGGGGGAATGAAATACAGTAGAAGAAGAATGGGTAGCTTTGAGGGATGAAGTAGTGAAGGCAGCAGAGGATCAAGTAGGTAAAAAGACGAGGGCTAGTAGAAATCCTTGGGTAACAGAAGAAATATCGAATTTAATTGATGAAAGGAGAAAATATAAAAATGCAGTAAATGAAGCAGGCAAAGAGGAATACAAACGTCTCAAAAATGAGATCGACAGGAAGTGCAAAATGGCTATGCAGGGATGGCTAGAGGACAAATGTAAGGATGTACAGGCTTATCTCACTAGGGGTAAGATAGATACTGCCTATAGGAAAATTAAAGAGACCTTTGGAGATAAGAGAACCACTTGTATGAACATCAAGAGCTCAGATGGAAACCCAGTTATAAGCAAAGAAGGGAAAGCAGAAAGGTGGATGGAGTATATAGAGGGTCTATACAAGGGCGATGCACTTGAGGACAATATTATGGAAGTGGAAGAGGATGTAGATGAAGATGAAATGGGAGATACGATACTGCGTGAAGAGTTTGACAGAGCACTGAAAGACTTGAGTCGAAACAAGGCCCCCGGAGTAGACAACATTCCATTGGAACTACTGACGGCCTTGGGAGAGCCAGTCCTGACAAAACTCTACCATCTGGTGAGCAAGATGTATGAAACAGGCGAAATACCCTCAGACTTCAAAAAGAATATAATAATTCCAATCGCAAAGAAAGCAGGTGTTGACAGATGTGAGAATTACCGAACAATCAGTTTAATAAGCCACAGCTGCAAAATACTAACACGAATTCTTTACAGACGAATGGAAAAACTAGTAGAAGCCGACCTCGGGGAAGATCAGTGTGGATTCCGTAGAAATACTGGAACACGTGAGGCAATACTGACCTTACGACTTATCTTAGAAGAAAGATTAAGAAAAGGCAAACCTACGTTTCTAGCATTTGTAGATTTAGAGAAAGCTTTTGACAATGTTGACTGGAATACTCTCTTTCAAATTCTAAAGGTGGCAGGGGTAAAATACAAAGAGCGAAAGGCTATTTACAATTTGTACAGAAACCAGATGGCAGTTATAAGATCGAGGGACATGAAAGGGAAGCAGTGGTTGGGAAGGGAGTAAGACAGGGTTGTAGCCTCTCCCCGATGTTATTCAATCTGTATATTGAGCAAGCAGTAAAGGAAACAAAAGAAAAATTCGGAATAGGTATTAAAATCCAGGGAGAAGAAATAAAAACTTTGAGGTTCGCCGATGAGTTTGTAATTCTGTCAGAGACAGCAAAGGACTTGGAAGAGCAGTTGAACGGAATGGATGGTGTCTTGAAGGGAGGGTATAAGATGAACATCAAGAAAAGCAAAACGAGGATAATGGAATGTAGTCGAATTAAGTCGGGTGATAATGAAGGTATTAGATTAGGAAATGAGACACTTAAAGTAGTAAAGGAGTTTTGCTATTTGGGGAGCAAAATAACTGATGATGGTCGAAGTAGAGAGGATATAAAATGTAGACTGGCAATGGCAAAGAAAGCGTTTCTGAAGAAGAGAAATTTGTTAACATCGAATAAAGATTTAAGTGTCAGGAAGTCATTTCTGAAAGTATTTGTATGGAGTGTAGCCATGTATGGAAGTGAAACATGGACGGTAAATAGTTTGGACAAGAAGAGAATAGAAGCTTTCGAAATGTGGTGCTACAGAAGAATGCTGAAGATTAGATGCGTAGATCACATAACTAATGAGGAGGTACTGAATAGGATTGGGGAGAAGAGGAGTTTTTGGCACAACTTGACGAGAAGAAGGGATCGGTTGGTAGGACATGTTCTGAGGCAACAAGGGATCACCAATTTAGTATTGGAGGGCAGCGTGGAGGGTAAAAATCGTAAGGGGGAGACCAAGAGATGAATACACTAAGCAGATTCAGAAGGATGTAGGTTGCAGTAGGTACTGGGAGATGAAAAAGCTTGCACAGGATACAGTAGCATGGAGAACTGCATCAAACCAGTCTCAGGACTGAAGACCACAACAACAACATTCTAAATAACACAGACAAGAAAGTACCGATTATCAGTTCAACTGGCGAAGGCTTGTTAAATTTCGTTTTGAATTTATTTTCTGAACTGAACCTGGACATTCAAAATTTGATAATGGCTCTAACACACGCGGAAAAAAACAACCGACTGCAGAAAAGAATTTTGGATATCAACAAGCCTGTATTTTAGGTTCCATGTTCAGCTCAAAGCTTAATTTTAGTGGCAAGTGATGCAGCAAATATTTCTCACGAGGCCATCAATTTCTTCGGCGTAATTCAAGAAAGTTACGTCTTCTTTCCATCATCAACTATTAGGTGGCCAATCATTTGCCATATTTACTAGAATTAAACCTAAAGTGCTACGAGATGGTCTAGCAGAATTGAACCAATCAAGCCCTTACGGTTCTACACAGGAAACGTATCTGACGCTCTGTTGGAAACTTCAGAAGCCTCTTCTAGTGGGGAATGTAGCACCACTCTCGAAGGGAAGTCTCTTGCATTAAAAATTCAAAATAATAAATTCATTTGTTCTGTTGTAATCTGGTACGATGTTTTGAGCGAAATTAATTCTTAAGGTACAATGATGCAAAATCTGACAGATAATACTCAGATACGAAGCAATTTGTTAAGGAGCTTGATTGACAAATTTACAAAATATCGCATAGATGAAAGCTTTGAAATAATTTCAAAGGAAGCTACCAATGTGGCACACTAACTAAATGCTGGAGCAAGTTTCCCTCCAATAAATATAGATCGTAGAAGAAGAAAACCAACTCAATTTCAGTATGAACATCGTGACGAAGTTTTGTTAGACCCCAAAATGAATTTCAAAGTAGATTTCTTTCCGCTTTCTAGATCAGACATAAATTTCCTTAACAAGCAGATTTAAAGAGTTAAAAAGTTTAAAGACTTTTTCGTTTTTTCATTAGTACATTATTTAGTAACTCTAACGTTGTAAATGTTTGCAAATGAAACTTAAAGGCCATTCAAGGAATGAAACCGAAACTGACGGTACTGATTTGTACAGTAAAATTAACGCTATAAGGTTACATTTTCTAGAAAATCAGTCTTGTGATCCATATACGATCCTTCAATATCTTTTCAAAAATGATTTAATAACAACTTTTCCCAACACAGCAATAGCGCTAAGAATATTTCTTACTCTGCTGTTCACAGTTGCATCTGGTGAAAGATCATTTTCGAAATCAAAAAGTATAAAAAGTTATTTAAGATCAACAATGGATCAACAGAGACTTACAAATTGGGCTATTATTTCAATAGAACACAAGATCTTAGACATTTTAGATACTAGATAATAGAAGGTTTCGCAGTTATGAAAGCAACAAAAGTTCAGCTCGTGTGAGTATATGTAAGTGTCGAAGAAACTTTCACTCTAGTCAGCAAACAAGCTAGAACTGGATACTTGGATTTGCCAACAGTGATTCTCATTTACACGTAATAGGCAGTGAATTAGTATGTAAATGAATTTTATCTTTGTGAAACTTATTATTAAAGAAATTCTGTATTATGAAAATACTGACAACAGCTCTTTAATACAGGTGTGAAAAGTAAGTTGTGGGGAGGAGGGGGGGGGGAGGCGGCAAAATCTTATTTGCACGCTGGCGCCATGGGGGCAAGTATTGAGGTATGAAAGGGAAGCAGTAGTTGAAAAGGTAGCCTATCCCCGATGTTTGAACAAGCAGTAAAGAAAATTGGGAATGGGAATCAAAGTGTAGGGAGAAGAAATAACAACTTTGAGGTTTCCCGATTACATTGTAATTTTTTCAGATACAGCAAAGGACTTGGAAGAGCAGTTGAACGGAGTGGACAGTATCTTGAAAGAATCATATACGATGAACATCAACTAAAGCAAAATAACCATGATGGAATATAATTGAATTAAATCAGGCGATGCTAAGGGAATTAGGTTAGGAAACGAGGCACTTAAATCAGTAGATGAGCTTTGGTTGTTGGGCAGCAAAATAGCTGAAGATGGACGAAGTAGAGAGGATATAAAATGTAGACTGGCCATAGCGTCAAAAGCATTTTGAAGAAGAGCAACTTTTTAACATCCAATATATAAATTGAAATGTTAGGAAATCTTTTTTGAATGTATTTGTCTGGGGTGTAGCCATGTATGGAAGTGAAACATGGGCGATAAACAGTTTAGATAAAAATAGAATAGAAGCTTTTGAAATGTGCTGCTACAGAAGAAAGCTGAAGGTTAGATGGGTCATTAAGGTAACTAATGTGGGGGTACCGAAAAGAACTTGGGGCACAAGGAATTTGTGGCACAATCTTACCAAAACAAGGGATCGATGGATAGGACACATTCTGAGACAACAAGGGATCGTCAGTTTAGTACTGGAGGGAAGTGTGGGTGGCAAAAATCGTAGAGGGAGACAAAAAGTTGAATTCAATAAGCAGATTCAGAAGTTGCAGTAGTTATTTGGAGATGAAAAGGCTCGCACAGGATAGAGTAGCACGGAGAGCTGCATCAAACCAGTCTCTGCACTGAAGACCACAACAACAACGTGATTGTGGACACCGTAGTACTTACTTTGTTGTCATAAGTTGTATCAAAAAATTTTCTTTTATCACACTACGAATTGAAAGCTGTCTTTTTTGTATCCCTTATGACTGACAAAATACAATTGCAAAAAATTATTGGTTCAGGTGATTCAGGATTTCTGTGGTGTGCATCTCATAAATAAATTTCATTTTCAGGTTTAGTTATAAGAAATCAACAGTGTCGATGTGTTCTACCTGATTGTCATCATGTTTTGCTGTCCAATACATATGCTGGTAAGGTGTTTGTTTCAACATGTGCTACAGTTGGAATTAACAGAGAATGATAAGAAATATGACAGGTAGGATTTGGTCTGTCATTTCATAGTCATGGTTCAATTTGCTACAAGTCGCATATTACAACGACTTACAGGTGTTAAAACGCACATAGAAACGCGTATAAAGTGCCTTTTGGTAGCAGAGAGACAGAAACACCACTAGAAATCCTGTACTAAGATGCATGAAAGTTTCATTAATTGCTCCTCGTTAAATCTCGCTTGATTTTCAACTTGTTGCAACGTATCCACCTTTTGAAAACAAAACATCAGTTAGCAGCTCTGGTTCAGCTTTCACAGCTAAGTGGTTTTATCGAGTTACTACGAAAAGCCACTGCGTGCAGAAACTCGGGGCTTCGGCAGGTGTTGGGAGGTGAGACCCAGGAGTGGGACGAGCATTGGTTTCCCGCAAATCCTAATGCATGCGGACGCCGGCAGAATCCAATTACGTGGAGTGTCAGCGCGCTGCAGATCGACACTAATCGCGTTAGCTGCGATGGTGTCAAGGGCTCGCGGCGGCGCCCTGGCGTCCCGACGCCCGGTGCGCTAACTCCATGGTATACCGTGCAGCGCTAACTGACGTGTCCTGCCGTTGACAGGCAGGGCCAATTTGGGTTTCACTTCATAGTACGGCATTTAACATTTCCCTGATTAACCACTACACGAAGTGCTTCAGCATTATATAGATGTTCCACAATTCAATTCACGCAATTCTGAAAGGAGCAACAATGATTCAACACAAATAATTTTAATCAGAATGTTCGAAAATGCCCATTTTTTTTGTTGTTAGTAGATTACTTGAGCCTACCATCCATCTACTCAGGCTATCGGGTCAGAGTAATCTGAATATCTTATTATGTATTGCTGCAATTGGCCTCGAAACGACGTCACGTAGAAAGATTGTGCAGGTCTCTTCCGAGATAAAATGTGTGTACCACTCGATTTAGGTTGAAAAGTGGACACCAACTGCCTCAACGTCAACTTCTGTTGAGTGTGTCTAAATGACAATGTTTAGTTGCGACACCTGTATATATTCGAAGGATCTCTAGTATGACTAGTGTGCGCCAAAAACAAATGAGAGAAAATAATCATTAGTTACAAAATTTAGAATATTTTGCTATGTTCATAAAATTTGAGACATGTTGTTGACCATATATGACATGAGAGTTTAGAAAAGTTGTACCATGAGTCACAGCTATTTGTAGATATGTAAAACTAATAAGTAACTGATTCCTACAACCTCCAGAAGTTTCTAACACGAATTGTGGAGAATGTGAAGTAATGGTCGTACCTGACCTTTTAACTATATAAAAAATAATAAAAACTGTTACTACTTCGATCTGTAATGCTGGTACATGTACACAGTGTTCCTTTGAACTGAGACCATCATTTCAAATTAACATAATTTTAATAAGCTGACGTTGGACAGTCAATTCATTTTCATACTTAAATCCGATTCAAGTCATTTATTACTGTATCATCAATCATCTGTGAAACTTTGTTTGTTTTATAACAATTACTACAACTCATCTATGAAATTTTATTTGCTTGATAACAATCACTGTGAAAGTGGATTTCGAATTATTTGTGATGTGATAATAGGTGTTCTTGGAGATATGAGCCTTAACGGGTTATTTTCAGAAATTAATATAGAATTTTCTTATCTTGAGACAGTGTATGTACAGAACTAGTATTCATGAAATTATTTAAATTGCTAATGTTAATGAGGGGAATATTCTTATGTTTGGTGTCAATAAGTAAGTTGCAAATCTTTGGTAAAAATTTCATTACATATTAATCAACTTTATTTTTTCAGTAACACAAAATACATAGTTGGAGGGAAATGTTCGTGGTGATAGAATCAATCAAATTACTTTCTCAAAAATTAAAATTCATAATTTTTGGAATCAGTGGTAAAATTTTAGTCATAAAATTAATTATTATTATGTTAAGATGTAAGTGAAATTTTAACTATTAAATTTTACATATACCTTATTTAAAGGAACCTACTGTAAACGATTTAGGAGACACTTTCATGCAGTCAGTGTGTAGTACTTCCAGCTGTAATCCAGTTCACAGTAATATGAGAAGTGTATACTATGATGAATACAGTAATAGCATAATAGAGTATTCAAGCCGCTTATTCATTTTATTTGGACAGAAAACGACGGTATAGTCAAAAATATTGGTTGAGAATCAAAGACCATGAGAAACGGGATCTACAGAATGAACTTCAATATGAAATGTTATTGTAAAATCAACAACCATAAAAATACAATTTTATTTGTACTTCTCAAATTCACACGATCTACTGATGAGTACAATACGCTCGAACATTCAACGAAAACAAGACGTGTGCTGAATGGTGTAGCATATAGTGAGGCGAAATGCTACTATCGACATTTGTATCTACGAGTTGTATCACGAATTGACAACTGGTCCTTTCCTCTTTCAGAATATTTGTTAATTTCTCAGAACAGAAATTCTGTTTTGCTCTTTTCTACAACATGAAAAAAATATCATCTGCTAATTATGTACCCTATGTCATTGTACTAGTTATACCAAAAGGATGAAAAATTTAAGGAACTTGTACTTCATAAGGTAAATAAAGATGAAAAATTTGAGATACAGTAGTTGTGAGTTGGTAAGAGTAGTTAGGTAAATTAGACAGTCCCACCTGCTTTGGAAAACTGAACACGGAAGTAAGATGTGTGTGTAGCGTCCCATTGAGTAGGCGTTACGAAATATGAACCACAAGCTCTGATAAGAAAAAAAGTGTGTGTGGGGGGGGGGGGGGAGCGGACGGCGCAGAAGTAGAGAGGAGGGTAGGATTTAGGGAAATCACGAGCAACTTAAATTTCTATGCGGCTATAGTCATCAATTAAATTTATACCTTTTTAATAGAATTTATAATCAATATCTCTGAACATCTCTTACCCTCCGTGCTGCAGCGATAAAAAGTTAGTTCAAACTTAATTACATGAATCAAAATCATGTTTGGAGCGCCTGAATATGTAGTAAACAATGATGACAGCAAACGAGGCCTATTTCATCAATCAGAAGTCAGCGTTCGTGAAATATCGATATTATTTTCGCGAACTCAGAGACAAACTCTGTGAAGAATAATGAGAAAAAGAGCATTAAGCTTATGACGAATTCGCCATTGATTTCAAACAGAAATTGGTGAAATGGTGTGCAAATTAGCGTGAGATGCAACGCATTTGAACGGATAAATTTTATAAGCAATGACCTACAAGTATACAAGGAATCCACCAGCTCTTATTTTCGAAAAAACTTTTGTGGCCCACTAATAGGAAAGGATTTATGAAGTATATAATGGCCGCAGCCCAGTTCTACATAAGTGTCAAGATCAGCGACCAGGATAGAAACACCCACTGTATTACTTCACATGTATAGGAATTTTATATACTGAAGATTTTTTTTTTATTTGCGTGTCGCCCTTTTTGTGTTACTGACAAAGTTAAGTATTGTCATTTATTCATTTCGTAATAAAACTTTTTAATACGATTTGTTTGAATTGCTGTCTAGCAATCAGTGAAAGCAGGTTTCCTGGGCACGCAATATATGACGAGTAGGCTGGATAAAACAGAGAAGGTAACTGATTTTGGTAGCTTTGCAATACTAACGGGCAGTACAAGAAACATGCTTATTAAAATGCAGATTAGAGTAACCAACACAGTCAGAAAAGCATTAACGTGGGACAAAAGATGGATAGGGAAGACAGTGATGTATACATTATGTGGAATGTAGTAGAAATTGATGGGTTTGAACCAGATGAAAAATACTAGAAAGGGACTGCAGGAGGCAGAAGACTGCACTCACGTTTAATCGAAGGATATGACTACTGTCTTAGGTAACATCTCATTGAGCCTTTAGGATAAATCTGTATCCAGTCGCACAAGTAAAAAGGAAACAATGGAAAGCGAAATTAGTATTACATTGGATTCAGAAAAAAGTGAATAACTGAGCAATAATTATTTAAGCAAATAATTATAATTAAAAGCAATAATTATTTAAGCAAATTTCTCCCCGAGAAATTTTAACTGGGAAAAGAGTCGCAACGTTACTTTAAATACCACCCATACCATAAAGGACCAATACGTTAGTACAAGACATGAGAGATTTGGCACTGGAATGAATGCAAGAGAAGGCAGACCATTAGAGGGACAAACGTAATAGAGAAATAATGCTGAGGGTAACATGTGTTACGAGTATCGCCCAAAATCAGGAACTGCACATCCAAAAACAATAGCAGTTCATACCGTTCACGTTAATATCAGCAAAGACAAGATGCATTTCGAACCTTGAGGGCCCATCTATAGGTTCTCTGTCACCAACTTACATTAGTCTTTGAGGAAATGCTAGCACTCGACCTGTTGAGAACGTATATGCATTATCAATGCGATATACTGTGTTATAATGGATCTGCAAGTTTTAAGAAAGTAAGATTCAAGAAGGTAAGTTACTCCTTCCGGAAAAAAGCAGTATGGTTGCAACATACACAGGTGCATCTGGGCGATCTACGAGATTTAGCTCTTTCTAGCTCTCTGTTAGGGCTGCAAGGAATCGAACGTAACCTCAAAGCAGGATTTCTGTCTTGGCGGGAGACACTATATTCTAGGTTTCTTTTGATGTGTTCTCTGTGCACTCAGAACTTAAACGATTTAACGCTAAAAACTGGCTTACTAGAGACACCGTCCAAAGTTTCACCGGAGTTTCACTGTGGTTTCCATGTCACGACCAATCGGCGGCTGAAATAAAATACAGCCCTCGTAAACATGAGCCCAGTGGTCATTAGCGCACAACATTTGTGTGATCATACATCGAATTCTTAGTGACCATGTTAGCCAGAAACTCAACCCAACAAGTCAGCTGTAGTAAACAAACTTTTGTAATGAATAGATCAAATCTCTAATAAGTAAGTGGTTACAGGTAGTGTACAAAAACGGCTGAATGGGTGTATGACATTGATTAATTGTAATCTTTCTCATATTAAAATTAAACTGAAATCATCAAATATATTTTCAGGTCTTTGTAAGCAACGGAATGTGTACTAATGACAGTGAACGAAGGAGAAGTGACAAAGCACACGCAGTGATTACTAAAATGTATTGTAGCTCAGCGGAAAAATAAAGATGACATCGTAGCAGGTGAAAGTCAAAGGACGTCCACCAGACCGAATACATTTTTAATGGATTCAAGGTCGACAAAAGCTGTAGTAATGTATCACTTATCATTTTCATATTGCCACTGATCAATAAAAAAATCAAAAGCGAGTAAAGTGCCAAAGCTTTAGTTGTTTCTTGTGAATATATTTCTATGAAAATCACGGTACACTGAAGATGAAGCACGTACTTTGTGTAGCAAACCCTATTATGCCCTGTTACTGTATACGTCATATCTGTCGTTGTATTAAAAGAAAGTTTACATTGTTTGTTTCAGAAGTAATTGTTGATGTTAGTTAACGATTTTGATATTTATGACGAAACAACGACACATAGGTCTAGGTTGTCGAGAAGAGGGGTTGTTCCATGCAACAAGCAGCATTTTTTCAGAGTTTATTCCACTTTCCAAATTCAAAACTTTCTTTGGAGAGCATGTCCGGAACGATCTTCTATGCTGGACGAACCACTTAAAGATATTTTGGAGATTTTGTAAACAGTGTAAAGCCAATTTCAGAAGTGCTGAATAAAAGATGGCAGGGAGAGGTGGCTTATAACCTCAGCTGGTGATGAGTGAGGTAGAGGCGCAGCAGTAGAGGAGAACCACAATCCATCGGTGGGAAACAGGCTGCAAATACAAAACAGGAGATGAGACAGTGTTTATAACTGCAGACTTGGACTGTAAATAGTGGTAAGGGACAGTAGATAAGAAACAGAGTTATTGCTTCTAAAACACGGTATCCGATGTGCTTTATGCATATCATTTCATATTTCCACGATAAAACAAGAATTGCCAGATCTATGTGTCATTTCACATTCTGACTAATGGCAACTTCGACAGAATGTCTGCATCTAAATAGTGGTAATTGCCAGAAACACAACTGCCAATGGCGGTACAGTGTTCAGTTTTAGTTCCAGATACATGCTTTTATGGGGCGACTTGTGGAAATCCGATGATGATTTCGATAACTACGGCTCAGATAATGATCCTGGATACGTTCCAGCAGCAAATGTTTAAAATTATTGCTAATAACGTAAATCTAATGATTAATTATGCACATGTATGTTGTGTACGTCATCACTGTTCATGTGAATTTACATGACAGTGCGATGGCAGAAGTGTTAAGAGCCATCCTTGACAGTGTTTATGTGCCGTAGTGAGAAAAAATGTGTGTGGATTCCTAAGTGACCAAATGGCTGAGGTCGTCGGTCCTTAGACTTACACATTACTTAAACTAACTTATGCTAACACAAACACCCATGCCCAAGGTAGAACTCGAACCTCCGGCGGAAGGGGCCGAGCAATCCATGACATGGCACCTCACGGCGTAGTGAGGCAAAAAAAATTATTTTTATGCCCAGCTGAACCACAGGTTAATTTTTAAGACTGTTATGGTTTATTACTGCAAAAACTGATAATGCAAGTCTTCGTATCATAAGCTGAAACAGTATGGATGTTTTAAAATTCCATTTTTGTAAAGTTTCACAGTAGCAATTTGTTAACTTGACCAGCAAGTAAACGCTGGACTTGTCAATGCACATCCATATTAAGTGCAGTCCGTTTGCAAGTAGACAATATACTTTTTAGAATAAAATTTTAGATACAATTTACAATTTTAAAAATCGTAGTTTCTCTAGAAATACACTCCTGGAAATGGAAAAAAGAACACATTGACACCGGTGTGTCAGACCCACCACACTTGCTCTGGACACTGCGAGAGGGCTGTACAAGCAATGATCACACGCACGGCACAGCGGACACACCAGGAACCGCGGTGTTGGCCGTCGAATGGCGCTAGCTGCGCAGCATTTGTGCACCGCCGCCGTCAGTGTCAGCCAGTTTGCCGTGGCATACGGAGCTCCATCGCAGTCTTTAACACTGGTAGCATGCCGCGACAGCGTGGACGTGAACCGTATGTGCAGTTGACGGACTTTGAGCGAGGGCGTATAGTGGGCATGCGGGAGGCCGGGTGGACGTACCGCCGAATTGCTCAACACGTGGGGCGTGAGGTCTCCACAGTACATCGATGTTGTCGCCAGTGGTCGGCGGAAGGTGCACGTGCCCGTCGACCTGGGACCGGACCGCAGCGACGCACGGATGCACGCCAAGACCGTAGGATCCTACGCAGTGCCGTAGGGGACCGCACCGCCACTTCCCAGCAAATTAGGGACACTGTTGCTCCTGGGGTATCGGCGAGGACCATTCGCAACCGTCTCCATGAAGCTGGGCTACGGTCCCGCACACCGTTAGGCCGTCTTCCGCTCACGCCCCAACATCGTGCAGCCCGCCTCCAGTGGTGTCGCGACACGCGTGAATGGAGGGACGAATGGAGACGTGTCGTCTTCAGCGATGAGAGTCGCTTCTGCCTTGGTGCCAATGATGGTCGTATGCGTGTTTGGCGCCGTGCAGGTGAGCGCCACAATCAGGACTGCATACGACCGAGGCACACAGGGCCAACACCCGCCATCATGGTGTGGGGAGCGATCTCCTACACTGGCCGTACACCACTGGTGATCGTCGAGGGGACACTGAATAGTGCACGGTCCATCCAAACCGTCATCGAACCCATCGTTCTACCATTCCTAGACCGGCAAGGGAACTTGCTGTTCCAACAGGACAATGCACGTCCGAATGCATCCCGTGCCACCCAACGTGCTCTAGAAGGTGTAAGTCAACTACCCTGGCCAGCAAGAGCTCCGGATCTGTCCCCCATTGAGCATGTTTGGGACTGGATGAAGCGTCGTCTCACGCGGTCTGCACGTCCAGCACGAACGCTGGTCCAACTGAGGCGCCAGGTGGAAATGGCATGGCAAGCCGTTCCACAGGACTACATCCAGCATCTCTACGATCGTCTCCATGGGAGAATAGCAGCCTGCATTGCTGCGAAAGGTGGATATACACTGTACTAGTGCCGACATTGTGCATGCTCTGTTGCCTGTGTCTATGTGCCTGTGGTTCTGTCAGTGTGATCATGTGATGTATCTGACCCCAGGAATGTGTCAATAAAGTTTCCCCTTCCTGGGACAATGAATTCACGGTGTTCTTATTTCAATTTCCAGGAGTGTATATGAAAATAATGACTTATCGCAACAACAAAGTCACAATGGATTTACTTGAAATATCTTAGTTTAAAGATTTTACTGAAACATTACCGCTCGAATTCTGGAAACAACCAAATTGTCCCTTAGCACTGTTTACATATGAGGCCTTTAATTTTAAATTAAAAACGTGTTGCCGCCGCCTCTTAAAAAACACGAAAGGATTCCTTTAGTAGAACGTTCGAGATAACGAATTGTAAGGGTCATTTGTAGTTAATTTCATGAGACAAAAAAATCAATAAAATGGTGAAAACTTATTACGATCAAATAGGAATTAGCGCGATGGTTGAGCCTGGTGCTAACACCAACTGGATGAAGTGTCAAGGTGGAACGCTTGAAGGTTTAGTTGTGCCTCTGCACACAGAAAAATATTACAAAATGATAATGTTTCGCTATTATCGCAGAGTGTAAGAAATATCTTTAGGACTTTGGAAGTACACCTAATCTGTTCTGTGAAAATACACTGAAAGTTATGAAAAGAGTTGCAACCAGAAGTTCAAGACGGATTGGGAACGTTGTTGTCGGGCAGGTACACGGTACCCTACGAACAAAACCATTACACTTTCGACTTTAAAGGACCGACAATTTATTGCGCTACGTGGCCCCAAAACATACCTGTTAGTACGGCGTCGGACCTCAATAGTTATTACAATCGTCGAGACGTTGCAGCATGGTGCACCATAACTTTTGGATGAAGCAATACGACACTCCGGTTCACGCCGCTTGCACTTGAGTGCGCAGTTTCCATAAGTTGGCGGGTGGAGGCGACGTCCTTGTGGCACGCCAAATAGCTCTCCAAACAACGTTCGTTCCGGGTTAGATAGGGAGTGCGGCTGGCCATGGCACAGTATCCTCAGCTGCAAGGCGCGCCCGGACAACGGCAGCGGTATGAGGACGAGCGTTGTCATGTTGACATAGCGCATTTGTGCGGGCGCACACGAAAGGTACGGCCATCGGTTGCACGAACTTTTCCACACACTGTCAGGCCGTCACGGAGCCTTTTCGGAACACTAACGGTGAGTGGACGCCATAGGACGTCGCTCTCCAGATCGTAACGCCAGACTGCCACGGCGTGTGGTGGGTGACGACAAACCAGTCTTTATGCCTCTCTCAGTTTCGTCTCTAGACACGAACACGGTGGTCGTTGGTCGTTGTCTTCAAGGCAGAAGCGGGACTCGTCACTCAAGATGACTCGCTGCCAGTCTGTAGGCGCCCCACGGCCGTCGTTGCCGACAAGAGGCGACTCGAGTGGGACACTCCCTGGTTGGATGACAGGCGCCATAAAGGTTGGCGTGCAGCGAGATTTGCGTCATGCAACCGCTGACCGACGGTAGTAGCAATTACGCTGCATGGAAGACAGTATAGCCCACTGAACGGACCCCATTGTTGCCGTCAGATCTGTTCGCGCCTGGAAGCAATCCGTAGCTCCTCGCTTCATGTTGTGCCTCTTCTGTGTCCATAATCTACACGTCGTACATGCGTGCCTTCCTGTAGCCACTGCCGCAAACAACCGGCAATACTGGTGTCGTAAGGAAGTTCACGGCACGCAGTTCGAAGATAGGACCAACCCAGCCTCCCGGAGCCCGACAATGTGATCCCTCTCCAATCCGTGTAGTTGGGCAACCCGCTGCCGAACGTGTCGCCAGGACTCCGTGGGCGTTCAGGCGGTTCTCAGGTGACGCAGACCGCTGTCGCTCTAGACGGCACGGTTCTTTGGTATCCTCTGACAGGGTGACCATTACTGAAGTATATAAAATAAAATCTTCATATTTCTGAACGGTTTGGGTCAGGTCGTTCAAACAGCACGATTGGCCGCGGTGCATGATGCGAATTAGTATGCGTTGCATGATTTGGTTTAGCGACGAAGCCCACTTTCACTTGGATGGGTTCGTCAATAAGCAAAACCGGGGCATTAAGTGGACTGAGAATGCGCATTTCGCGATCGATAATTTTCACGCTCAACAGGTGACTGTGTGGTGTGCAGTGTCCAGTCACGGAATAATCGGTGCGATATTCATTGATGGCAGGGTGACTACCGAATGGTACGTGAAAGTTTTGGAAGACGATTTCATACCCATTATCCAAAGTGACCATGATTTCGACAAGATGTGGTTCACGCAAGACGGAGCTCGACCCCATCGAAGCAGGAGAGAGTCTGATGTCCTGGAAGAGCACTTTCGGGACCGTATTCTGGTTTGGGTCCCCAGAGGCCACTGGCATGGGTCTCGATTGGCCGCCACATTTTTGCGGATCTGAACACGTGCGGCTCCTTTTTGTGGGGCCATATCATAGACCACGTGTACAGAAATAACCCCAAAACCATTGCTGAGCTGTAAACAACCTTTCAGGATGTCATTGACAGCATCGATGTTCCGACATGTCAGCGGGTCATGCAGACTTCGTCTGCGCCATATCACCGCCAATTATGGCAGGTATATCGAACATGTCAAACCTAAATCGGAATATCTGTATTGACGTCTATGTATTGAATAAGGTGTGTGCACGCCATAGTTTGTAACTACTTTACGTTTTCTTTTTTTTCATATGGTTGAATAATTGTCACCCTGTATGACAACAAATGAGCGTGTCATCTCCGACCTACCCACGTTTCGCGTGTGCTAAAGTAATCATTGGCATCGCTGATCGTGTGCAAGGTGCAAAACCGTTCTTAAACCCTGGTCTTCCCTCCATTTCGGAAATGGTAACTGCCACCTGTGCAACTAGCAAGAGCGTTGCCGCTCCCATCTGTCATCTCACAACTGGGCCTTCTATTCCGGACCCCCTGCGGGTTCGGGGGTTAGAATAGGCCCGTGGTATTCCTGCCTGTCGTAAGAGGCGACTAAAGGGAGTCTCAAACGTTTCGGCCTTAATGTGATGGTCCCCTAAGGGGTTTGACCACTACCTTTCAAAATTTTCTGTTAGTGCGTACCATTTGGGGAAGGACGCCTTACGTGGTGCATTCTATATCCATCTTGCCCTAAGATCTGCCACAACCGATATTGTCATGGAGTTGGCCTTCCACCGAGCATCTGGCCACATCAGCTGCAGTGTGTTCCAGGTGGCATACATGCCCTCCATTATGCACTTCCATCTTCGCACTCATGACACATATGGATATTTGACACCCGACATCCAGCACGGTAGCCAGTCCGTTGTGGTGGGGTCGTCATGTACCCTCTTGGTGGTAGCCCCCTGACTACACAGGGATCGCACTGCTGATGCCTGAGCTGCTAGCTCCCCACGTATGCTGAGGAGTAGATGCCTATCCCTCTGGGGCATCGGGACTCCCGGCAAAGGCCATCCTGCCAGGTGGTCTATGCTGCGGCTGGGTGGCGCCCGTGTGGGGAGCCCCTGGTCGGAGTGGGTGGCATCAGGGCGGATGACCCGCAATGAAGCGTGGTACATCATCTCTTGCAGGTGGGCCCCCACCAGCAGTCTCTAAGCGATCGAGGTCTAACCTCAACGGCAAGCAATACGATCCAAGATCATTTCCCTCCCTTGCCACTCCATGGGAGGAACACATGGCTAAAAACAGCAGTGGAGATTATTCACCCCAGTACCTTGTCTGTACACAGGTTGATGGTGAATCTTTTATGCCCACCAAGCCTCAGTTTTTTGTGGAGCATTTAGACGACAAGTTCGGGGAGGTGGAGGGCCTGTCCAAAATGCACTCTGGGTCAGTTCTCATCAAAACAGCATCCTCTGCCCAGTCAAAGAGGTTGCTCGCTTGTGACAAGTTGGGGGATGTTTCAGTTAGCATCACGCCCCATAAGAGTCTCAACATGGTCCAGGGTATTATATTCCACAGGGATCTTCTTCTGCAGTCCGACGATGAACTACGCGCCAACCTAGAACGACGAGGTATTCACTTCGTCCGGCGCGTCCATCAGGGTCCGAGGGATAATCAGGTAGCCACTGGTGCCTTCATCTTGGCCTTTGAGGGTGCTGCCTTACCCGAAAAGGTTAAGGTGATGGTTTACCGTTGTGATGTGAAGCCATATATCCCTCCTCCGATGCGGTGTTTTAAATGCTGGAAGTTCGGGCACATGTCATTTCGCTGTACTTCCAGCATCACGTGTCGGGATTGTGGACGTCCTTCGCATCCAAATACTCCATGTGCCCCGCCTCCTATCTGTGTTAACTGCGGAGAACACCATTCCCCCTGCTCGCCGGACTGTCGGATATTCCAGAAAGAAAGGAAGATAATGGAATATAAGACCCTGGACCGCCTGACCTACCCCGAGGCTCGACGGAAATATGAGCGGCTCCATCCTGTGGCCATGACGTCAACCTACGCCGCTGCTGCAACGACGGTTCTCCCATCGTCACGAATCGGCTCTAAGATCGGTCAGAATCCACCAGCCTCCTTGCTTGTGGGGGGCACTTCACAAGCTGTTGCTCCTGCTCCATCTAGTTCAGGAGCAACACCCCCCCCCCCCCCCCCAACAATCGGGGACTTCAGTTCCTCCTTCCCAGCCAGGGAAGTGTAAGTCTTCTTCGGCTACTCTCGCAAGGAAGGGGTCCCTTGGGGACCTCCCTTCGCAAGTTCCGACCAGCGGCACAGCAGACACCCGCAAGTGGCTCAAACAACCACCAGTCCCTGGTCGTAGGGCCTCACAGTCGTCGTCCGTCCCTGAGACTGACCCTGTGAAGCCCTCCAAGCCTGAACCACCGAAGGCACAACGAGAGAAACAGAAACAGAAGAAAGTCCCCAAGAATACCAACATTGCGGTGGCACCCGTCCCACTGCTTCCTACAAGCTCTGCGTCTGAGGACGAGGTGGAGATTCTGGCGTCTGCTGAGGACCTCGATCTCGCCGATCCTTCAGACGCCATGGAAAGCACTAGCACAGGTGCTCAATCGGAGGCAGCAGGTGACCCAGCGGCGTAATCTGCCTTCCCAGTCCCGTCAAGCCTTTCTCAGTCTTGGACAGTACCATCCTCCAGTGGAACTGCAGCGGTTTCTTCCACCATCTAGCTGAGCTCCGCCAACTTATCAGCCTTCACCCTTTCTTCTGCATTGCACTTCGGGAAAATTGGTTTCCAGCAATGCGAACCCCCGCCCTCCGTGGCTATCGGGGTTATTATAAAAACCGGGTAGCTTATGAAAGGGTATCTGCTGGCGTCTGCATATATGTCCTTAACTCTCTTCACAGCGAGTCTGTCCCTCTGCATACAGCTTTAGAGGCTGTCGCTGTTCGGGTGTGGACGCCACAGGCAGTTACTGTCTGCAATCTTTACCTTCCACCGGATGGTGATGTCGTGCAGCATGTCCTGGCTGCACTGATAGCCCAATTGCCGTCACCTTTCTTGTTACTGGGCGACTTTAACGCCCATAACCCTCTGCGGGGTGGGTCAGTGGCAACAGGTCGAGGCGCCACCGTTGAGCATTTATTGGTGCAGCTCGATCTCTCGATCTTAAATGATGGTGCCTCCACACACTTCAGTGTGGGCATGGCACATACTCCGCCATTGACCTATCGATCTGTAGCCCTAGCCTCTTACCGTTTGTCCAATGGAGTGTGCATGACGACCTGTGTGCTAGTGACCATTTTCCAATCTTTCTGTCACTGCCACGGCGTCACTCTTCTGGGCGCCCCAGCAGATGGGCTATGAATAAGGCTGACTGGGACTTGTTCTCCTCCATTGCCGCTATTGAGCTTCTCTCTAGTGACGACGTTGATGCGGTGGTTCAATCGGTCACCACCAGCATCGTTACTTCTGCAGAATCTGCCATTCCCAGTTCTTCTGGGTCCCCTCGGCGGCGGACTGTGCCTTGGTGGTCGCCTGAGATCGCTGAAGCGATTAAAGATCGCCGGCGGGCGCTCCAGCGTCACAAGCGACATCCCTGCATTGAACACCTCGTCACCTTCAAACGGCTGCGTGCGCGTGCCAGCCGCCTTATCCGCCAAAGCAAGCAGGAGTGCTGGGAGCGGTATGTGTCCACCATTGGCCTCCATGTCTCTCCATCGCAGGTCTGGGCCAAGATCCGACGCCTCATTGGCTATCGGACCCCTGTCAGCGTCCCTGCGCTCTCACTGAATGGAGCAGTTTATACGGACCCTAACGAAATTGCCAACAGCTTGGCAGAGCATTTTGCTCTTAGTTCCGCTTCTTCCAATTACCCACTGGCCGTCCGCTCCATTAAAGAGCGTATGGAACGTCGCAGCCTTTCTTTTCGCACCCACCATTCTCAATCCTACAATGCTCCATTCAGTGAGTGGGAATTTCACAGCGCCCTTGCCGCTTGCCCTCATTCCGCCCCTGGGCCAGATCGCATTCACTGTCAGATGCTGAAACACCTTTCAGTGGACTGCAAGCGATGCCTCCACGACCTTCTCAACCGTCTCTGGGTCGAGGGTGAGTTTCCGTCGCAATGGCGGGAAAGCATTGTCATCCCCGTTTTGAAACCGGGCAAGAGCCCTTTGGAGGTGGACGGCTACAGCCCCATTAGCCTCACCAACGTTCTTTGCAAGCTTCTCGAACGAATGGTGAGCCAGCGCTTGAATTGGGTACCTGATGATCCTGGAGTCGGCCATCCGTACTGCCTTTGCCCGCCGTCAGCGCCTGGTCGCTGTCTTTTTCGACATGCGGAAGGCGTACGATACGACATGGCGTCATCACATCCTTTCTACACTTCATGGATGGGGCCTTCGGGGCCCTCTGCCGATCTTTATCCGCAATTTTCTGTCGTATCGTACCTTCCGCGTGCAAGTTGCAGCCTCCCATAGTTCCTCCCACGTCCTGGAGAACGGGGTACCGCAGGGCTCTGTCCTCAGTGTCTGCCTGTTTTTAATTGCAATAAACGGTCGCGCTGCAGCGGTGGGAAATTCTGTCTCCGCTTCCCTGTATGCTGACGACTTCTGCCTTTACTAAAGCTCTATTGGCATTGCAGCTGCTGAACGTCAGCTACAGGGCGCACTCCGCAAGGCGCAGTCTTGGGCTATAGCGCGTCGTTTGCAGTTTTCGGCTGCCAAGACCCGCGTTATGCATTTCTGCCGGCGCCGAACGGTCCATCCTGAGCCGCAGCTTTATCTTGACGGCAAACTTCTTGCTGTGGTGGAGACCCACAGGTTTTTGGGTGTACTTTTTGATGCCCGATTGACTTGGCTGCCTCATATTCGGCAGCTTAAACAGGCGTGTTGGCGGCATCTAAATGCTCTGAGATGCTTGAGCCACACCAGCTGGGGCGCCGACCGGTCTACCCTGTTACGGCTCTACCAAGCGTTAATCCGGTCCTGTCTGGATTATGGGAGCCTGGATTATGGCTCCGCTTTGCATTGCGGGTGCTGAACCCAATACTACACAGCGGGATACGACTTGCCACTGGTGCCTTCCGCACCAGCCCTGTGGACAGCATACTAGTGGAGGCAGGTGTCCCTCCCCTGCAGTTACGGCGTCAACGTTTGCTGGCCGCTTATGCTGCCCATGTTTTTAGCTTGCCCAGGCATCCAAACTATCGTCTCCTGTTCCCACAATCGGTCGTCCATCTGCCAGAACGTCGGCCCCGGTCAGGTTGTACGATCGCGGTCCGCGTCAAAGAGCTACTCTCCGGGCATAGGTTTTTCACTCTTCCACCTCCTTTCCCGGCCACTTTGCGTACACCCCCATGGTGTGTTCCTCGCCCTTGCCTTTGGTTCGACTTGGCACAGGGCCCGAAGGACTCAGTCTCTCCAGAGGCCTTCCGCCGCCGCTTTTATTCCATCCTGGCCACGTATCAGGGCTCTGGCATTGTTTACACTGACGGTTCGATGGTTGCTGGTCGTGTCGGGTATGCGCTAACTCTAGGGGACCATTCCGAACAATGTTCCTTGCAGGATGGCTGCAGCGTTTACACTGCTGAGCTGGTTGCCATCTTTCGTGCCCTAGAGCATATCCGCTCCTGCTCAGGTGAGTCCTTCGTTATCTGTAGCGATTTCCTGAGCGGTTTACGAGCTCTCGACCAGTGTTTCCCTCGTTCTCGTCTGGTGTTGGCTATCCATGAGTCCCTGCATACTCTTTCCCGTTGCGGCCGCTCTGTGGTCTTTGTGTGGACCCCCGGTCATGTCGGTATCCTGGGCAATGAACATGTTGATCGCCTGGCGAAAGAGGCCACGAGTAAACCATCTCTGGATGTTGGCCTCCCAGAGACTGATTTGCGGGCAGTCTTACGCCGCAAAGTTTTTGCGCTATGGGACGATGAATGGCGTGAACTGACAACGCGTAATAAACTCCGTGCTGTCAAGGAGACGACAGCTGTGTGGCGGTCATCCCTGCGAGCCACTCGCAGGGACTCCGTAGTCCTTTGCCGGCTCCGCATTGGCCACTCCCGGCTGACACACAGTTATTTACTGTGCCGGGAGGACCCTCCTCTATGTCGCTGCGGGGCGGCTTTGACAGTGGCCCATATTTTGTTGGCCTGCCCCCTTTTAGCTGTGGTCAGGCAGACATTTGCGCTGGCTGATACGCTCCCTGCCGTTTTATCTGATGACCCTGCTATGGCTGGCTTAGTTTTACGTTTTATTCGGGCAGGGGGTTTTTATCGTTTACTCTGAGTGTTTGTCATGTTGTTTTGTGTTGATTCTGGCCATTGGCCTATGATTTTAATCTGAGTTTTTAATTCGTTTCTGGTTGGCTTTTCCTTTTTTGTTTCTATGGTCGGCCAACCACCGTCACACTCTGTGTGATTTTAGTTCGTCTTGTCTGGTCTTTCTCTAAGTTTCTCTTGCTCTGTGTCATCTGTGATCTATTCTGTTCCTCGTTTTTATTCTCTGTGGGTGTTTTTAGTATTTGGAAAAAGGGACCGATGACCATAGGAGTCTGGTCCCTTTAATCCCACAAACCAACCAACCTTAATTCCGACTGCACGCCAGCTGCCCACGTAGCCACGAATAAGACTTCCAACAGGTGTCGGAAAGACAGCACTGCGCTTTTAGTGGGTTAAAAATTAGTTACGACATCGACAGTTCAGTACGGAGCGAGTGGAGGGAAACAAAGTTGCCAGCATGAGCTGAGTGCGTCAACAAGGGACCACAATGCCACGCCAATCGACTGCATGAGCAGAAAGGGGCGCTATCTGGCCGATCTGCTATCGTCCTCAAATGATTCCAAAGAAACTATTGACTAAAAACACCTGATTCTCACACATCTTGTAGGTTAATTCGTCAGCTTCATGATGAACCGCCTATCATTTCTTTAATACTGATAGTAATTGTGATATTTCGATATTAAGTCAACTACTGCTAGAAATTCTTAAAGTCTGCAGTGAAAAATAAGGTTCGCTATGAATTGCTGTTTGGTGCATGATCAGTCATATGTTGCTTCATATGAAACGTACATAACGTATTCTTTAAACTTGGAGAGATATCGTTGTGTCCACTCTCGAGAAAATGGAATTTATGTAAACCGCTCTTTCACGATGGCGCACGCCAGCGAAAAGGTCGCAGAGAAGTACTAATAAATCGGTCATATCTCATAAAGCGTTCGAAGTATCGAAACAAGATTTTGGCAAATGAGAGCACACAAAGGGCAGAGTATTTTTCCATATCGTTAATGTGCGATCCTTCTGTATCTCTCATGATGTTAAAACAACTATAGACTTTCTTCAATGAAATAGTGTAATTTTTATGGACCATCAATAGCTGGTGAAATGCAAATTGCTGTGAGATTTTTAACAATGTAAGTGAAGAAGTTAAACTTTTGTTTTTATTCTGAGAATGGGCATTTTCATAAACTATTGACCTGACATGCCTCCAGTTACTAGTTTTATGACACACTATTTCAGGTTTCTGTCGCAGTTTCAACTACATTGGAATGTTAGTGATATGAATATTTGTAAACTCTGCTGTGTTTTGGCAAAAGAACCACATTTCAACATGGCTACAAGAGAAATTACGTATTATTCGAAACTCGTCATAGTCGTTCACCATTCCATCTCTCTTCAACTACCTTCTTGGTATGGCCGGCAAATCGAGACCTGTCATGTGGTGTGGTCACATTTGCACTGGTTTCTTTTTTCAGCACTTAAACCTCAGTCGAATTTAGATGAGCATGATATGGACGGAGGCTGATTAAACTACGTCCTTTAGCGTCTGCCAGTCTGTCGACTTGGCACTGTGGGGGTTTTTCCTCGTACAGCACTGCAAGTTCCATTAAAATGGTTCAAATGGCTCTGAGCACTATGTGACTTAACATCTGTGGTCATCAGTCCCCTAGAACTTAGAACTACTTAAACCTAACTAACCTAAGGACATCACACACATCCATGCCCGAGGCAGGATTCGAACCTGCGACCGTAGCAGTCGCGCGGTTCCGGACCGAGCGCCTGAACCGCTAGACCACCGCGGCCGGCAAGTTCCATTAACCTCGCCATATACATTCTACGTTTAATTTTATCCACTGGTACATTTCTTTGTATCCAGGATAAAACATCCGCTTTCATCCACTACATTGTAGTAGCTTTAGCCATCAGAACGGTGTAGTTGTCTCATTGTCCATTATTACTGTCGAATTCAGGGGAATATTCTGCAGCGGGACATTGAATGTGTTCCTAAACGTCCACTTTTGTTGCCAATCTAGAGCGTTTAGACGTGGAGCAGCGTCGTTATTAATGCAACGCCAACACGAAACACTTGTTCACAATACCCGATGACGACAGAACACTTCAGCGACAGAAAATACCACTCTACAACGAGAGATGACGATCGTAGATGCTATTATTGCTCGACATCACGCAGTGTTCGATTTGTGCTTTTACCAGTGGGGGGGATATCTTAGGGGGTTAGTATAATTACATATGTTACTAGCTTGGACCATGGCGTTACCCATGGTTAAACAGTTATTTATAAACAGATGTCAATGCCGAAACTCACTATTCACGCGTAAGCGCTATCGGAAAAGCCATTCCTTGTTATATCTTTAAAAGTACATTATAGGTAAAGCTTATTTACAAAATCATCTACATACAGCTATACGACGGGAATTCAAAAAGTAAAGGCACATTTGTGAAAAGCTGTACTTATTCTGATGATAGAAAACTGAAACGTACGTTATTTTTCTGCGTAACCTCCCTGGACTTCAATGCAGTTTTCCCAATGTTTTACGAGTTTTTTTTATTTCATCAGAAAATACGATTATCGGTCTGAAATGCTTACCTACTACATAACACTTTTTCAAAATTAATAAGGAAACATATTAATAGTATTAAGAGTAAGACTGTATTAACAACTTTCAGTGTTCGGCTCCAAAAATTTAAATTTACTCCAGTGCGTGGGAAATAAACATCCCAGGTTGGGATGCATAAACTGAAACCAGAGGGGGGTATGGTCTGATGCAGATGGGGGGAAATCCCCCCCCATCCCCCCCCCCCCTGAAAATCGCACACTGACATCACGTAGTAATGTTTATCCACGGCGTGGTAACGGGGGCGCTTTACCAGCCGAAACGCTGGTGTCATGGTAGGGAAAGCCAGCTCGCCATTGGTGTTACCAGGGAAACGCCGTCACGTGATCCAAACATCAAAAGTCGCAATTAACTTTAAACGAACCATAGACCTTCTATATCTTGCAGCTCTTTGCTTCGATACCCACTGAAACTTGAATTTCATAGCAGTACTCTATAGTAGTACAGGGACGTGTCGCTGGACCATTTCCGCTATTAACTTCCCTTTGACGTTGAGGTGAGTAGAGGCGGAGCGCAGGCTCGGATTGTTTCAATGTAGGGGTAGGAAATCGTCCGTGCCCTTTCAGATTAACTATCCCTGCATTAGCCTAGAACATGGGTTCCCAACAAAATTTTCTCGAGGACGCCCTCATCGAGCATGATTGGTACCTAGTCGTATCACAGTATCAAGTACCTAAAAAAGCCAAATTAAGAGTCTTTTTATACGTTTTCTATTTTTGGCACTTAGAAAAAACATTGACATATTCATTACTGAAAAAATATTGAGCTTAAAACTTTTTCAATTTGGCCATCATTGTTATTGTTAAATTTTTGATTATTGCTCAAAATCTTTGTCTTCATATCTGGGTGTTTAGTATAACAAACTCCTTAAAAAAATCTGTTATCATATGAAATACATATACTTTTTATTCTAATAGCGTCTTGCGGACCCCTCTGGCACCTTCTGGGAACCACTGGCCTAGAACGATTGAAGGCCTGGCCAGGCAGAATGTGGCCCACCGATGCGGCTCAGGCAGCGAGCGGCTGTCAGGCGCTTACAGTGGCAAGTGTAACCGCTCTTTAGAGAGTGGGTAATCAGAAACGAATATTAGATTAAATTCTGTGATACGAAATGACCCAAGAGCCAAGAAACGGTAGTTGTATTTCGAAGTAATAGTTAAAATTGGACAAAGGGAGTCCAAGGAAGACATAACAGAGCTGCGTTTTGTTTTGAATATAATATGTAAACTAATGCGTAGCTTTGTTAGCTCTCTTGAGTCTTTGTTTTCAATGTTGCAGGTTCGCAGTCTTCCGTGGTAGTCGGAAGTTAGGGATCATTAGCCTAATTAAATATCATTTCGATAACTGGATTAGACATTGGAGTGGTGGATACTAGATTATTTTGAGATATTGGGACAGAAAATAGTTGGACCTTACCATACTAATATCTTTGCCGATCGTTGTCACGGCGATTCTGCTAATAAACGAGACGTGAGATTTAGTGCCCATGAAGAGACTAAATCTGTGCTAAACAGACATTGAAAGAACTCGAACTTATAATTAATATCGTGTCGCGAGAATTAAGAAGCTTAGACACTAAAGCCAGAGACATATTTATGATTTATCAGATATTAAAGGTGAAGGACAGTTTATGGGAAATCATATCCTTGGTGATGGGAACGCGAAGGAATGTGGTACAAACTGACTTATTATACCGAAACGATACATATTAGGATACACTTCTTCTTCATTGATTCCCCACTGCCATCTCTCATTAATTTCAGAATTGAATAGTGTCAATAAATTAGAATATATGGGAGACTTTCTCCGTGTTTTCTAAATCCCAAAAATCAGCTAGTGCGTCGATAATGACGTCTGTGAACATTCAAGGGTTATTGAGAAAAGCTGATCAACCTGTTACAAACAGATACTAGGATTTAACGAAGGCTTATTGACTGCGAAGGTAACTAAATCAAATTATTTGGGGAACAAAAATTAGAAAAAAACAGGCTGGAACCCGCCTGCTATGTTATTCCCGAGTTATAAATAAAATCACTGTCTTCGGATACGTCGTGGTTGAAAGGGTTTGAAATATCTCTGGAAATAGAAAACGAGATCAATTTTCAACTGCTAGTTTACACAATTAGATTCACAACCTGATACAAAGATGTTTTATGCCCGACCCACACGGCAGGGAATAGTTCTCTACTAGCCGGGGTTGTGAGATCAGCTCCGTTGCCGAAGGGCGGGCTACTGTGGCTACGTCAGCCGTCACAATGTTGAAGCAGTAGAAATCTCGTTGCCAACTTGCACGTGGAACTCGTTATGACAGGTGCCTACCGTCGCTGACACCACACAGCAGTAAAATGCGCCAGCAAGTGCGCGCAGCCGCTTCGGCTAGCTGCGATACTGCATTCTGAGTCAACACAGTGGTCTCCTCCGCCGCGCCCTGTGTGACCTGCACGATGCAGTAACGAGGATTTCAACGATACCGCCCGGGCCTCTGCGGCTGACCGTCGCATGTCTAAGGGCGGGCGCACACGGGAGACTTTTCGTCGCGCAAATATCTCGTCTTTTCCACAGAGTATGTACAATCATATGTGACAGCGCATACGGAGCGACGCGACAGCGACTCAACTTTTCAATTGGTCTGGCCGCCGACAGAATGGCGACGAAGCTATCTCCGTCCTGTCTCCTCTCCCACAGGTAGTACATGCACGCGCAAACGGGCGTCAATGTGATTGTCGTCTCTGCTGCCTGCAGTCGGTAACTTTGAAGTTGGTAAAATGGTTGTTGTGAGGGATGAAGACACCGATAGAGAATTGCTCATAAATGAAGTAGAAAAGAGGCCTGCATTGTTCAATAAAACATTAAAAGATTATTCTAACGCTAATTTGGAAAGCAAACTATGGGCAGAAGTGTGTGTAAATGTGTGGAGTGTGATCTGGGGACAACTCTCTACGGAACAAAAAAAAGTAAGTTTTTTATTTTGCAAAGTTGCTTTTATTGATATATTTTAACATTGTTTTTATATTACACTTCTTAATAATGTTCTGTGGAGAGAACAAGTAAGTTTTTCAGTGTTGTTGAGTCGTAGTGAAATCAGCCCCTCGCACTTCCACGGAACAGATCCGCCAGGGGATGTAAAATAGGTTGCAAAATAGTTGCGTATATCGACAGCAGATATAGTTCTAGCCTGGTGTTCAATGTCTACACTCTGCCGTGGACATTCATATCTGTAAAGTTGATTTCATCTCTTCTGCCCATAAAATTGTGGAGCACACAACATGCTTTGACTACTGAATCGCAGAAATCGATGGTAACATCAAGAGGTCTATGGAAAATACGCCATTTGTTCGTCAGCATGCCGAATGTGCACTTAACTATACGACGAGTAGTTGTATGCCAACGATTGAATATTTTCTTTAATGGGGTTATCGTTTCTTTAGCAAATGGGCGCAAAATTTGCCTCGATAAACCGAAAGCTACATCAGCAACCAGACATACGGCATTCGTTTGCCTTCTGTCTCTTTAGGCAATGTTCGGTCGTTCGGTAAGTTCAGGTTACGATGCAGCTTCTTGCCCATATTCGAATTATTAAAACCCGAGCAATCACCTGCTGTTCCGTTTGCACCGACATCTGCGAAGACAAATTAATAATCAGCATTGACCCAAACCATCAACATCACAGAGAAGAATTTTTTATAATTAAAAAATTCTGAGCCAGAACTTTGAGGTTGTATTATTCGAATACGTTTTCCGTCTATAGCACCTATGATGTAGGGGAAATGGGTATTTTTACAGAACTGTTCAGCAATGTGCAACCACTCTACTTCACATTTCTCTAGGCATATCCATAGGTTGCATAACTTTCCATATTTCAGTGCATGTTGCTTTCACTATTTTGCGGATTGTGCTAGCACCAATCAAGTAGTTGTAAAAAGATCGTTGGAACTTGATCCGGTAGCTAGATACCTGAAAAGAGGTTATAATAAGTTATGAAGTTGCGCAAATGATATAAAGTAATTTAGTTATAATAATTTTCATTTTTATTTCATGTAAATAAATTAAAATCTACAACAACGTCATGCGTTTCAGTTTATTGTCTTTGTTTCCTAGGAATCTAAGCACATGCTTTGCAAGAGAATTGAGCGAGCAAAAATGGGCCAAAGTCAGTCCAACCAGCCGGAAAACGCCGAAAGTACAAATTTTACGATGAACTTTTACTTCTTTTACCAACCGTAGAAGTACGTGAAACAAAGGGAAATGCTGAACCAGTAGTAAGCGATGAGGAACCTGAGAAAACAGAGAACGTTCAAAGTCCACTCATTGTTCGTTCTGCACACACCTCCTACAATCCAAATAAGAGGAAGAAGAGTTATGAAGAAACTTTATTGGATATACTTCGAGAAAAGAAAGAAACTGCTTCATCAATGGATGACCCTGCAACACATTTTGCATTGTCTCTTGAACCTATGCTGAAACAATATCGACACGCCGAATGATCGATGCACAAACTGAGATTCTTCAGGTAATAAGACGTTTCCAGAACACGTGCCTACCAAATGACGCACGTGATGGTTTCAGTGGCGGCGTTCGGTATTCTAGCTTCTCCACCCCCGCGCGTGTGTTTACTGCAACATGTATGTCTGACAATCAACCTACCGCCGGAAACAGCTTGTACACCGTCCTTACCTTTCTTCATGATCACGACAGTATAAACTCATACCTGACTAATTTTTCTGTGCCTTCAGATGGATCAGAAACTATGTACATTGTCACTACACGCAACAGTGTTTAAACTTTATACCTGCACTCATTTTCCACCGTTTCAATCAGTTGTTTTTGACATATTTTATGCAAAATGTAACGATTACTGTTATTAACTGGTGTTCTCGAATAATGAATAATATCAAACTAAGTATAAATGTGTAATTTAATGCATCATACCTTAATGTAACACCGAGCCTCTCTTCTGGTGGAATCACCAGTGGCATATTTGTATTTTGGTAAGTGACGGCAGGTCCCAGAATTGTGAGTAGCTCGTCAAGTGACGTTACACTAAAATAACTGAAGAATTTCTCTGGGTAGAATTATGAAAGTTTATTTCCCTTGATTTAGTCTTTCAGACACAAGCGGATGAATCCAATACTTCCGTTTCCGTTGTTTTGTCCTTTGTCAAATGATAAAAGCACATACCCCTGCAGTCTCAAAACGAATCCGTCTCTGTGCACTGGTCGACTGCACTACAAAAAAAAAAAAAAAAAAAAAAAAAAAAATTGAAAATGGGTCCACTGTCAGGAAATAGTTGCTCATCATGTGAGCGCTCTCAAATACCGAAGCAACAGGAAAGCAACGAAGACGAAATGGTTGCGCGACAGTAAGTTTCCCATGCGCGCCCGCTCTAACGACAGGCTGCGTACTGTCTGGCCAGGCCTTAAGCCGGCATTGGTGTGGCCTGGAATTCTAACGCTAGTGGTCTGTGGGATGTAGTAAACCGCACCTACTTTTTAGACATTTTGAATAATTTAACATTAAAATTAGTGGTTCAATCATGTATAAAATATCGCTTTTCATTGATATTATTGTATCATAAAACTTCGGGCGTGCAGCCCTATAAATTTCAAGTCTTCTTCTAACGGCTGTATTCCGTTCAGCCATTTTCAGTGTGAGGCGAGGTGACTGACGCTCCATCATTTGCTCCGGCCGTTAAAACCCACGGACGCGGGTTCAGACACTTCAGATGAACCATTCACAGTTCAGGTTTCGCGCCCTTTGCTCTCAGTGGTGAAGTTGCTATCAGCAAGCTATTGTACTGTTCACGGAGTTGGATTTCTGGAATGAAGCCTGCTTGTTGTCATCCTGGGAATATCTGCATAAATAGGAAGTTGAATGTCATTCATTATTCTGGAATAGTGTTTCAACAGAGGAGGGACTACGTGGCTGTGTATTGGAAGCCCGTATAGTGAAGCAGTTCTTATGCGACCACAGGAAACTCTTATGATTATATTGAGCTGAGAGTCTATCATAGCTGTTCAAGCACGCCGGAGTACAGCATTCAGCCGTAGAAACCACTATTCTGAGCGCAAAACTTCGTAGTTTATCTGCTGATACTCCCCAGTTATTACTAGGGCGTTTCCACATAAGGCAGCTTCGTATACTTATTTGCTAAGAAGTTTCTTCGACTTCTTTCTTGAAAAACATAGTCTCATGCAGACTCATTCCAAGACAATTTAGGTGACTCTGGAAAGGAAACAATGTGTTGTTTACAGTGTTATTTAAATGCAAAGCCGGCCGGAGTGGCCGTGCGGTTCTAGGCACCACAGTCTGGAACCGAGCGACCGCTACGGTCGCAGGTTCGAATCCTGCCTCGGGCATGGATGTGCGTGATGTCCTTAGGTTAGTTAGGTTTAAGTATTTCTACGTTCTAGGAGACTGACGACCTCAGAGGTTAAGTCGCATAGTGCTCAGAGCCATTGTTTATTTTTTTTTAATGCGAACTGCTGACTTCGGTTTTAGAAAGAGCGAGTATGAGTCGCACATTGTGAAATACTGTACTTATACAATAGGTTGGAATCATCAGTTATACTGTTTTCAGCAGTTTGAACTCCTTTTGCCGCCTGTTGCTGAACTGCAAGAGCTACATCATTAGCACATCCGAGCAGGTTACCCATGGTTGGTGCTAAATAGCTATCTGGCCACAAGAGCTATCTTCACAGTAAGATATACTGCCTAGAAGACAAATGGAATCACAGGCGCTAGATAAATATTCTTATTACTGGACAATACCTAGTCAGTGTTAGGGATATTTATTCATATTACCAACATATTCCTGTCCGAAATTAAGTTAATTCATTGGAAATTAACATTGCAGAAACATGACAAAGCAATGTGACAGGTGTATAGGCGTCCCCAACACATCTAAAGGCCAACAAAAGTTAAGCATTGGTCATACAGACTATTAAGCGCTTGAACACGAAGACTGTATAAACACAGCAGAACACGCTACAGTTACCACGTGCGAGTACCACTGCTGTCACCCTACCATAAGGCGTTCGGACCGAAAGTAACTGTCACAAAAAGCCACGGTCCCGTTTCGACAATGCCCCGCCAGTGGTAAAATGCCGACACAGCCCATTAATTATGCACGAAGACATCAGCGACATTGAAAATATAAGACAAGATTGACAAATGGTGCCGGCAGAAAATACGGGATGTAACATCGGCCAGAGAAAAATTTTAAGATGTCGCACATCATTACAAGAAGATCAAGATAGATTACGGTCACAGAAGTGCTTCTGTCACGTTTACCGTAGGCATTTGACTTGCTGCTTTCAGCGTCCATCATTGTCATTTCCATGGTTGGTAAAGAAACGAAGACTTCAGAAAAAAAAGTCCAGGCGCGAGGACTGTTGCTACATCATAAATAATTGCGTGCTATGTAACAACGTAAACACCAGCGTCAGTCAGCATAGAGCTGCAAGTGGTAGCACTTTTGCAAGTAGATGTGCACTGTGTTACTCTGAGTAAAGCGTCTGTTTGTTTGATGAGGTCGCTATAGAGTAGTTCATCATGGTATCTCTTGATTCTGTATTAGAAAAGAGCTATCGGCGTCTTTCAAGAATCATCCAGAAAGATGTCTAACGTCTAAAACGTGGCTACCTTGGTTATCTGAAATTCATCATAAAAATTAATTTTATTTTATACTGTACATCAGACACGTATTTCAGTCTTCAGACTGACACAAACCACATATACACACACAAAAAAGTACAGTAACAAGTGAGCGAAAGCGGTTCCTTTAAGTGGACGCTCGTTAAATTAGCCAATTGAATGTCGAGTAACCCGTCGATTCACAAAAACGTGCCAAACACGTCAACTACCATGACCTTATGAAACAAAACCCAATACATACATGACCATATCACACCGGTCCTTAGGTAGTTTGACCTATAAAAAGCTAAGTACCCAGCGATGCTGCCGCGCGGGGTAGCCTCCCTCGGGCATGGGTATGTGTGTTGTTCTTAGATCAATTAGTGTGTAAGCCTAGGGACTGATAACCTCTACAGTTTGGTCCCACAGGAATTTGACACCAGCACCAGCAGCGCTCGGGTATGCATTGATTCCAATATTCTATTGGTCCATCTCCTAGTTCCGCCCCCCCCCCTATCTCTCCATCTCCTCCTTCACCCCCTCTCTGTCCATCTCTTCCACCCCCTCACTCTGTCAATCTCCTCCTTCCCCTGTGCTCTTTCCATCCCCTCGTGCCCTTGTCATTGTCTATCTCCTCCTTGCCCCTTGCCCCTTCCATCTCCAGCTCCCTCCTCTCTTTGCCACCTGCCCCTCTCCCTCTTTCTTTCCATCTCCTCCTTCCCGACTCTGCCCCCATTTCCTCTTGCCCACTTCTCTCCCAATGTTTCCACGCTCATCCCAGTAGGTGGCTGGTGTTTCATGCTCCCTCAGCATTTCTTTCCAACTCTAAACAATATGTTACCAAATTTGGATAAAATCGTTCCAGGGACTTAGGATGAGCCTGTGTACCTATGGCTTTGCTGGCATACGCACACATCAGTATATATTCCATATATATTTCATATATTTGATAATTATTAGTACACATATTTCAACTGTATCTCTAGCAAATTTCGCCCTGCGGTTTCTTCTTCACGCACTTGGATCTCCTAAACAATGTGCTGTACAACGATATAATCTATCATGCACATCCACTGGAAAGGGGGGCTACTTTTTCCGAAATTTGTTGTGAACAGAGCTAGTAGCTGAAGAAGTAATAAAATAAAACCTCATGGACGATGCGGCAGTGTTTCTCCGATCTACTGTTTAGAACGTCATATCGTCTGAACTATGGGTTGTACGAAGATATATCTTTCTACACATATTCAGCGGTAATGTGGATACTGTCTGCGATATGTGTTGTGAATAGAGTTGGTAGCGAAAATATAATAAATTAAAATGTAGTGCATGATGCGGTAGTTTTTCATCTCAGTGTTTATAGCGTCATATCAACAGTTACATTCAGTGATATGCTAGAATACTGTCTGCAAAATCTATCCGGACGCTGTGGCCGAGCAGTTCTAGGCGCTACAGACCGGAACCGCGCTGCTGCTACGGTCGCAGGTTCTAATCCTGCCTCAGGCATGGATGTGTGTGATGTCCTTAGGTTAGTTAGGTTAGAGTAATTCTAAGTCTAGGGAACTGATGACCTCAGATGTTAAGTCCCACAGTGCTTAGAGCCATTTGAATTCTTTTTTGCAAAATCTATATTGAATACAGTTATTAGTAAGGATGTAATATGTTAAAATATTGTGACTCACGTGAACTTTTACTACATGAAATGCGAAAATGATGTAAGCGATAAATGTTTTTCTTCGTGGGGGTCGTCAACTACAAAGAATTCGGCAAGGGATTGACATTGTGTGTAAAGTTCGTTGCAAGTCGCAAACTGCTCTCATTCTCAACTACCGGGTGAGTAAATTATGGCATTCGCACGTAATAGGGTACTTGCTTTTGCCCAGCCACATCCCTTCGAGAGGTAGGTCGTTCTTGACCCCATGGCGATGATTTACAGGCAGTAAGTGAAACGTATACCAAGCTTGATTAAAATGGGTTGAGTGGTTTAGGAGGAGATATAAATGAACACACATAGATACATACATTATAAGTACATCCATTTTTGGAACATGTCGAATTTTGGAATACCTTCCTCAGCTGGTTAGTCTTTCTACGCGGGATCTTGTAGTCTCTTGATGGAACTGATGTGGTCCCAGGTTCGAATCCTGCCTCGGGCATGGATGTGTGTGATGTCCTTAGGTTAGTTAGGTTTAAGTAGTTCTAAGTTCTAGGGGACTGATGACTTTAGAAATTAAGTCCCATTGTGCTCAGAGCCACTTGAACCACTTTTTTGGAACTGATGTCTGTTTCCATCGAGAGATGTTGGTGAATGCCAGTATCCACAGCGATAAGTTGCTGAACAGCAGGCACGGCCTCGGATACGACGTGCAGCGGGACTGCGTAGCAACAACGAAGCGACTGGAGCGGCGCTTGAGGAAACCCAATTAGGTGCGCGGAAGAGCCTCTGTCGGCCGTAACGACGTCAAAGGCGGCGGCCGTATCAAAGACAAAAGCGGCCTCCTCCTAATGCAATAACTCGCAGCGGCGGCAGCTCTCTCGCTGACATCCGGTGGACGAGCGTCAGCTGCCTCCGTCACTTCCAGCTAGCTTCCAGAGTCCGACTGGAGCCCTGGCACTGGATATACGCCATCAGATAATGGACATTGTATGAAAGTAAACAACACTGAGCTACAGAATTACAGGAACACTTTTACGTGACCCTGTAATTGTCTGCATTTGTGACGCATAGGTTTGAAAGGAAGGCAGCTGGCATCGGAGGTGTGTCGTATGGTTGCCTGCCTGCAAGGCGCCTAGGGCTGTTCGCAGGTTTTCTCTGTAAAGACACATTCTCCAAATTCTCAATAAATGTTAGCGTGTGCCACCGAGGATTTTGCAGAACTAGAGTTCTTTAGAGGGACACTTTGCCAGTTCATTGACACACGTATCGATGTCGCTCCCTTCATGTTCACACCACAGGAAGGTGTGAATCTGGGGCACTGAAAATCCACAAGAACCCTTTGCTGCTTTGGATCACGTGCAAATTTCGTCCAACTGTTCTGAGCGGTCGTTTTCGACCTAGAAATGCTTGGGAATCAACGTCCCAAGTAAAGTTGCGATTTCATTGACGCCTTTTATGCCACCCACTGAGGCCTTTTTGTGTCCATTGGCAGCAGCGATATGTGTGGATTGTTTTCCTCGGCCACTCATCAGAAAACCGCGTGCTTTCAACGCTGAGCGTCGCTGTTCTGACCTCATCGCAGAGGAGGCAAGAGAAGGGGTGAATCGTGGATAAGAGGCGGTATGATGAACTTTCTATCGTGAGACGCACCGACGGCGGCGTTGAGTAGGCTTGTGGTGAAATATGGTGCAAATGTAACATCATCAACCTCAATTACACGTCACTCGAACATCAGAGCTCCTGCCTTTTTTCGTATGTTTCGTCATCTTGTTGTGTGAAGCGGAGCCCAGGGGTGACCTCGCAGGTCTCCACACTTTTGTACCATTGCAGAGGAGGGGTGTGGGCACATTTGAGCCAAATTTCAAACTTATGCTTCGCAATGGAAGGCAATTAAGGGGTTTAGAAGAATTGATCCTTTCATTGCGTTGCGCAGTGTACAAAGATCTGAAGATATAAATCGCTCCAAAAAGAAGAGGTGCTGGCACATGTAGACCTATAAGGGCGGGTGCTGATTTGTGAGGGGATAGCTTGGTCGGTAACGATACTGCCTATGAGTTGTCAGGTTCCAGGCTCGAGTCCCCACGTGACGCACAGGTTTAGTTTGAAGTTTCAGCTCGAGAAAGTATTTGGACCAAATCACTACTAGCGAAGTGCCTGAGCTCAGATTCAAGATAAGTAGAGAATGAAAAATGGTTCAAATGGCTCTGAGCACTGTGGGACTTAACATCTGAGGTCATCAGTCCCCTAGAACTTAGAACTACTTAAACCAACTAACCTAAGGACATCACACATTTCTATGCCCTATGTAGGATTTGAACCTGCGACCGTAGCAATCGCGCGGTTCCGGACTGAAGTGCCTAGAACTGCTCGGTCACAACGGTCGGCAGTAGAGACTGAAACATGACTGTATTATTAGGATACTAAACAGTCAACGTTCGAGATCTGAAAATCTATTCAGTTAAATTAAGAGTGTCCATATATGGAGAAATAGTAGTGCCGTGTGCAGTTAGTGATGCCAGAATTACCTTAGACCCCTTTACAATACACCATAACTTCTGATAAGTCAACGTTTAAGTGCACCTGTTTTTCGAAGCACTGTCGAACAAATGAACATACTGCCATAGCACGCAGGAGAATGCAGGAGAACACACCACCAAAACGTACGTAAGGTACCAGACTGAGATTCACCCCTTACAGTATGCAATACAGCTGACTACTGAACACTCCGATACATTGTAATTATGTCATATGGTTATTTACACTACTGGCCATTCAAATTGCTACACTACGAAGATGACGTGCTACTGACGCGAAATTTCACTGACACGAAGAAGATGCTGTAATACGCAAATGATTAGCTCTTCAGAGCATTCACACAAGGTTGGCGCCGGTGGCGACACCTACAACGTGCTGACATGAGGAAAGCTTCCAACCGATTTCTCATACACAAACAGCAGTTGACCGGCGTTGCCTAGTGAAACGTTGTTGTGATGCCTCGTGTAAGGAGGAGAAATGCGTACCATCAAGTTTCCGACTTTGATAATGGTCGGATTGTAGCCTATCGCGATTGCTGTTTATCGTATCGCGACATTGCTGCTCGCGTTGGTCAAGATCCAATGACTGTTTGCAGAATATGGAATCGGTGGGTTCAGGAGGGTAATACGGAACGCCGTGCTGGATGCCAACGGCCTCGTATCACTAGCAGTCGAGATGACAGGCATCTTATCTGCATGGCTGTAACGGATCGTGCAGCCGCGTCTCGATCCCTAAGTCGATAGATGTGGACGTTTGCAAGACAACAACCATCTACACGAACAGTTCGACGACGTTTGCAGCAGCATCGACTATCAGCTCGTAGACCATGGCTGCGGTTACCCCTGACGCTGCATCACAGACAGGAGCGCCTGCGATGGTGTACTCAGTGACGAACCTGGGTGCACGAGTGGCAGAAGGTTCTGTTTACAGCATCATGATGGTCGCATCCGTGTTTGGCGACATCGCGGTGAACGCACATTGGAAGCGTGTATTCGTCATCGCCATACTGGCGTATCACCCGGCGTGATGGTATGGGGTGCCATTGGTTGCACGTGTCGGTCACCTCTTGTTCGCATTGACGGCACTTTGAACAGTGGACGTTACATTTCAGATGTGTTAGGACCCGTGGCCCTACCCTTCATTCGATCCCTGCGAAACCCTACATTTCGGCGGGATAATGCACGACCGCATGTTGCAGGTCCTGTACGGGCCTTTCTGGATACAGAAAATGTTCGACTGCTGCCCTGGCCAGCACATTCTCCAGATCTCTCACCAACTGAAAACGTCTGGTTAATGATGGCCGAGCAACTGGCTCGTCACAATACGCCAGTCACTACTTTTTATGAACTGTGGTATCGTGTTGAAGCTGCATGGTCAGCTGTACCTATAGACGCCATCCAAGCTCTGTTTGACTCAATGCCCAGGCGTCTGAAGGCCGTTATTACGGCCAGAGGTGGTGTTCTGGGTACTCATTTGTCAGGATCTATGCACCCAAATTGCGTGAAAATGTAATCACATGTCAGTTCTAGTATAATATATTCGTCCAGTGAATACCCGTTTATCATCTGCATTTCCTCTTGGTGTAGCAATTTTAATGGCCCGTAGTGTATTTATGGTCCTGTCATGATTTCGTTGCCTCATTTTGCTTAATCACTTTTGAGACAATGTAGAAAATACTTCAACAAAAGTTTTGTTCAAGCCTCATAAAATGTCATAAACTATTGTTCAATAAGTAATGATGTGTTAAAACTTGTTTTGAATACAATATGGACCGTGTTTATTTTATAGAATAATTTGCACTGATAAATGGAACATCCTCTATAACAGGCAAGGGAAATATCAGTTGAATTCTAATCAAAATATACATATTCTAATATTAATTATAAAAAATTCTTCGTGAAACGCTTAAACCTGAAATACTCTATATTTTTCGAAACTAATTAGGAGAACTATGTAATCTTCATTGCTGAGTGTAATGTCATAAATTATTTGTATAAGGTTTTACTTACTGTAAATTGTACAAAGTACTAATTATAACAATAGTGTAAGGACCAATCTTTGTCGAGATGTTCCGTACATGATGTCGGGTGCGACGTAATGCGATAGTTGTTAATGTTATGCATTGGAGTTTGCAGAGTTGTTATTGTATTTCAGGGTAGTGTTAAGGCTTTCTTAGGCTGCACTTCAGAGTTGGATTGAATAAACTAACTAGTTATCTGTTACATTCTGCCAGATTTATTATTTCAAATGGTTACTCTCTGTAAACTACAAATTTAGTACCCAGACTGTCAGTAGCAATGAACGCAAGATTTCCAGCAGCGAAGAGATATGGAACCACAATGCAATTTGGCAGCTAATTCTACCTTCTGCATAAACACCTACAATGAAGCATTTCCTGTTCTGAGAATTACATCGTTTACAATACGCCTCAGTCAGTACCTCAGGCACACACAATTAAAAAAAATTATATTTTGTATTTTATGTAATTCATTTGCACGAGAACAAGATTGGTGCAGTGAATAGGTGATACTAAAACGTCATTGTGAAGTGTTAAATGGCGCTACCATACTTCCAGACTTGTTTCTAAGGTATCATTTAATTCATTTAGCTTATTCTCTCAGCTAAAAATAGAATGCAGTTTGTCACACAATCCGAGCAACAAGCCGGAGTGCCTTGCAGCTTCCAGGACTGGCCAGCGAGCGGACTAGTTCTCGCGGCACGCTGGGAAGAGTGCACTGTACGTAATACACCCTGTATTTACCAGCTGCTTCATCGTGGATACAAAATACTGCAAGGGGCTTCTGAAGATAGTATCCAAAATATTAGTCACAAGAAGCACACTTTTAAAGTGATACCACTAAGTTTGTGTTTGCAGGAGTCTTCGACATTCTCCCTGGAATGCTGCATGAATAAATAATGGTCATGTAGTGTAAGTGTATATTGTACAGATATTTGTTAAGATTACAGCAATTTATTAAGGTTACAGCACGTTCTTCATCGTAAACGTGTTTGCACATTCTGGTGAGTAATATTAATGACGTATACGTTCATGTATACTGTCACATACTACTGTATGTTTGGTTTGTCTTTGTCTAGTGCATCTACGAACGGAAGCAGACCCAATGAGGTCTAGATTTGCGACGCGGATACTACATGCTGTTAGCTGGACTTTATTGCCATACTACCAACAGACACGCCCCGGCGGAATAAACCGCCCTCATTGCGTATGTCTCCTACGTTAATTATTTGTAGAGGGAATAATTTTGTTCATATGGAAATAAGAATAACGTGTATTATGAGCCAAGTCAGTCTCCATTTGCCATTCGCCACGATAACTTCTCTTCATGTAAAACTGTTTATTAGAAATACATGGCTTAATGTAATACATTATCATTGAAGAGAAACAAACCAGTGTGAAGGACATTATGATTTATAATGAATATATTAATGTTGTGATATTCTATTTAACATCGATACCTGTTAGAAGGAAAGTAACTTTATTTAAACATCAGCAAGAATATTATACTTCGATAATTTCATCAAGACGATGATTTACATATTATTATATCTCTGAACTTTTCCAATTTAGAGAACTGAAGTTTAATGCAGGAAACATATGTTGAAGGGAAAATAGCTTGAAGTGTAATAATAATTTAAGAACACTGGTTAATAGTCATTAATTTTCAAGGGGAGAACGTTATTTGAAGAACCTAATTTTGAACGTAGTCATAGACACTGCTGCGAGAGTTTCGGTCTTCAACAAACTTGTGTATTAAGCATCATCTGTGGGAACCAGAACAGTGGATACTCATTGAACCTCCGTCAATGTTAACTGAAGATTTTTGTATCTATTCGGTATCGAAGACAATTTGCGACATCATTAATTACTTCAGACAGATGGTTCATATTGCATCCACCATCACCTGAATCAGTATTTCACCATACATCTCTGAATTAAGCCACGAACACGTTGTTGGTAAGGACAGTTCCCTGTGTTCACCTCATACAAATTCAAGTGAGTGTTGTTGTGTCACCGCCAGACACCACACTTGCAAGGTGGTAGCCTTTAAATCGGCCGCGGTCCGTTAGTATACGTCGGACCCGCGTGTCGCCACTATCAGTGATTGCAGACCGAGCGCCGCCACACGGCAGGTCTAGTGACACTTCCTAGCACTCGCCCCAGTTGTACAGCCGACTTTGCTAGCGATGGTTCACTGACAAAATACGCTCTCATTTGCCGAGACGATAGTTAGCATAGCCTTCAGCTACGTCATTTGCTACGACCTAGCAAGGCGCCATTACCAGTTACTATTGATGCTGTGAAACATACCTCACGCCAGCCTGCGTGAGCTTAAACGCGTGCCTTTCGGCTCCCTCCTAGTGGGTTGGCTGTCTTGCCAATCCACAACAAGTGTAATGGTCAGTATAGTAGCCTTTGGCTAAAAGCAGGCACTGGGAAGAAATCAAGGCAGGTGGATTAGTTGCGTGACAAGACAGAGGACTAAGGCCAATCATGCACTACAATGCTTACTTCTCATTGTCTGGTGGCAGAAATACAGTCCAGTGGCGCACGAAGAGGATGTCATGTAGGCTTGGGTGGCTTGGAGAGAAGACACAAGACAGTGTTATTCAGTGGAAGATTTGATTTCAAGGTTAAAAATAAAGTGTTGATTCAATCTCTCAACCATGTTCATTAATTTTCAGTTAAAATAACGTTGGAATATGGAACTCCATCAACACGGTTAAATTCACAGAACAATGTGGCTGCTATGCTGCCTTTAAAGAAGTCGAAGATAGATAAGTCGCTGCTCTTTGGTGGCTATTACTGCCCATCACGTAAGAGAACATTTCTGTCAACAACACTTACATCCTTTTCAACTGTAGTGAAGTCGAACAATTACTTGCAATATGTATGCGAATCAGCGTGCTCTATCTGACTCCACGAGTCGGGTGTAACAGAGACAAGAGAAGCTGACAGGTTGTATGGCTTTGCACATGTGATGCGTGTTTATGTGCCACCCGTATAACCCACTACCTGTGTCTTTCCTCAGGAGACGTGGTGATGGTCTTTAGATAAAAATTAACACCGTTTAGTCTGAAGCTGTTGTTCCATAAATGAAACGGAACCGATCGCTGGACAACGAAATTGTCGTTATAATTTTCCGACGTAACGTAGAATTTCAAAAGAAATGTCGCCCATCATGTGCACCTACTGTGACACTAACTACTTACAAGGGCTGAAAGAGCATTCTGGACACAAATCACGCCACCAACCAGCACCAGAATCTTCGGACATAGTGGCATTGTCTTTCTCTTAGAGGCCTTGAATATATCTAGGAATATGAATAAGGCACAACATGTGCCTAATAAGGTTCTACTCGTTATAAAGGATTTATCGCCATAAATTAATAAATTTGCTATTGTACTCAGGGTATAAGATCCTAGAAAAGTTTCCCTTCTTATTATGACAGTAGGAGACTCATTTGTAAGAGACAAAAACGGACGAAGGAGTGGTAGGGAACAATTGAACGTGTTGTAAACACCAATACGTTAAGGACTACCCAGTGAGTGGACACAAGGAAAAACGCCCGTCCATATCACAAACAGCTTCATCCAAAAGCAAGCGGTATCTTTCTGCTGTATCAGGGTACGACGGAATCCTCTGTGACGAGACAGCTGATGCAGCAGCTTAAGTCTTCTGAGGAAACAGGTGTTGCTGAATGTGTGAACGTCATTAATTCCATAACGTTAATATTGACAGTGGGATTCGTAAGGTTATAGGCACTGATTGACTAGAACTGTTCGAGAATAAACTCTGATTGATCAAACCAACCAGACGATCCTGGCGTCTCTTTCGCATTCATTCAATAGGCCTTGTGGCGTTTAATGCTGATGCTGAGTCCGCTGTAGTACGTTTCAACGATGAAATAACATTCAGAGGCTGCGGTTCTGTAAGGACGCTGATTATATCAGTTCTGCAAGGACGCTGATAATATTCAGTTTACTCCTTAAAGGTAGCTCAGTTCAATAGACAAGTGATGACTGGTCAGTCAGCGAAATTCATCATGTCGATAAGGCATTGCTGCTGTTTCATCTACAGCTGCAGAATTCCCACGCAAAACAGTTTTGTTTAGAACTTAACTAAGAAATTTTTAATTTTCTGAAAGAGGAGCTAATGACAGTACTACCAAGTGTGTTCTAGGTAGCATCAGCAGCACAACACTACACAGTTGTATAAAATAGAACAAAAGGAAACTGCCCTGTGAGGATGGAGTGGAAAAGACATTTGTAGGCTTACAGAGTGGTAGGGGTAATCCCGAAGTACAGTTGTTAGTAGTTTCAGTAATTTTAGACTATCGCAAGCTCTCTGTTCGATGGTTGTTATATGTGTTCACCAGATACGTTAGCGGTCAAGCGTTAGTCCTAGGAATTGTATGGTATTTGTAAGATGGACGAGATGGAAACTGCCGGCCGGTGTGGACGAGCGGTTCTTGGCGCTTCAGTCTGCAACCGCGCGACCGCGACGATTGCAGGTTCGAATCCTGCCTCGGGCATGGATGTGTGTGATGTCCTTAGGCCAGTTAGGTTTAAGTAGTTCTACGTTCTAGGGGACTGATGACCTCAGACGTTAAGTCCCATAGTTCTCAGAACCATTTGAACCATTTTTCGAGATGGAAACTGATGGCGTAGCCGAAGTCATGGAGACGGAGAATCATGGTGAGATTATAGCTTGGGATGTGCGAAGACTGACTTTGAGGTGTCACCAGTCACATTGGCGAGAGAATCTCATGTGGTGGATCCGGAGGGAACGTTGACAAGCTTCGGGGTTTGTGTCTATATCTGAATATTACACTGCAAACCACTATTAGGTACTTGTCAGAGGATGGGTCGCATTATACAACATATTATGCCTTCTGGCTCTCTGCTAATCCATTGTAGACGTAGGACAGCGACTGATCAAATATTTAACAAAGAAATTTGTCAAATAGCCGTCCAAACTGAGAAGTTCTTTTATTTTATTTTCGCTACGAATTTTGATAATTCAGTATGCCATCTTCAGGCCCCATATGCACCTCTCAAAAACTATTGATAGTGGCGTACTGGAGCCGTCTGTTCTGAATGTCTCGAATTCTCAGCTGCTTCCTCCGAAGACCTGACTGTAGTTAAGTCTTTGTAGGAAGCACTTGAGAATTCACGACATTCCGATCAGATGGCCCCAGTATGCCAATATCGATAAATTTTGAGAGGTGCATATGGGGCCTGAGGATGGCATAATGAATTGCAGAAACTCTTGGAGAAAATAAAATACACTCCTGGAAATTGAAATAAGAACACCGTGAATTCATTGTCCCAGGAAGGGGAAACTTTATTGACACATTCCTGGGGTCAGATACATCACATGATCACACTGACAGAACCACAGGCACATAGACACAGGCAACAGAGCTTGCACAATGTCGGCACTAGTACAGTGTATATCCACCTTTCGCAGCAATGCAGGCTGCTATGGAGACGATCGTAGAGATGCTGGATGTAGTCCTGTGGAACGGCTTGCCATGCCATTTCCACCTGGCGCCTCAGTTGGACCAGCGTTCGTGCTGGACGTGCAGACCGCGTAAGACGACGCTTCATCCAGTCCCAAACATGCTCAATGGGGGACAGATCCGGAGATCTTGCTGGCCAGGGTAGTTATACCTTCTAGAGCACGTTGGGTGGCACGGGATACATGCGGACGTGCATTGTCCTGTTGGAACAGCAAGTTCCCTTGCCGGTCTAGGAATGGTAGAACGATGGGTTCGATGACAGTTTGGATGTACCGTGCACTATTCAGTGTCCCCTCGACGATCACCAGTGGTGTACGGCCAGTGTAGGAGATCGCTCCCCACACCATGATGCCGGCTGTTGGCCCTGTGTGCCTCGGTCGTATGCAGTCCTGATTGTGGCGCTCACCTGCACGGCGCCAAACACGCATACGACCATCATTGGCACCAAGGCAGAAGCGACTCTCATCGCTGAAGACGACACGTCTCCATTCGTCCCTCCATTCACGCCTGTCGCGACACCACTGGAGGCGGGCTGCACGATGTTGGGGCGTGAGCGGAAGACGGCCTAACGGTGTGCGGGACCGTAGCCCAGCTTCATGGAGACGGTTGCGAATGGTCCTCGCCGATACCCCAGGAGCAACAGTATCCCTAATTTGCTGGGAAGTGGCGGTGCGGTCCCCTACGGCACTGCGTAAGATTCTACGGTCTTGGCGTGCATCCGTGCGTCGCTGCGGTCCGGTCCCAGGTCGACGGGCACGTGCACCTTTCGCCGACCACTGGCGACAACATCGATGTACTGTGGAGACCTCACGCCCCACGTGTTGAGCAATTCGGCGGTACGTCCACCCGGCCTCCCGCATGCCCACTATACGCCCTCGCTCAAAGTCCGTCAACTGCACATACGGTTCACGTCCACGCTGTCGCGGCATGCTACCAGTGTTAAAGACTGCGATGCCACGGCAAACTGGCTGACACTGACGGCGGCGGTGCACAAATGCTGCGCAGCTAGCGCCATTCGACGGCCAACACCGCGGTTCCTGGTGTGTCCGCTGTGCCGTGCGTGTGATCATTGCTTGTACAGCCCTCTCGCAGTGTCCGGAGCAAGTATGGTGGGTCTGACACACCGGTGTCAATGTGTTCTTTTTTCCATTTCCAGGAGTGTAACTTCTCACTTGTACGGCTCTTTGGCCAATATTTTTGTTAAACACTACGTCTTCTTCCCATTTCTCGCGCATACGGAGAACGGGAACAACGATTGCCGATTGCTTGGATCCTTCAGGGCACACTATAATTATGCTAATCTTGCTTCGCAGTCCTTACGTTAGCGATGCATAGTTCTATATTCCTGGATTCGCCAACGCTGGTGCCCAAAACTTTTTAGGAAGGCACTGGCGGAAATGATATTGTGAGGGCGGCTCCTGGGACGTGGTTCGGTAGCTCACTCGAAATAGTACTTGCCCACGAAAAGCGTAGATCACAGTTTTAATCTGTGAGGAAGTCTCATTTGCCAGACTATATCTAGCGTAAGGCCTCTCTCGATTAGGTATTACTGCATTTTCCAGACACTCCCTCACGTGTCGGAAATACGTGACAAGACGTGCTGCCCTTCTTTGTACAGATTGAATATCTTCTCACAGCTCTACATGATATGGTGATAACGCATTAGAGCAACATTTCAGGGTTGGTTACACGAGAGTTATGTAAGGAATGTCCTTTGTATCGGCATTTCCACAATATCTTAAAAATGAAGTGAAATATGCAGCCTGGTTTAGCTTTATTGAACATTTCATGTACCAGCTCCACGTCGGATCGATAATAAAGATGAAACCGGGCGCTGAGTGGCTCTCTGACGATTTCTCCGTCCTTCGTGGTTGATCCACTACTGCCAGTATCATCGAATAACGGCATCGCTCCTATTCACGAGTCGAGCGGTTTCACCGATTGCTCGAACAGCCTTCTTTTCGTCCAACTCTGCGTATATTTTACACGTGCCTTGCTGTGGACCGTCCAGTCGCAATTATTCAATTAAAAATCATTTATTTGCAAGAGTTTTGCAATCACCCTGTCTTCCTCCCAGTGCGGCCTGGCGGTAGTCGTGCTGACCCTTCGTTGCACGGCGCCCAGAATGGAATCTCATGGGGAAGGCCCCTGAAATTGTCTCCGGAGCAGGCCCCTGGCATTTTCCAAAGTCAGTACTGCGGCCCCTGTCGTACGAAGGTATGACGACCGGTGCGTCACTGCAGCCCGGTGCGACCGTGGACGTTTGTGGTACCTCAGAGGTATCGTTGAGTGAAGATGCCCCCTGTCTCAGCCTCAGACTCTGCATGTCCCTGTTGTCAAGATGGCATGTAGACACCAAACCCAACAACAACGACACGAAGGATAGCTCGAACGGCGTCCCAGCATAAAGCCAGCAAGACTGCCAAGAAGTGGTAGCACAGGTGCCCTAATACAGAGATGAACAGCTCGTATACGGGCAGATTGGTTCTTCATCTACAGGAGATCGGCCTGGCACTCATCTTCTGGGAGTCACAGCTGTGACAGGCAGAAATGCAGCTTACAGAGTTCTCATCGAATCTGACAGATGCAGACGCCAACAGCAGTCGGTAACAGTTCATAGTATTTCTCCAGGTCATCCTGCAGCTAGCTATCAATGATGCAGATGGAGAGCCCAGTAAATATCTAAAAGAAGGCGAGGGTTTTATAGCAATCGATAGCGTGATTCGCCCATATGGGGAACAGAACATGCTCCAAACCAAAAATGGTTCAAATGGCTCTGAGCAATATGGGACTTAACATCTGAGGTCATCAGTCCCCTAGACTTAGAACTACTTAAGCCTAACTACCTTAAGGAGATCACACACAACCATGCCCGAGGCAGGATTCGAACCTGCGACAGTAGCAGCAGCGCGGTTCCGGACGGAAGCACCTAGAACCGCTCGCAGAACATGCTCGTGCTTACTAAGCATGTCAGCGTTCTTGGCTAGGGAAATGTTTATCTTCGGCGGACTCAGAGCGTCCCTTTATCCCAAGTTTGCTGCCTGAAATGCGTTCTTGTGTCGCCCCTAGGTGAACCTACTACACACATCCCCCTTACAGAACAGATATGTCTCATCTGGACTGCCATCTAAGCTTTAAAATAGCTCTTCCTGACGTTCTTTCTCTCACACTCTAACGCAATAATTTCACTACTTATTTGCACTTCAGTTATTCCCATTGTTGAAATTGGCTACGCCATTATTGTATACACAGGCGTGCTCCACTTAGCATCGTCCAAGTTGGTTACAACAAAATTTTATTAATGCAATTAATTACCACCCTGTGTGCAGCATTGCCCCTGTCCTTTATAAAATGCATCCCGAATTTTTTCACTGTACTTGTTAGTATACATGTTTTGTTAAATAACCATTCAGAGGATATCTCTGTTTTTAAATGGAAGTTAATTTCACAAATGTTTATCCGTTGACAATTACACTAATTATTTCTTTTATCTTTTAGTTCTTACCTCTACTATTCAGCTTTAATTACTCCGTAGCATTTCCTATTGTGCTGTTAAACCAAGCTACAAGTAACTGATACACAGGTAGTTGTGGGTATCGTATAGTTCTTCGACTATAATAAACGAAAATAATACAAATGACGACCACAGTCGGTATAGTTATGGTAGCTGAAATGCTTATATCCATTACTTGATTACGCTGCTTCACACAGTGCTGTTGGACGTGTTGCAACATCTCTTCGGCGGAAATCCGCTCCTTCTTTGATACTACTAGTTCATCAAACGATTGAGGGATATCCGAGTTCAAAATATTGTTTAGAAGTGTTAGGTTTCGGCCTGACTTCCTCACTGACCTAAAGAGCAAGTGGTCTGCCATATCAACCAGTGATGTACCCATAATTATGAATGGCAGGTGACATATTGTCCCGGCTATATCAAAAATTGTACTATTTATTAGGAGTCACAGCCTTCTAGCACCATCTCGGTGATATGGTTTTCCTTTTTTGTAACAATTCAGAATTATAATCTTTCGACAGTATATTGAAAATATATAGTGCGCATCTATTCTTTGAAAATGTGCAAGGGGTTAATACTCCCTTCCCATGTTGCTTCAAATTTCCACAGGAACGGCGGTACCTCACATGCTAGTTTGTAACTCTGGACCACTCTGGACAGACCGAGATACCCTCCTGTTGGCAACTCCACAACTCTTCCAAGAATATCAGCTCAGAAGTCTCCCTATTTTGTGAAATTATACGGGGTGTCCAAAAAGAAACGAGCCGGAGGCATTATTACAGAAACCAGTACCTGTGTGTTAGATGTATTGACCATGGCTGTTGAGACACTTGTCACATTGTGACACAAGGCGGTCAGTACGATGTTAACCAGTTCCCCCCGTACAGCTGGACGTCGTCGTCAGAGGTGAATCGTTTGCCCCTCAGGGCCTTTTTAAGGGGACCAAAAACTGCATAACACAGGGAGAGAGGTTCAGATTGTATGGAGGATGGCCGACAACCTCCCATTTGAATTTCTGCAGGAGTGCCGCGACTGTGTTGGCCGAACGAGGCTTTGCATTGTCGTGGAGTAGAATGACCCCACGGGTGAGACTGCCTCGTCGTTTTGATTTGATCAATTGGCGAAGGGTGGTCAAGGTTTGCGAGTAACGCTGGGAATTCACTGTTGTCCCGTGCTGCAGGAAGTGAATCAGAAGGGGCCATCTTGGTCAAAGAAGAACGTCAGCATAACCTTTCCTGCACTCGTGTGGACAGTCAGAATCAGTACTTCTAACATACAGGTACTGGTTTCTGTAATTATGCCTCCGGCTCGTTTCTTTTTGAACTCCTTATATTAGTACTTCACCAAAACATGCATGTGCCAATTTCCCAATTCTACCAATTTCACCAGTTAAGGGTGTACAATAAAACATTTATATCAGGAATCAATATCTACAACTGGTAAACGCACTGACACATGTAGTCTCGCTCCGTTTGTCTTTACTTCGACTACCGACACATCGTAAGACAACGCCAAATTGCCCTCAGTTGATTCTGCTATATGCCATAACTCAGTTCTTTTAGTCCAGCTGAGAATTGCTGCGGCGGCACTACTGCAGCAAACAATTGCCCATGTGTAACATGGAAGATGGATAATTCCTGCAACTTCACTGTATACATTCTTGCATCATTGATGCTGTCTGTCAAAAGCTGTAACCGTCTAGCTACAACTATCTGTCCCTGTATTACGTTTAGTTGGTTCTGTACTCCTTCAAGATCATCATTTATGTTCCATTGGGTACTCTGCGAATATTGCATACATCCCTTTGTACTTTTGAATTATGTGCTGGGACAAGAAGAAATACAGGTGGCACAACCGCTTCAAGAGACTTGACTTAGAATTTGTACACTGATCTATAATTATAGTATCAGGAATGCAAAATGTTAGCATCCAATTATTAATCATCGCATTTGTGACCAAGCTTGCATTCTGGTCTGGAATCACTATCACTGCCACAAACTGGGAAGAGTGAGTTATTATTTTCAGAATGTAGATATTTCCAACTGCTGTCGTATTAAATGATCCGAGAATATTCAAACCAAACATTTCAAAAGGTTTTGTCATTTCTGAAAATCTTTGCAATGGTATATACCAAAGATCAAGATCCGCACTTTGTGCACAAGGCACACACAGTATCTCACAGACTATTCAACAACACGCTTTTTGGTTCCCCATTGGAGAATTTCAGTTATGCACCTATACATTCTCGGTGGCCAGTTAATAGGTGCTCATGTGTCTGTTGGATTATTTCATTTCCGAATGATGTGGGATCCACCACGCATATTCCGCATTCTATACTTCTGCACAGCATGCTGTCATGTATCACAAACTGTGGCTCTGTCTGAAAAGCCCAAAAGTCTCTGTCTGTGTTCCACAATTTGACACTGACAAGTTTTTGCCTACTGCTGCAATTTTCCTGCTTAGCTTGTCTGCATTAGTGTTTGTCTTCCCAAGCCTATGCAGTACTTCATAATCAAACTCATGTAGCATCAATGCTCACCAGTTAAATATACTGGAAGGGTCTTCCAATTCCAATAACCACTTAAGTGGAGCATGATCACTAACTAACTTAAATTGTTGTTCATATAAGTAAAGTGAAAGTAGGTAATACCAAATATAACACCTAGTACTTATTTTTCAGTCATTCACTAGTTATGACCTGCCTTGTTCAGTTGTCTCAATGCATGTTCCCTGTTATCTATGATTTGCTCAAAATACAACCAACTGCTTTATTGCTAGCATCATAGGATGAACTCAGGTTGAAGTCACGAAATAAAAACACAGGACTCGAAGCCAAAGCATGTTTTAATTTCGTAAGTGCAGCTTGACACTGCACAGATGCTTCAAATTTCACTCATTTCCTTAACAGGCTATTCAAGGGCTTGGCTATTTGTGAAAAATCGCCAGTGACCTTCCTACGACAATTACGAGGCCGAAAAATAGCAGTAACTGCTTTGTAATCAGTGGTGGTACAAAACCATGAACTACTAATATGAATCAGTTTGTACTCCTTTCTGGCTAATCATGTGCCCAAACTAATTTACTTCTGTTTCAGTAAAATGGCACTTATGAACTAAAATGGCACTTATTAGCACTACATGTTAAACATGCTGCCTATAGTTATCTAAAAATGCCTTCTAGTCATTGCACTTGTTTTTCCACATCCCTTGAAAATAAGTGTCAGTCCTCGAAGCACTCCATCCAAGGCTCTCAAAAATGCAGCAGTCGGAACAGCATCTCCTGGTACTGATTATCTTCCCAAGGTGTTGAAAAAGCTGTCTTTGGCCAACCTTCTAGAATTACTTGTGAGCTGAACCCCATCCAAAAGGACTTTTTTGGCAGTTTCACTTGATTATATGCATCATCCGAGCCTAGTAATCAACTGGGGGTAGACGATGTATAACACCAGAAGCAACAACTCCACCATCTTAACTAGCATATCTTTGTTAAACCAGTATGCAAACATTTTTGGCTCATGGGGTATAACAAGTTTAAAGGCAGGTCAATGCAAGTGAACATGACCCTATGTATTGCCACATACACTCCTGGAAATGGAAAAAAGAACACATTGACACCGGAGTGTCAGACCCACCATACTTGCTCCGGACACTGCGAGAGGGCTGTACAAGCAATGATCACACGCACGGCACAGCGGACACACCAGGAACCGCGGTGTTGGCCGTCGAATGGCGCTAGCTGCGCAGCATTTGTGCACCGCCGCCGTCAGTGTCAGCCAGTTTGCCGTGGCATAATGAGCTCCATCGCAGTATTTAACACTGGTAGCATGCCGCGACAGCGTGGACGTGAACCGTATGTGCAGTTGACGGACTTTGAGCGAGGGCGTATAGTGGGCATGCGGGAGGCCGGGTGGACGTACCGCCGAATTGCTCAACACGTGGGGCGTGAGGTCTCCACAGTACATCGATGTTGTCGCCAGTGGTCGGCGGAAGGTGCACGTGCCCGTCGACCTGGGACCGGACCGCAGCGACGCACGGATGCACGCCAAGACCGTAGGATCCTACGCAGTGCCGTAGGGGACCGCACCGCCACTTCCCAGCAAATTAGGGACACTGTTGCTCCTGGGGTATCGGCGAGGACCATTCGCAACCGTCTCCATGAAGCTGGGCTACGGTCCCGCACACCGTTAGGCCGTCTTCCGCTCACGCCCCAACATCGTGCAGCCCGCCTCCAGTGGTGTCGCGACAGGCGTGAATGGAGGGACGAATGGAGACGTGTCGTCTTCAGCGATGAGAGTCGCTTCTGCCTTGGTGCCAATGATGGTCGTATGCGTGTTTGGCGCCGTGCAGGTGAGCGCCACAATCAGGACTGCATACGACCGAGGCACACAGGGCCAACACCCGGCATCATGGTGTGGGGAGCGATCTCCTACACTGGCCGTACACCACTGGTGATCGTCGAGGGGACACTGAATAGTGCACGGTACATCCAAACCGTCATCGAACCCATCGTTCTACCATTCCTAGACCGGCAAGGGAACTTGCTGTTCCAACAGGACAATGCACGTCCGCATGTATCCCGTGCCACCCAACGTGCTCTGGAAGGTGTAAGTCAACTACCCTGGCCAGCAAGATCTCCGGATCTGTCCCCCATTGAGCATGTTTGGGACTGGATGAAGCGTCGTCTCACGCGGTCTGCACGTCCAGTACGAACGCTGGTCCAACTGAGGCGCCAGGTGGAAATGGCATGGCAAGCCGTTCCACAGGACTACATCCAGCATCTCTACGATCGTCTCCATGGGAGAATAGCAGCCTGCATTGCTGCGAAAGGTGGATATACACTGTACTAGTGCCGACATTGTGCATGCTCTGTTGCCTGTGTCTATGTGCGTGTGTTTCTGTCAGTGTGATCATGTGATGTATCTGACCCCAGGAATGTGTCAATAAAGTTTCCCCTTCCTGGGACAATGAATTCACGGTGTTCTTATTTCAATTTCCAGGAGTGTACAATCTTTATACCTCAGTTAAGTGTTGACAATTATCTGTTAACAGATCACTGTAAACCGTTGCTGATATTTCCGCAACGCAGATATTTCTACTGGTGACTAAGTGCATTCAACTGAATTACGCCACTATCTACATCATTTGGAGATATATAGTTATAGCTTTTACAAGTGATATGTTTGTAGGTTTGGTGCTACCTCCAAGCACATATGGAAAGAGCAAGCTATCAATGTTTATTATCCCCCAGGCAGCACGTCAAATGCTTGAGTCTGGACACTTGGAGGTAAGATGGTTAGTCTGTACTGACAGACAGACCGCGGAAATCGCCCAGCCTTATAGTTTTTTATGTGTTTATGGGACGTCTACGTGAGAGGAAGAAAATAAACCAACCAACGCAGTCATGTGTGTACATATGAGGTACGTGTGGTATCATAGATCAATACCACCCTCACCGGCATCTCACAGCAGGCAACAGAAAGACACATGTCTGACAGAAGGTGATAGCAGGAACATGGGGACCCAGAAGATCCAATGATACATGCCTTCCGAACCGCACCTTCAGCAGCTCCGACGATAAGCGCCGTCTGGTGCTGCGATATAGGATAGCTGGCAGCAGATACATGGCCTAGTCTTAGTCACAATCTTCGACAGTCTTCAGTCTTACTCAACCGTCGACACTTCAAATGGTTCAAATGGCTCTGAGCACTACGGGACTTGACATCTGAGGTCATCAGTCCCCTAGAACTTAGAACTACTTAAACCTACCTATCCTAAGGACATCACACACATCCATACCTGAGGCAGGATTCGAACCTCCGACCGTGGCGGTCGCGCCGTTCCAGACCGAAGCGCCTGGAACCGCTCGGCCACACCGGCCGGCGTAGACAGTTCGCTCATGCATTAGTAGCACCGAGCCTGTCACTGCAAGACACTCTTTAGTTGCTGAACTTTTTATTGCTATTTGTTCTTCCGTAAAGTTTCTTTGCAACGTTTGAAGAAATCTACTAGTTAAGTAAACACTTTACTGTATTTTTTGTTCAGTAGTCATTTCTGCTGATATCCAGCTTCACTACTGTGCTGACGTAAGCTGTTGCCAGCATACCGGTTGGCCAAGATGTAGCGCGAAAATCGATAGTAGGCGCTGAATCAAGTGCACCTACCATGAGAGAGGCCACACTGCCAAGAAACATGCCGCCAACGCTTTCTCGACACATGCATTTAGGCCGCCGCCGCTGACTGGTGAGCCACTCTGACTCATTCTAGTCATTTGTTCACACAGCGCCCTCAGTCCACATCACCAGCTACGACAGTACATAGTAATCATAGCGACTAGTAGCGACACTAAGGTTTGTAATAGCAAGATTACCGACATCGTCTGCAAATGACTCTTATTGATGAGCTTGTACCACAACACATCGACTCTATTCAAGTAAATACTTCATGTAAATAAAGAACCATAATAATACATGCGTGCATTTGTGTCGCAGGAAGAGGATCCTGGTCACCCTTAACAATTTCCTCTCCCTAGCTTCCTTGGTACAAGGTGCTACACCTACAAAGACAGCTGCTGCACCAGTCTGACACTCACCTGTCCTTGGGTATGAAGTATCACACAACGGTAACAGATACAAAAGTATATGTACCCGTTATACGTTGTACACTACTGGCCACCAAAATTGCTACACCAAGAAGAAATGAAGATGATAAACGGCATTCATTGGACAAATATACACTCCTGGAAATTGAAATAAGAACACCATGAATTCATTGTCCCAGGAAGGGGAAACTTTATTGACACACTCCTGGGGTCAGATACATCACATGATCACACTGACAGAAACACACGCACATAGACACAGGCAACAGAGCATGCACAATGTCGGCACTAGTACAGTGTATATCCACCTTTCGCAGCAATGCAGGCTGCTATTCTCCCATGGAGACGATCGTAGAGATGCTGGATGTAGTCCTGTGGAATGGCTTGCCATGCCATTTCCACCTGGCGCCTCAGTTGGACCAGCGTTCGTGCTGGACGTGCAGACCGCGTGAGACGACGCTTCATCCAGTCCCAAACATGCTCAATGGGGGACAGATCCGGAGATCTTGCTAGCCAGGGTAGTTGACTTACACCTTCTAGAGCACGTTGGGTGGCACGGGATACATGCGGACGTGCATTGTCCTGTTGGAACAGCAAGTTCCCTTGCCGGTCTAGGAATGGTAGAACGATGGGTTCGATGACGGTTTGGATGTACCGTGCACTATTCAGTGTCCCCTCGACGATCACCAGTGGTGTACGGCCAGTGTAGGAGATCGCTCCCCACACCATGATGCCGGGTGTTGGCCCTGTGTGCCTCGGTCGTATGCAGTCCTGATTGTGGCGCTCACCTGCACGGCGCCAAACACGCATACGACCATCATTGGCACCAAGGCAGAAGCGACTCTCATCGCTGAAGACGACACGTCTCCATTCGTCCCTCCATTCACGCGTGTCGCGACACCACTGGAGGCGGGCTGCACGATGTTGGGGCGTGAGCGGAAGACGGCCTAACGGTGTGCGGGACCGTAGCCCAGCTTCATGGAGACGGTTGCGAATGGTCCTCGCCGATACCCCAGGAGCAACAGTGTCCCTAATTTGCTGGGAAGTGGCGGTGCGGTCCCCTACGGCACTGCGTAGGATCCTACGGTCTTGGCGTGCATCCGTGCGTCGCTGCGGTCCGGTCCCAGGTCGACGGGCACGTGCACCTTCCGCCGACCACTGGCGACAACATCGATGTACTGTGGAGACCTCACGCCCCACGTGTTGAGCAATTCGGCGGTACGTCCACCCGGCCTCCCGCATGCCCACTATACGCCCTCGCTCAAAGTCCGTCAACTGCACATACGGTTCACGTCCACGTTGTCGCGGCATGCTACCAGTGTTAAAGACTGCGATGGAGCTCCGTATGCCACGGCAAACTGGCTGACACTGACGGCGGCGGTGCACAAATGCTGCGCAGCTAGCGCCATTCGACGGCCAACACCGCGGTTCCTGGTGTGTCCGCTGTGCCGTACGTGTGATCATTGCTTGTACAGCCCTCTCGCAGTGTCCTGAGCAAGTATGGTGGGTCTGACACACCGGTGTCAATGTGTTCTTTTTTCCATTTCCAGGAGTGTATTATACTAGAACTGACATGTGATTCACTTTTCACGCAATTTTGGTGCATAGATCCTGAGAAACCAGTACCCAGAACAACCACCACTGGCTGTAATTACGGCCTTGATACGCCTGGGCATCGAGTCAAACAGAGGTTGGATGGAGTGTACAGGTACAGCTGCCCCCGCAGCTTCAACACAATACCACAGTTCATCAAGCGTACTGACTGGCGTAATTGTGACGAGCCAGTTGCTCGGCCACCAGTGACCAGACGTTTTCAATTGGTGAGAGATCTGGACAATGTTCTGGCCAGGGCAGCAGTCGAACATTTTCTGTACCCAGAAAGGCCCGCACAGGACCTGCAACATGCGATCGTGCATTATCCTGCTGAAATATACGGTTTCGCAGTGATCGAATGAAGAGTAGAGAACGGGTCGTAACACATCTGAAATGTAACGCCCACTGTTCAAAGTGCCGTCAATGCGAACAAGAGGTGACCGAGAAGTGTAACCAATGGCACCCCATACTATCACGCCAGGTGATACGCCAGTATGGCGATGGCGAATACTCGCTTCCAGCGTGCGTTCACCACGGTGTCGCCAAACACGGAAGCGACCATCATGATGCTGTAAACAGAACCTGGATTCATCCGGACAAATTACGTTTTGCCATTCGTGCACCCAGGTTCGTCGTTGAGTACACCATCGCAGGCGCTCTTGTCTGTGATGCAGCGTCAAGGGTAACCGCAGCCATGGTCTCCGAGCTGATAGTCTATGCTGCTCCGCTACGGTCGCAGGTTCGAATCCTGCCTCGGGCATGAATGTGTCTGAGGTTCATAGGCTAGTTAGGTCTAAGTAGTTCTAAGTTCTACGGGACTGATGAACTCAGATGTTAAGTCCCATAGTGCACAGAGCCATTTGATCCATTTTTTTTTTTTTTTTGTACTACCAGCGACTGCACAAAAACTTTGCTGTATCACGCAAGGCTGAGGCAAAGTCTGCCGTTGTGCCGCTACAGCCCCGCTTCGCCGCCATCGGCCCGCGCCGCCGCTCATGGCGTATTCAGAGCGGATTAGGGCATTTAGCGCCTCCACCGCCGGCAGGGTCCGCCGCCGGGGGGTCGCGCGCTGTTGCTGCGTCAACACGGGCCGCCTCCCGCCTTTCACCAGCGCCGGCGACGCCTCCAACTTTAATGGCGGACGACGCCGCGGCTGCGCGCCCTGCCTGACGCCGCGTAGCGCACCGCGCCCTGGCGCCGCGTTGCTTAAACATTAAGTCGTTACGCGAGGAGCCGCTGCTAATTAACGATTCATAGCGCACGTCAATGCCCGCCGTCTTGCCGCCTCAAAGCTATTAATTTGGCGCTAATTTCGTCTGCGGCGCACGCTAACGAGATTACGGTCGGTGTGCCGCGCGGACACCGCAGGTGGTAGAAGCCGCAGAGCGCCGTCGACACCGGACCTGCTCCGCCAGAATGCAGCAGGCGGGCCGCTTCCTTAATGGCCTAGTTACCGCCCCTGGAGAGCTGCTCGTTACGGAACTAAACGCCTCCTGCTCTCCGGGTTCGGACTCCAGTCTAATTGTTGCCGAGTTTGTGCTGGCTCACGAACGGGGGCACGGAGTTGCTTGGCGGGGGTAGGGGGCGGGGAAAAGACGGAGAGCGCGAAGTCAGACAGTGTATTTGGGGATGCAACTTGGAAGCAACTGGCGGAATTAATGCAAATGAACTGTACCTCACCACAGTTGATTCCTGATTAAGAGACGAGATTTACGTGTAGCGGTTTACCTGGAACTAACCTCAGTAGAGAAATTATTTGCCACCTACCCAACCCCCCCCCCCCCCCCAGAAGGGTTCAAACGGCTCTGAGCACTATGGGACTTAACTTCTGAGGTCATCAGTCCCCTAGAACTTAGAACTACTTAAACCTAACTAACCTAACGTCATCACTCAAATCCATGCCCGAGGCAGGATTCCAAACCGCAACCGTAGCGGACGCGCGGTTCCTGACTGTAGCGCCTAGAACCGCTTGGCCACTCCGGTCGCCCCCCTCTCCCCCTCCCGCGCTATACCCTTAAAGAGGCCAGACTGTTCGGCTTCGAACGAAGACGTCGGAGTACGACTGTTACCAGCTGGTTATTATTAACGTGCAGCTACCCACAGTGGTCCAATGTGGCCGGTAATTATCGTACGGCAGGGAAACTCGATAGACACTCTAGTGCAATATGCGAAACCGGTTTACACTTGAAAAAGTTTAGTTCCACTTTTGTCCACCAGGTGCTAATATGGCGCTTTTAATTCAAAAAAGACATATAGAAATTTTTCCATGTGTAGTGGACTGGGAACGAGGGCAGAAGAGATATAATACAGAAATTATTATAAACCGACCCTTACAAAGTTTGTTCAATATGAGCACCAAAGATTTCGACGAGATGCTGCATTCGTTAAAAGACATGATCAACAGCTGCTCGCAGTATTTCCGGTCGAATATGCGCAACGTGTTTTAGTATATCGGCGTTCAGATCAGACAGAGACCGAACATCGCTCTGGTAAACAAGTTCTTAGGAAGGTAGGAGACGAGGTACTGGCAGAAGTAAAGCTGTGAGGACGAGGCGTGAGTCGTGCTTGGGTAGCTCAGTTGGATGCCGGCACGGTAGCTCAACGTGTTCGGTCAGAGGGTAATGTGCTCTCTGTAATAAAAAAACTGAGTTAACAGATCAACAACGAACTTAAATGGATGTCTTACGACGTCCGCCCCGAGCACATGCCACGAACAAAACCGAACAAAACGAAAAGAACAAAAAAAAAAAAAGTTGGTAGAGCACTTGCTCGCGAAAAGCAAAGGTCCCGAGTTCGAGTCTCGGTCCGGCACACAGTTTTAATCTGCCAGGAAGTTTCATATCAGCGCAGACTCCCCTGCAGAGAGAAAATCTCATTCTGGAAGTTCTTTTAGATATTCCTAAAGCCAAAAGTCATACTATTCAGATCAGATGATCTTGCAGACCGTGCATCTGGAAAATCTCTTGAGATAGTACGTTCGTGGAAGGTAGTGTTGCGAAGGTCTTTCACTGGGCGAGGGCATGAAGTGTTGTCCATCTTACATGAAAACTGTGGTTTCCACAGAGTTGGGCTCTTCGAAAGCAGGAGTCTCATGCTGGACAAGAAGGTTTCCAAAACGTGCAGACATGATAATCCTGACACGCCCTCTGTGTGTATACTCTTCAAAGAAGAACGGACTGAGAATAAAGGTTCAAAAATGGTTCAAATAGCTCAGAGCACTATGGGACTTTACTGCTGAGGTCATCAGTCCCCTAGAACTTACAACTACTTAAACCTAACTAACCTAAGGACATCACCCACACCCTTGCCCGAGGCAGGATTCGATCCTACGACCGTAGGAGTCGCGCGGTTCCAGACTGAAGCACCTAGAACCGCACGGCCACACCACCCGGCGGAATAAAGATGTTCGTTAATCCACACCACACTGTCATATACGGCGAGTGCAACGGCTGCTCGTGCACAATACAGAGCTTAATAGTATACCGGTTTCGGTAGTTCCGTCGCTTCACTGCACCTTGTAATGCAAAATGTGCTTCGTCGCTCCGTAGAATATTGCTCAGTCGCATGTCGTCAACTTCGATGAGAGCCAGAATCCGAAGAGGAAATGCAGAACGTTGCTGCGGTTCATGAGGTTTCAGTTGGTCTACCGTTTGGAACACTTTTACGAGTACCAGTTTAAAACAGACAGCCAAACTTTTCGTACTGTTGACCATGGGATGGACAAATCTGGTGGCACAGCATGTGCAGTAGCACCACCTGGGTCACGTGCTGCATGGTCACCAACAACAAGAGCAACCTCGACAGTAACTTCCACTGGCATAGAACGCCTTTCTGTTCCAGGTGTCACACTAAACTCACCCAGGTTTTCGGATTTTATTATCATCTTCTTTAAACCATTTTATGACAGCCGGCTTCTCTTGAGCCGAGGATACTCTCTCAATGAAGCACTGGAATTGCTGTCGTTGACAGAAAACAGTTGCACCGACAATGCACGAACCATCTTCTCGATAGTTATGCTGTTTACTCTCGTCATGGCTTGTCAGATGACAGTGTGAACCTCATACCTCCATACAAATAGTGTACAGCTCCAAATGTATACCTGGCGGCCGAAACTGAAACCAATTTTTTCCAGTGCAAATCGGTTCCGGATTAACTCTTTAGCATATCTACCACAGGATGATTACAGCCCACATTGGACGTCCGTGAGTAACTGCAATTCAGTTATACCTATTCGTTACCTTAAGGTACAATGCGTCGACAAGGAGACGTGACATACTGACAGAAAGAAACTTATGCATTTGAACGTCACCGTGACTACACCGTGAATGAAGCTACCTGTTTTGGTGATGTATCAAACTGTCCTACTTGTCAACGCGAAATGGTGAGTCACTAGCAACAGCGTGGCACATCATAAGAAGGGTGGTCGTGAGAAGCTCCTAACCGATAGATGATGCAGACTGCTACCACGCCTTGTCACATTCTGCTTTGAAGAGATGAACAGCCTTGACAGCAAAATACGTCTTATTATTTTATATTTTGCCTATAACTTCTTCCACCTTGCTTTAAGTATCTTCAGACTGGCTCACGTATCAGGCGTTAAACGCATAGTCTGGCGTCCATGCAAATGTCTTTAGCAGGCAACCACCGTTGACAGTATTTTAAAAACATTGCGTCTGCACCTTGTAGGGTGTATAGCGCAGTCCAAGAGACGCGAAAACGTGTTCAGATCTACACAAATACATCACAAAATATAAACATGTAAGAAATGTCGCCGCGCGGGATTAGGTTGGCTGTGTAAGGCGCTGCAGTCATGGACTGTGCGGCTGGTCCCGGTGGAGTTTCGAGTCCACCCTCGGGCATGGGTGTGTGTGTTTGCTCTTAGAATAATTTAGGTTAAGTAGTGTGTAAGCTTAGGGATTGATGACCTTGGCAGTTAAGTCCCATAAGATTTCACACACATTTGAACATAAGAAATGTCTTTCTATATGTCCTGGCTCGCAAATAATATTGGGTATTTGTACTTGTTTTGCAGTGAAGACTCTTTCTCTTCAAAACATTTATTATTTGTTCCTATATCATCCCACTATGTACTGGAACAAGGTTCTAGTTATATTCTGTTCAAGATCTGATAGGAATTTTACCATAACTAGCGAAAGCGTCTGTATTTATGCACCAACTCCATTTATCACAGTATAGAGTGCTTATGTAAGTCTGAAGGACATTGTATTGCGGTAAATGCCGTTGCTGCATTAACACAGACACTGTCGGCATTAATAATTTAATCCGCCTGGAGGGGCTAAAATGACGATAGAGAAATAACTTTTGCCTTCCTATTCTTAGTCTCGCGAATGTTCGAGCATTTTGACAGTGGCTACGTGACCTATGGAGGTTGGGAGCGTCACTGGCGTCATGCTCGGATAGCCGAAGTGGTTAAGGTGACCGCTCATGGCAAGCGAGAAACCTGGGTTTGAGTCCCGGTCGAACAGAAATTTTTATTTATAGCTGACGATAATACATATTCACAAAATGTGAATCCATTTGCCAATGAATTTACTTCCGTCTCATTAAGAGTTGATGCGAACGTTGCAAAGCAAAAAGCGTGCAGCGGAGTCGGTTACCTCGCCAAAATATAACGACACGAACAGGTAAAGCGGAATTAGCCATTAATCACGAGAGGCATACCCGTCATTATAAGAGGAGGCGGGGAGTATTTTGCCGTCAGAGAGAAGCAGTAATAGCAGACAGTGTCAGTCAGAAGAGTTCACTGAGTTAAATCGTATATTAGTCACTGGAAGTCACCTGTGTAGTGGACTGACAAGGCAGCCAGTCCACAGAGACGGGTAGCCGAAAGGGCACACGTACACACACGCCGACTGGCGCGAAGTCTGGAACAGGATTCGTAATGAATGTGATAAAGAAAAGAACGTAGCTACCAGAACACTTAACTTTTATATCGTCCTTTGGTATACAGCATTCTTGATGATACAAGTGAGACTATCTAGAGATACATGCAATGGTACAAATGGCGCCTTGCTAGGTCGTAGCCATTAACTTAGCTGAAGGCTATTCTAACTGTCTCTCGGCAAATGAGAGAAAGGCTTCGTATGTATAGTCGCTAGCAATGTCGTCCGTACAACTGGGGCGAGTGCTCGTACGTCTCTCTAGACCTGCAGTGTGGTGGCGCTCGGTCTGCGATCACACAGTGGCGACACGCGGGTCCGACATGTACTAATGGACCGTGGCCGATTTAAAGCTACCACCTAGCAAGTGTGGTGTCTAGCGGTGACACCACAACCTGAGATTAAAAAATCCATCAGGGACATTTCAGCCCTTCTAAAATCATCCACTCGACTCGTGATTTGGTTGTGAAGTGGAGCACGAAGGGGCTACCACCAAAAAGACGAGGCATAGAGGGAAATAGGCCGACGAGCATTGCTGAGAGCGACTGTAAACAAAATCGAATTAAGTCGGCGCACTGTGGCTGTTATACAGGGTGGTCAGAAAATGCCTAAAACGCTTGTAGCGACGTTGCAGGGCAGGTTGTTCTGAACGTGAAGAACGAAATTCGATACGTTGCGCCGTTTTCGAGTTATTCAGCACTGAATTTATCCAATCAGATCGCCTGCGCGCAAATTCGAGTTTCAGCTGAGTAAATAAAGCACTTGATGGGCAAAATCATCCCTGGCAGGCCGTTTGAATGTGAGCGACGTCCCGATAGGCTAATTTCAATGCTAAATAACTCAGAAACGGTTCAACGTATCGAATGTTTTTCTTAACTTTTATGTGTCAGTACAACCTGCCGTGCAGCGTCGCTACAAGCGTTTCAGGCATTTTTCGACCACCCCGCATAGAGTGATAAAAAGAATGGGGTGCAATGTTTGAATATCTGCTCATGAGCCATACGTTTCTGTAGTTAAACGTAAGCGATGCTTGAGATGCTATAATGGATAATGCTACTGAACAGTCTGTAGTGACGTCATACTGTAAGAAAATTGCATCTGTTTCCTACAATGAAGCGCTCTGTGCAGTTACTGTAATCTTTGCTGTGCACGACGAAGAGCCATGGAATATATACTGTATCGGTGACCCTCCATTAACTCCCTATAATGAAAAAGATTTTGGCTGACACTAGTAAGATATACCTACTTGTACGATAAAATACTTACTTTTCTTAGGTTGATCGTTTTGAAAGGTATAATGCAATGTGAGCTCTGTGTTAAATCCGTTACTACGTGATTTCTGCTTTCGTTTGAGTAGACCGTCAACCTTTCTTGGATCTGTCGATAATTAATGAATTACTTATGCCAAATAGGAGTTTTCATTACTGTTTTTGTGGTAGATAAACATTAAAGTAGACTGTATAATGTCTTGAAAAATGTGAATTCCAGTAATTAACTGTAGTGTTCCTAGTAATAAGTGACATAGTTAGAAGCTGCACTTAATTTTTTCTGATTTAGTCCGATAACTATTGTCGAACACAGTGACTGCCATTAACATTTACTGATAACACGAGACGACACGGGCGGTGTATTGCACTAATGCATCACTCTTTTAAAATAAGCAGTGACTCTATTTAAGTCGATGATTGAAAACGACTGATTTGGGGTGATGAATCACGCTGTACCCTGTGGCAATCCGATGGAAGGCTTTGGTTTTGGCTAATGCCTGGAAAACTTTGTCTTCCGTCCTTTGCAGTGACACCTGTTAAGCACTAATAATTCTGCGCCATAAGTATTTAGGCATTCTCTGCTATCCTCTTGTCATGCTAACGTCTTTATGTATTCGTTCTACCCATCATGCTTAATTCCATCTACATAAATAAAAATGTTAATGTTAGCTTGTTCAGGCTCGTATATCTCCGAAAGTTCTTCACTGATATTTTGAAATTCTGACACAAATTTGCGTTGGAATGCAAACATGGTCATATACGCACTGGAGCGCCACATGATTAATGATTATATATACACTCATGCTCATAAATTAAGGATAATGCTGATACATGGTGAAACAACGCTCTGGTGGGCGGTTTGCGTGTTTAAATCATATCGGGATATGACCATGCGGTGCATTTGACCTGCGGCCGTCGCACGGTGGCGCTGGCAGCAGTCCACATACGCAAAGGTGTGTTGGTTCATGTCAGAGTACGATGCAGTGAGTAAGTGTGCAGACGTTTTCAGACTTGCTAATGATGATTGTGTGTTGAAAATAGCTCAAAGAACACATATGGATGACGTTATGAGGGGTAGAATGCTAGGGCGACTGGAGACCGGTGAAACACAGCAGGTCGTAGCACGGGCCCCCCGTGTGAGACAAAATGTGATCTCACGATTATGGCAACGATTCCAGCAGACAGGAAACGTGTCCAGGAGCTACAGTACGTGACGTCCACAGTGTACAACACCACAAGAAGACCGTTATCTCACCGTCAGTGTCCGCAGACGGCCACGGAGTACGGCAGGTAGCCTTGCTCGGGACCTTACCGCAGCCACTGGAACAGTTGTCTCCAGACACACAGTCTACAAACAACTGAACAGACATGGTTTATTCGCCTGGAGCCCTGCAAGGTGCGTTCCACTGACCCCTGGTCACAGGACAGCCCGTAAAGCCTGGTGTCAAGATCACATTACTGGGTCATTGGAACAGTGGTCCCAGGTTATGTTCACGGACGAGTCCAGGTATAGTCTGAACAGTAATTCTCGCCGGGTTTTCATCTGGCGTGAACCAGGAACCAGATACCACTCCCTTAATGTCCTCGAAAGGGATCTGTATGGAGGTCGTGGTTTGATGGTGTGGGGTGGGATTGTGATTGGTGGACGTACACCCCTGCATGTCTTTGGCAGAGGAACTATAACAAGTCTGGTGTATCGGGACATCATTTTGCACCAGTATGTCCGCCTTTTCAGGTGTGCAGTGGGTCCCACCTTCCTCCTGATGGATGATAACGCACGGCCCCACCGAGTTGGAGGAGTACCTTGAAACAGAATATCAGGCCTGCCTGTTCTCCAGACCTAAACCCCATCGAGCACGTCTGGGGTGCTCTCGGTCGGCGTATCGCTGACGTTTTCAAACCCCTACGACACTTCAGGAGCTCCGACAGCCACTGGTGCTAGAATGGGAGGCTATACCCCAGCAGATGCTCGACCACCTGATCCAGAGTATGACAACCCGTTGTGCTGCCTGTGCATGGTGATTATGTCCCATATTGATGTCAGGGTACATGCGCAGTAAACAGTGGCGTTTTGTAGCATATGTGTTTCGGGACGGTTTTCTCAACTTATTGCCAATACTGTGGACTTACAGATCTGTGTCGTGTGTGTTCCCTATGTGCCTATGACATTAACGCCAATTTTGTGTAGTGCCACGTAGTGTGGAACCCACTGGGCGATATTTTTTGAACCGTTTTTCTATTTTAAATTAAAAATTAAAGACCGAAAGTTAAAAACGGGACTATATACATTTTAAAAGCACATCGCAGGAAGGTGAAGTTCTTCTGATAAAAACACTGAAGCACTGCTCCTTCATTTCAAATCAGAAGGAACTGCACTGAGTGAGAGGTATTGCCAGAAGCTATGGAGACTGGACATAGGGGTAGAGGTGGATATTGCAATTACAGTCGGTGGGAAAGACGGAGGGCGTGGAATTAGGTGTTGTTTGGGTGGGGCAGTGGTTGCGAGAGAAAAGGGGTGGGTATAGATGGAGAGGGAAAGAAGAGAGGAGCCCTGATATAGACTGGGATAGCCGGGGAAGAGTTCGAGTTGGGAGGAAAATTAAATACCGAGGTGAACCTTATTGTCTGCGAGAGGGAGTTTGTTGAAGTTGCGTTGGGATCCGATAAGGAGTGTGTGTAGGTGCTGCATATCAGGGTTGGTGATCAGAGGGAAGACAACGAAATCTATTTTGCGTACAGTATAGGCGGTGCTGAGGTATTCGATGTGGGTGACACGCGGTGAGAAGGTAAACGGTTGCTGAGAGTGAGATGGAGTGCAAGGCGTTCGAGGATTTGGAGGGACTTTGAGAATATTTGTTGGGCGGAGATACATGCAACCTTTACAAAGCAGAGGATGGGTCGATATGTTACCCTTTAGTTTACTTTAGAGTTTTCTGTATGGGACGCTAGCCAGCGTTTGGTACATACAGAATGTTGTCTTTATGTACTTTTGCCGTTCCTGCAAGAGGAAGATAAGGTGCTGTTCCAACAAAATAATACTGGAACATACACTACAGATGAAAGTCAAAGTTCTCTGTAGAACGTGCAGCAACACCCCTAGGTTGTAAAATATTTGCAACCTATCTACCACTTGTAAGACATGACGCGACGAGAAATTACTCGTGCAACTCATCAACCAATAACTCTTACCAGAACTACGTGAACAGGTCGAGCAAGCGCGGTGTAACGTATCCTAGGACAGTGGGACGCCCGCGAAACCCGCTGGGCAGAACAGGAAAGGGCCAAGGGTAGAGGTCAGTTTCTGATTCTAATTGTCTTTTATTGTAATTTAGCAACTCTTTCACGGCTGAAGGCCTCGAACAAGAAATCTTAACAAACTAAAAATCCAATTAAGATAGGAATAAAGTAATTCAAAAACAACATACCCAAAGTGCAATAGAAATGGCTGAGGGCCACAATTAATTTCCAAAATTTTAGAATATATTGCCATAGACCTTTATAGACAGAATGCCAACATGTTTAACAAGAAATCTTAAAAATCAACAAGATAAAAACCTAATTAAGTCAACAAAATAATTTAACGAAACAACGTATGCAAGGTGCAATACCAATGGCTGAGGGACACCATCAAACCTCAAAATTTCAAAATAATTTACCACAATCTTTCACGACAGAAGGACGCAGTGCTTAAGCTTGAAAGGTAAATTTAAAAATTTATTATGCAAAATTTTAAGAAATAAACAATAACCATAAGCGTAAAACATAAAATCGCTTACAACAGATCATTGAACACCGGTGGCACTCAGAAGGCCTCCAGGGAGGTCGGTCTGCCCTCGTTCACTGAGGTGAGACATGTGGTGAGCCCAACTATACTTGATCCGTCTGAACCCAACCAGGGGGCAGCCACGGACCGACCGACAGAACAACTTGCTTGCCGTTAATCAGTACATGAGAACCCCAACCGCCAATGTTACAAACGTGGTAATCCACAATGGAGTACGTATTAGCTGTCAAAATTACACACCATGTCGGACAGCGACAACAGGTGAGGAAAGGACACTGCCTAAAATTACGTTAGTGGCCAGGGCAGGTAACCGGAACACTAACGGCCACTAGGCAGAAAATTTCGCAGGTACAGTTGAATTTGAAACCCGGTAATAGTTAACTCGCTCAAAAGAACACTGCCTGAATTTACGTCAGTGCCAAGGGCGGGTAACCACAACACTAACGGCCACAAGCCAGAAAATTCCAGTGGTGCATTCAAATCGTAGTCGACCAAAATAGTTAATTGCACCGCATGGTGGCTAAATCTCAGCAGTAGAACCACTCGGTGTTGCTCACCGGAAAACCTACCCAACAGCAAACCAACAAAGCGAACCACCACAACATGAATAGACGTGGCTTGCGTAGTTGAAACCACTACTCAACTTTGACGTCCTGAGTCGGCGAACCACGAAGCTCGTAGCGCTCGCACAGCTCCACACACGCTCAGACACTGCGCAGGGACTGCCAGCGGCCCCAGCCGACTGCACCGCGCGGAGATAACTCCCCTCGTCCGCAACAACCGCCCGACTCCACTCAGAATTCTGACAACGTCTAAAATTGTCATCAGTAGACATAACGCGAACTTCACACAAAACCTGACAAACACTTGCAAGAAGAGCTGAACGGTATACACCAGTAACTAAGCATGCACGAAGACAAATCGGGAGTCGATGTGCGCACTCGCACGCACTCACACACACACACACACACACACACACACACACACACGCAGCCCACTCATGAACGATTGGCGAGCCAAAACGTGTCGTCCGGTTGGACGACCAACCGACGATCAACCAAGACCGTGGCCCAGCTCAAGTGATGCGTGGCAGCAATGGTCGGGCGAGCCATGTCGATGCAGACCTCAATGCACTAGTGCCGCATTGCAACTCCCCGACTGGCAGGTCCGGACTGCGCTCCCGACGCGTCCCCAACCGATTGGGAGCCCGAACTCGCAACACGAACTCGCGACGTGAACTCTCTTACGACAGACAACGACGGAGAAGTATAGCAGCCAAGCAAAGATACTACGAGAGGGGATATATCGATACGCACTGCCAACGCCGCAAACGGTCAGACAAAGCAGCAGCTCTGTGACACCAGTAATTTAAATTAACGTAGTGAGGTGGAAGTACGTCAAAAACAAGGTATAAAATACATAATGACGGGAACACGAGCTACCCACGGATCAGACAGTATTCACTAACTGGTCGATCAACTGGACGCTAGTCAGCACCTGCATTGTCACCTGTGAAGGCTACACCACGTACTAATACAGATGTTTCAGCATGCGTGGATACCTGGTACTTCAAAACCGCTTGTTGCTATTGATCTACCACTTTTTTCTTGTACTCCATAAGCACTGTGACAATAAATATTGGGTGAATTGGAAACCTCTAAATGGGTGTACAAATTTTTTCCGGTAGTGTATTTATATACCATATGGCACTCTCGTAGTATATAACAACACGCGCGTAGTGAATACAGTTTCAAAGGAATCGGCTTTGTACAGAAAAACCTCTTAATTTCTTGTGTTAACAAATATTCTTTTAGCATACATTAATCTTAACTTTACTTTTAAAGCTGTTGTTGAAATAAGGATATCAACACTTGTTTGGAGTAACTTTATGCATCCAGAACAAACCTCTCAGTCTGCAGCAGAATGTGCTGTGTTTTTCGACTTCCTGGAAGATTACAGCTACTTACTGCTCCGGGACTCAAACCGGAAACCTTGGCTTTGTGGGCAATGATCTTATCGGCTGAGGTGTACAGATACGACTGACGACCCGCCTTCACAGCATAACTTTCGCCGGTAGCTCTATCCTGCGTTCCAGGCACCACAGACAGTCTCCTGCCCATCTCGTGGTACCATCCCCGCTGGAAAAGAGTACTCGTATTTCACAGATAAACGGCTTACCACAGCCTACATAATTTTTCACCACCTTACTTGCATTCGTGCAAGGGTTGTACCCAAAAACACAATATATGACACCTTGTCAGGAACATTTTATCCTGAGGTGCTACAGCGATTTCCTATGTTTACAGAAGTAATCGTCCAGTGAATTTTGGAAATAATTTACTAATTTTAAGCACTGAAACATTATAAAAATAAACTTGAATGGAATAACAATTGCAAAAAGTTTAAGAAAACGAACTGATGTATATTATTAGTTTCTTCATAGGGTACAAGACCGACAGCCGCTGAAACATACTACCAGTTGAAGGGAGCATGATCTGCTGACATTGTAAGGAAACCTACGGGTGGACTGTAACTATTGATATTTCTACGGACAGCAGCACCTCTGCGTCATTGACACACTAAAAAATGATTAAAAAATTTCGCTCACAATTATTAAGTAATGTTTTACCAGCCCCCGTATCCATAGAAAATACCGTAATTGTGAGCACGTGTTATGTTGTTCTTAATAATTATGATGTTATGGATACAATAATGTAAATGATTTCTGTTTTAAAATCTGTCTGAAAAACTTCTCATGGAGATATATGTATAAAACGCGCTAAATGATAAGTTATGCGAACAAAGAAGAATTATATAAGAGATAACTTGAAATAGTGAGAATTCTGTAGTTTTGAACGTGAAATGTAGTTGAGATTAACGTACTCGTAATCTCCTATAGGATCACGCAAAGAATTCTGCTTTGTTCAAGCATTTTTTCTGGTCTTCCACGATACTCTCATTTTTTTTCTCTTTGGAGTCTCTTTGTATCCTCAGCGCACTTTCTCCCTGATTTCTTTGGCGCTCCATTCTCAGACCTAACATTTCTCTTGTATTTTCTTTTACTGTGCATATTTCTGTCTTGAATTTATATTGAATCGACTTTTACGTTTTCTAGATCAAGTGTGTCTTGTGTGATCCGTGGTAATGTTGACGTGGCCCCTTGCGTGTATGTCAGAATTCTGTTGGTGAGTCTTGTTGGTGGTAACCTGCTGATGTGGCCGTAGAACATTAACCTTCTTTTTCTGACATCTACTAATAGGTTTCATCTTCCCTCGAGTGACATTTCTATTCCTCTGCTGTCAGCTTTGAGTGGCGAATTTTTCTCATGATTTTGCGTTCTTCGTTCACAATGTTTTTCATTTCGTTTTTCGTATGGATTGTTAGTATCTCACTTACATACAGGATTTCATGCTTGTGTCTGATCTTTTTTTGAACGTATATGCGTTTCTTATTATATGTGGCTTGTATTCTGCCATAAGCTCTCCTCATATTTTGTAGTCGAGTCTCCTTTGAGATATTTTCTCCTCCAGTAAGTTTGAGGATTTCACCTAAATACTCGTATTTGAAATCTGTAACTGTGTTTATATTGCCTTATTTAGTGTCTAACTTGGTGCATGTTACATTCAGGGTGTTTGAAAAAGAATTCCCTAGTTTTAAGTATAAATTTAATGGGGAAATTAATGAAAAAGTACATCAATGTGTACATATCATAAAAGAGGATTCCTTCAAGTTTTGTTTAATGTTAGCAGACTTCAACGTGGGATGCATTTGTTGCCCCGCACACGTCGAGACGACTTTCCAGTTCTCGCCACGTATTCACAAATATTTCAGGTGTAACTGTCCCAACCAACGCGAAGATTCCTTCCCGTAAATGACTGGTGTCTCTGATCTTTTCACTGTACACAACATTTTTTATGTGGCCCCAAAAGAAAAAGGCTAGTGGGATTAAATCTGGGCTCCATGGTGTAACGTAAGTATTTTACACAAAACATCATACACAGTACCTTTAGGCACTCCTAATTGTAGACTTTATCTGGCCAAACACACGGAACACGTATCTGTTCAACAACATCTTCAGGTTTCCTTGAAAGACCTTAGCCAGTGACAGATAGTTTTTGCTGTAAGTGGTTCACCACTATACCGACGTCTAAAATTACATTGCACTGTTGTAATTGACTCAGTTTTCATAAGCCAAATAACACATTGCCCTTTCTGTTGCGGATTACACATTGTTGCTGAGTTGCTCTGATTGTATTGCGCGCCTGGACTGAACTGAAGGAGCAGAGGAAAAAACCAGCACTGGTGCCGTCTCAAGGTCAAGCAGACCTGCCAACTGTTGGGGAGCCAAACTTGGAGAGCTGATGAATCAAACACCACAATCTAGAATAGTTTATGTCACTTTTGAATAGATTCTAGGACACATTAAAACTAGGGAGTTCTTTTGCAAACACACTGTAAATATGTTTGTGTGTGTGTGTGTGTGTTGTGTGTGTGTGTGCCAAAATATTCTCGTATAGCTTAACACACAGCGCTCTTGCTTGTGACACAGAGACGTGAGCCAGCCCTCGGACTGAATCAGCACGATAGATTAACAACCGTGGGCTGGTACACAGCCGGTCAGGGTGGCCGAGTGGTTCTAGGCGCTACAGTCAGGAACCGCGCGGCCGCTGCGGTCGGAGGTTCGAATCCTGCCTCGGGGATGGATGTGTGTGATGTCCTTAGGTTAGTTAGGTTTAAGTAGTTCTGAGTTCTAGGGGACTGATGACCTCAGAAGTTAGTCCCACAGTTCTCAGAGCCATTTGAACCATTGAGCTGGTACACAGGCCACGCTGAGCGTTTTTTTTAGCCTGTTTGCCTTCCTCGGTTAGACAAAAGCTGGGATGGCGCAAAATTCAACCTCAGGGACAAACAGATAAAATACGTCAACACACAGAAAAAAGGTTACACAATTCACGGACAGGTGTCATAGACGACTTCTTTCTCTCAGGTTACCTTGACTGCTATAGCCCAGCGAAGGGCATCCCGCCACACAGTTAAAAAACAAAGAAAATGTAAAAACCAGCCCAATTACAAACGTATAAAAGTTAGGGAAACAAAAAAGAAGAGAGAAAATAAATGTGTCGTAAAAAGCAATTAAATTCGAAATCTGATAAATGAAATATCTGTATGCCAAACGATAGTTAGTATTCGAGACTCGGTGCTTAGCCGTAATGTGTTCCACTTCTATACATCACATTGTACATTCGTGATCGGACATATGGTAGTTAGCTGGAAAATTAACTATTTAACGGGACTGGCCTCATTGCAACATTGCAATTACTAGAGTAGAGAAAAGTAGACAAAAAGTATTAGATTTTTTAAGTTACTGGAGCTATTGTCCTGAGCTGCTTTAGTTATTTACTTATACGAGTAATCAGTTCAAATGGCTCTGAGCACTATGGGACTTAACATCCATCTATGGTCATCAGTCCCCTAGAACTTGGAACTACTTAAACCTAACTAACCTAAGGACAGCACACAACACCCAGCCATCACGAGGCAGAGAAAATCCCTGACCCCACCGGGAATCGAACCCGGGAACCCGGGCGTGGGAAGCGAGAACGCTACCGCACGACCACGAGATGCGGGCAGTAATCAGTAACCGCTCCACTCGCGATTCTTTGATGAACCGAACTCCGTTGTATATAACAGATTCAAACGGCTTAGCTACTTTCACGCATGTCACTGTTTATGACATTATATCTGCTCTACTACTTATAGGACAATGATATAATTTTCAGGTACATTCAGTGATACATGTGTATAATGCCTGGTTAAAGTTTTGAGAATGCAATTATATCAAATGGCAGCTTTCCCCAAAAGTTGTCACTTAATCTTATTAATAACCCCTTATGCATATCCGACTAGTAAATCGATTCATATCACTAGCTGTGCATGAAATCAGCTAGCAATAATAAATGCCAATGATTGCAGTTCTTAGTATCTCTTTTTCTTTTGTTACGGTGAAAGAATCTTATAATTACAGCAGCCTTGGTGGTTTTAGTTTCCTGGTGAAGAGGAAGAGTCTGCACTGGTCGTAAAGGTGTTTCTGGTGAAATCTTGAGTCTTGCGCACATAAGAGTGCAGAGAGATCTCTGCCAACCGAGTAAAGCAGGAGGGGTAAACGAGGGCGGCCAGCCCGCCATAAAGCTTCATTCTGCGTGAAGTGAAAAGGATCTGTTGCAGCAAAGGTAGAGATCTGAAGAACAGGAGAGAACACGAGGCCAGGAGGTGGGATCAGCCGCTACGCCCGGAGGGCGCCAGCAGGAATGTGTGTTCAGTATGCACTGAGGATATCTGTGATTGGCTCACACTAATAGTTTTCGAAGTGGGGGAGACTTCACAGGCTTGTGTGCGTGGACATACAGAGAAATTTGTTACATAGTGGGGCAGAATTTCTGTCTTCTTTCCGGTGCCTATAGAGAGATATACCTCATTCATCAACCACGGCAAAATCCATAAGAGCAGGGAAACTGTTAGCATGATTATTAAATTATCGTTGGTCAAAACTCACGTAGTGTTACCAACGCTGGCATAACCAACTAAGTTTTGTAGAGGAGAGTAAGGACACACTTGTTCTCAGTATGTCATAGAAGACACTTTCCCGAAAGTCATCGTACAGAACTGCAGAGCGAAGTGTCTCCGACTTGACGCTGAATTCAGATGTCGGGGCTAAGTCTAAAGCCCTGAGATACTACTGAAGCCATCAGTCGGTTGGTAATCATGGGCTTCCGCTACATCCTCTCGGGCGGAGCGAATGCGAAGTCATGTATCTGGCATATCGTTTTGATGATCTAATTATCACAGATAGTTAGATCCGCTCACCACGCCCTTAGACGACGGTGCTGGTGTTTGCTCGTGGCTTCTTTTCAGAATCTTTCATTAAATCATTAATTTTTTCTGCACTCGTTGGTCACATTCACAACATTTTTATAACACTTCTATTACGTATCAACCCAGCTGTGCCTTGTCATAGTACATACACACTAAGAAAAAACAAATATAACCACGCACTAGAAGGAGTTATGCAAGCTACTCACAAACTCATTTTCATTCATACATGTATCAATGCAAAATGCAAAACCGTAAATCTTGACAGCTAATGGATGAAGGTGTGATATCAACCACAACCACTAAAAATAAACGCAAAATATATCTGTTTAAAACAACAGATAAAAATTCGCTTGATGCCTTCCTACGAGAGAGTCTACATTCCTTCCAAGCTAATTATGTAAGTGTAGACCAGCTATGGCTCAAATTCAAAGAAACAATATCGACAGCAATAGATAGATTCATACCGCATAAGTTAATTAGAGACGTGACTGATCCACCACGATACACAAAACACGTCAGAACACTTGCAGAAGCAACGAAAAAAGCATGCCAAATTCGGAAGAACGCAAAATCTTGAAGACTGACTAAGTTTCACGGAAGACCGAAATTTAGTGCGGACGTCAATACGAAATGCTTTTAATAGTTTCCACAAGGAAAAATTGTCTCAAAATATGGTAGAAAACCCAAAGAGATTCTGGTCGTATGTAAAGTACACCAGTGGCAAGAAAACAGTCAATACCGTCACTGCGCGATAGCGACGGAAATGTTACCAATGATGGTGCCACTAAAGCGGAGTTACTAAATACAATTTTCCGTAATATATTCCAGAATTCGAAAGCAGAACAGCTGTTAGCATGAGTGACATAAAAGTATATATCTTAGGTGTTGCGAAACAACTCAAATCACTTGAGAAAGGCAATTCTTCCGGTCCAGATGGTAAACCAATCAGATTCCTTTCAGAGTATGCAGACACAATAGCGCCTTTCTTAGCAATCGCATAAACCGCCTGCTTGACGAAAGGTGTGTTCCTAAAGACTGGAAACTAGCTCAGGTCCACACCAATATTCAAGAAGGGAAGTAGGAGTAACCCATTGAAGACCCATATCACTGACCTCAATTTGCAGTAGGATTTTGGAGCATATACTGTACTCGAACATTATGAATCACCTTGTAGAAAATGACTTACTGGTACATAACCAACACGGTTTCAGAAAATATCGTTCTTGTGCCACACAGCAAGCTGTTTATTCCCATTAAGTAATGAGTGCTGTCGACCAGGGATCTCAGATCGATTCCATATTCCTAGATTTCCAGAAAGCTTTTGATACCGTTCCTCACAAGCGACTATTAATCACATTGTGTGACTGGATTTGTGATTTCCTCTCAGAGAGGTCACAGTTCGTAGTGTTAGACGGTAAATTATCGAGTAGAACAGAAGTGATATCTGACATTCTACAAGGTAGTGTCATAGGCCCTCTGCTGTTCCTGATTGACCTAGGTGAAAACCTGAGCTTCCCCCTTAGATTGTTTGCAGATGATGCTGTAATTTACCGTTTAGTAAAATCATGAGACGATCAATTCCAATTACAAAATGATCTAGAGAGAAATTTGTATGGTGCGAAAAGTGGCAATTAGCACTAAACAAAGAAAATTGCGAGGTCATTCGCATGGGTACTAAAAGAAATCCGATAAATTTTGGGTATACGATAAGTAGCACAAATCGGAGGGCTGCCAATTCGAGTAAATACCTAGGAATTACAGTTACGAGCATCTTAAATTCGAAAGACCACATAGATAATAATGTGGGGAAGGCGAAACAAAGACTACGATTTGTTGGCAGAACACTTAGAAGATGCGACAGCCTACATTACACCTGTACGTCGTCTGCTGGAATACTGCTTCGCGGTGTGGGATCCTTACCAGGTAGAATTGACGGAGGGCATCGAAAGGGTGCAAAGAGGGGCAGCCCGTTTCGTGTTATCGCGCAATAGGGGTGAGAGTGTCACTGATACGATACGCGAGTTGGGGTGGCAGTCACTGAAACAAAGGCGGTTTTCTTTGCAGCGAGATCTATTTACGAAATTGCAATCACCAACTTTCCCTTCCGAATGCGAAAATATTTTGTTTACACCCACCTACGCAGGGAGAAATTATCATCATAATAAAATACGAGAAATGAGTGCTCCAGCGGAAATATTTAGGTATTCCTTTTTCCCACGCAACATTCGAGAGTGGAATGGTAGAGAAGTAGTATGAAAATGGTTCGATGAACCCTATGTCAGGCACTTAAGTGTGAATTGGAGAGTAACCACGTAGATGTAGATGTAGATGTGGATGCTCCAGCTCAATGTCTCCCCGCAGCTGGCAAGGACAGTAAAACGGGGGACATGTCGATACTAGGGCATAAAGCTGACGGTCGCCTACCATACAGGGCTATAACCAGAACTGGCGGTGTGGTGTGCCACTCCTTTTCATACCAGGACCCTTTACCTGCCATCCGCGGCACAGCGGTAGGTCGACGATAATTTATACTCCGTCTTGTTGCCTTTCATGGCAAGCCATCTTCGGATTACATTTCAGTGAGATAATACCCGCCCGCACACGGCCAGAGACTCTACTGCTTGTCTTCTTGGACGCCAAACCCTACATTGGCCAGAAATGTCTCTTCCCTACTGAGAACATTTGGTTCATCATGAACAGGGCCCTCCAACCATCTCGGGACTTTGCGGATCTAATACGCCAATTGGACAGAATTTGCTACAATATCTCTCAGGAGGGTATCAAACAAACTGAATAACTGCTTGCTTAAGGACCAGAAGTGGACCAACGCGTTTTTGACTTGTTCAATTTTTGAAGCTCTTTACCTTGATTAAATCATCCAGATTTTATGAAACTGCAAAACTTTCGTAGTCTGTATATTTACATCACACCTATTGTTTTCAGTCCAATTACATCAATTCGATCATGTTACACTGCTTTTTTCCACTTTTTTTATTACAGTGTATTTCGAATCCTTCGTTCTGTTGATAATTGATTGTATAGTTGATTCAGTGGGTGAAATATTTTTAGTGTCTTTTAATAGTAAATTATACTGTTAGTTTTCTTTCGTAGTCTGATGGATCTCGTTATAAATGTCTGTGTGAAGTACGGTACGAATACTTTCATTCTTAGCTGAGCCACACCTTTTTAATTCATTACATAAGCAGTTATACATTGCGCGAGCTTGTTTACTTTTAATTCACATGAAATTATATGGAGCTTTCTATGACTGTAGGACAAGATGGATAGAATGTATAGCATCTCCGGGGTATGGTAAAGTGCTCAACTGCCATCTCTCAGTTAGAATCAAAGCTGTAATAAATTAAAAATCCATGCCCGATGTTGAAATTCCACTGGAAGAACAGCGAAAATGTAGTAAACAATAAAAAAAATTCTCATTTTGTGGGAGGTTATAAAGTTTCGTGATAATGTCTAAAATTTGTTGGAAGGCGCTAAGTGCTCTCAATCTCAAATGCTGGATGAATAGTATCTGGGTAACTTGTGCAGCATGAGTCACACTGCCTAATATTAATGCATATTCTCTACCTGTAATACTTGATTAATTGTATAAACCCTTTAACGTAAGGTTACAGCTCTTAATTAGTCATCAGGATAGTAATTTAAATTTTTAAATTCCGTCAGTAACCTAACGAAGTATTGCAAAAAAATTTTGTTCCTCTTGGAAACTATTAGATACGCGACCTGCAACTAGATTTCTGTTACCAGTTGACCGTTTCAACCATTTACTAGGGCATATGCTGTTGTGAAGTGTCAATAGCCACATCATACGAAAACTGCACGAATGATTATTTCGTATCGAATACGTTGGCTGATTTTCTGAAGTGTAGTAGTGGATAAATGTCAGTCGCATTTTGGAGACACTGTTGACATGGTTTCTTGTTTAGCCACGAGACGTCACGAGTTTTGTATAGCTCTGCAATTAAGCCGTGATGTTAACATTTTTTGGTTGGGCCATCGCCGCTGGTAGTATTGCACCAATTGTAGAATCTTCATCGCAGTAGACAGACCTTGTTAAACAAGACAACTGATGAAAGTAATTGACAGGGAAGAGCTACACTTTAAACAAATTCAAGGCACTTTCTCTAATACGACCTTACCCTTTAAGCGTAAGCATTGTATTCCCCCCGTCACCCCCCCCCCCCCCCAACACACACACATACAAAATAACTTAAAGAAACACTCGAAATGAAAAAGTCAGGAGGAACAGTTGACGGGACCTTGCTATATTCCCTCTGGCTTTCACTGTCTTCTCTGTCGATAAAACGTAAAATATTTGAAACGGCGGTCGGTGAAGCAACAGAATTTGAGGAAAGGGAGCGTTAAATATCTCGCCTGAGCTGGTGTAGGAAACCGCTGGACCGTTTGAACGCGTTTTGCGCGAGGCGGGTTGCAGCATGGCCGGTCTGGAGCAGCAGTGCGCCATTTGCCTCCCGCGCTCGTTAGTAGACGCGGAGAGAAAAGTCCTCACAGCTGAATGCTCGCAGCGCGAACCGAATTCCGGCGTTTTCTGGCATAAGTGAATGGTCGATAACCACCGTAGTGTACACTTCATTATGGCGACATCGATTGTTCTGCGTATTCACGTACCGCGATAGAAGCAGCCATGTTTCTTCGGAAATATGGGGTATTTCATGTCAGATTTTCCATCATACACAGACGGCAACAGCCAGGTCAGTTACTATCGTCGTGAAAATGTTTCTAAACTGGAGATTCGGTGCGGCGCCGTTACTTCTCAGCTTAAGTTTTTGCACTAACCTGTTAACAGATGCTGCAGACAATCAGTCTAAGGTGCAGAATGACACAGCGATTTTCTCTATTTTCTTTCCAGATCCGCTCCTAATCTGTCCATTTCATTCTCGGCCTAAAACCACCACTGTACACAGTGTCCGAGGAACGACGTGTAACATTGGCGGTTGTACTGGTTGCAGCGAATCGCCAGACAATTATATCATTAGTAATACATACAACTAATACGAATGATCCATTTAGTCAATATCATCAACCAGTAGAGCTCTAAATACACCTCTTGGTGTAAGAAGTTAAGCACTGAGGCGGGTAACACGAAACGCAATGAAACTTTACGACTTGAGAGGGTACTGATATTACACTGCAAGATAAAAGAAAACCGACGCTACACGAATGGATTATCCCAACTGGACGGGAATCCAAAGGTGTGGTACGCGTGTGCAGACAAACAAATTATGACAATTCCAGAAAAAAACTGGAAGGTTATTCAACAGAAAGAGCGTCAGAAACTGAGAAGGTAACAACGCGTTGATCCAGTCTCTGGTCCTTATGCAAGCAGTTATTCTTCGTGGTACTAATCGAGAGAATTGTTGGATGTTCTGGGGCATATCATGCCAAATTCTGTCGGATCAATATCATAGACTGTCAAAATCCCGATGTGGTTGGAGGGCTTGTCCACAATGTTCCAAACGTTCTTGCGGGGGGGGGGGGGGGGGAGACCCGTCGATCTTTTTGATCAAGGGAGTTTTTGGAAAGAACGAAGACAAGCAGTAGACACTCTCACCGTGTGGGAGCGGACACTGTCTTGCTAAAATGTAAGCCCGCAGTGGCTTGCCATTACTGGCGAGAAGAAGAAAAAGAAAAAGAAAAAAACTGGAAGAATATCGTCAGCGGAGGGGGGGGGGGGCAGAGAGAAAATCGTCGGCGAACCGCTAAGCTGTAAGAGCGCTGCAGATGACAGCAAAGGTGTCTTTACAATGAAATGAAATGGCATCCCAGACACTCACTCTCGATTTTCGGGCTGCATGGCGTCCGTCATTCAGGTTGATATTCCACCACCGTGTCGGGCGTCTCCAGACACATCCTCGCTGTTCCTCGGGTCTCAATTCGAAGCGCGACTCATTACCGAAGACAACGCCAGCAATGAGATTCCAGGCGGAATGTGCCCAACACCATTGCAAACGGACTTGACGGTGTACTGAGGTCAATAGTAGCCGTGAGCTCAGCTCCCTTTCTGTGCGCCACCTAATAATGGTTCTTTTCTCCATTGAAGCACCAGCTGCACGTCGGATGAATGACGACTGTTCGGTCTTCACGTTCTGTCGTCTTTCTAGGTCGACCACTTCCTTTCTGACACTTTGTTGGAACATGATTCACCCATTCCTAGCAACATTGTCGAATAATGGCATCGCTCCAATTCAAATGTCGAGTGATTCGTCGATTACTCCAACCGATTTCTTTGCAACCAACTACGCACTTTCTCTCAAATGCTGATCAGATATCTGCGTACATTTTACAAGCGTCTCTTATTGTTGTCCAACTGGGTTCATGGAATGAAACTCGCAAAGACTTTATGCGCAGGTATCGACATGTCCACTCTTTACTATCCTCGCCATCCATCAGCAGCCAAAGTTTACAGCCGGCCGCAGTGGCCGAGCGGTTCTAGGCGCTTCAGTCTGGAACCGTGCGACCACTACGGTCGCAGGTTCGAATCCTGCCTCGGGCATGGATGTGTGTGATGTCCTTAGGTTAGTTATGTTTAAGTAGTTCTACGTTCTAGGGGACTGATGACCTCAGATGTTAAGTCCCATAGTGCTCAGAGCCATTTGAACCATTCGAACCAAAGATTACAATTTTGCTTTTTCCGTCGGTACCTGAATGAATATAAATTTGTGACCATTTTGCATTACTCCTTCTTCGTGCACCGGTTTTTTTTTTTTTTTTTTTTTTGTCTTAGAGTGTATTTCAGTGTTTACTAAATGTATTGAAACTTATGAAGAATCTGACAACATGCACCCACTTATCAATATGACACTGACTCACCTCTGGCCTGGATGAATGCACCGATACGACTTGGAAGCGCATCCGAAAGCTGTTCCAGCCACTCCTGGGGCAATATGGCCCAAATAGTCTCTAACAGGTACTAGTTATTTGTGGTTTCGCAGTTAGATCTGGAAGCTGGAGAGATCTGGAGAGATTGAATAAGAGTCTCTAACAGTTCATTCGACCAACTTATCGTCTTCCAAAGTTGTGTCCCCAGGACAGAAGACAGCTGGTCGGTCGTGGGATCTTCTTCGGTGGAGGCTGCTATGCTGTCATCTCGAACCAGGTTAGTTTCTGTATCTACAAGGGCAAGATCTGTAGTACTAACAATTTTGGTAGGCGACTCTTCTCATTAATGTATCCTGTTTGATTATTATTTAAATATTCCCTCATTTTGCATTGTCTTTTACAACGCTCGATATAGCTTCTTAATTGTACTGTAATTTTTCCGTCCAACTTCCGATACTGAGTACGATATGTCCGTCTAATGAAGAAACAAACCAAAGACACGCTAGCAGACGTCATTTCCTGATGTAGGCGAGAAACCAACCAGAAATTACCACCACTGATGATGCTTTACTTCAAGAAAGCGAAACGCACCTGGTCAAAAATCACGCAGTTTCTTGTAGTTCTAACAACGGAACGAAAATACACTCAGGTATTGGGTTAAAGCTCTACCCACCGAAATCCCAGGCGGTATTGGTTTATCATTCTAGGATCATTAGTCCGAAATATCGTGAATCCCTTCCACCTCTAGTCCTAAATGAGACAAATATCAATTTCTCTCTTTTAGCAAAGAGTCTAGGAGTAATACTAGATGAAAATTTAAATTGGATAGAGAACGGAACTTCATTGTGCAAGAAGGCATCAGAATCACTCTCTACCGAGCGAGGTGGCGCAGTGGTTAGCACACTGGACTCGCATTCGGGAGGACGACGGTTCAATCCCGTCTCCAGCCATCCTGATTTAGGTTTTCCGTGATTTCCCTAAATCGTTTCAGGCAAATGCCGGGATGGTTCCTTTGAAAGGGCACGGCCGATTTCCTTCCCCATCCTTCCCTAACCCGAGCTTGCGCTCCGTCTCTAATGACCTCGTTGTCGACGGGACGTTAAAACAACACTAACCTAACCTAACTAATCAGAATCTCACCATGCCCCACAAAAATATCCAATGCTGTTCCTCTTAACCTGGAAAAGAAACATGTACGGCACTTATATTTCCAATCAATGGTTGCAGCGATGTTATCCTGCAAGACTTTTCTCATGAAAACGCACGGCACTTGGAATTAGTTATGAACGCCTGTGTTTGTTATATTTGTGTTGTTCGGACCTTTAATCACATTTCACTATGATATGCACAGTTATTCTGGCCGACTGAGGACAAGCAGCGATATTTCCATACACTCTGTCTTCTCTACTGTCTTATCAATGAACAGTGTCCCTCATATCTCTCCTAGACCTTAACGCTCTTGTCTGAACAACATGGCAGAAACACCCGCTCCTATTGGCGCAAAATTCTTTCTGTCCCCCTCCATCGTTAAGCCACGTCTTGGGAATTCGGGTTATGGCACTTGTCGTGTTCTCCTCTTAAGAGTGAGTGGATTCTGAGACTTTGCACATCTCCACGAAGGCATTTTGGAAAATATGAAAGTAATGTTTCAGTTGATATGAAGATTTCTTTGCAAGCACTTGTCGCTACTTTCTTTGCCTTTCGACTGCTTTGTATTCTATCGGCAGAAGCAATTCGTCAAGAAATAGTCCACACAACAGTGGGTCGGTGACATGGCGCGTTTCCATCCATAAAAATTCCGTCCTTTTGGCAGCAAATGGTCTCCAAGTAGACGAACATACCAATGTCCAGTAAATGATTGGATCATTTGGACAAGAGAGCGCAGTCTGCTCCATGTAAATACAGTCGTTATGAAGCCACTAACCCCTTGCACACTGTATTGTTGACAACTTGGCTCCATAGCTTCGTGGGTCTGCGCCACACTCGAGCTCTATAATTAGGTCTTACGAACTGAAATCGGGAGTCGTCTGACGAGAACACAGTTTAGCAGTCGTCTTTGGTTCCAACCGGTATGCCCAGGAGAGACGCTGCAGGCGATGTCGTGCTGTTAGCAAAGGCACTGGCGTCTGTTGTCTGATGCCATTGCAAATTAACGCCACGTTTCGCCACGGTGTCCTAAGGGATACCTTCGTCCTACGTGCCGCATTGATTTCTGTGATTATTTCAGGCAGGGTTGCTTGTCTGTTAGCACTGACAACTCTACGCAAACGCCGCTGCTCATGGTCGGTAAGTGAAGTCCGCCGGCTACTGCGTCCTTCATGTAATGCCTGAAATTTGGGGTTCTCAGCTCACTCTTGACGCTGTGTATCTCAGAATACTGAATTCGCTAACGAGTTCCGAAATGGAAACTGTCACACGTCCATCCACAATTATGATTCCATGTTGAAATTCTGTTTACTTACGTCGTGCGGCCATAATCACGTCCGACACTTTTTCACATGAAGCACTAGAGTACAGATGACAGCTCCGACTATACACTGCCCTTTTATGTCTTGTATACACGATACCACTGACAACTATATATTTACATATCGCTATCCGGCAACTTTTTATCACAACCGTCTCTGACACTTACCAGAGATAATGTTGTAATTTTACGGTTTATACAACGCCCTTCTATCCCCTAACTTGATAAAGAACATTCGCGTACTAACCTTCCACTGACACGGGTATATAAATAAAAAAATAAAAAATATAATCGATAGGTTTCGAACACAGGGCACAACAGCGTGAACTTTGTACAGCGCTGCCATTCGGCCGAAATGATGACCAGCTGAAAGGAATTTGAATTACATCTAAAACTTCGAGCGTCGTTTATTCAAAAAAGATAGAGTATCTATGGCTGCGCCAGTAAACGTTTTCGCTTATTGTGACCCCACTTCCACTGGAAGAAGTTTCCGGAAAATTGGGTTATTCTTCTTGCCGCGTTCTCCTCCTTCGTGATGTGCAGCAGGCGAGGCAAATTACGCGAAATATTGAGCGATTTACTAGGAAGCATTAACTAGCAGATCTGGATTAATCTTGCGTACTGCTACACTATGAACCAAGTCTAAATAAGCGATGACAGCCTTACTTTAGGCTACTCCTACACCAATGAGCAATCGCAAATACAAATCTCCCCGGAAATGGCGCCATGTCAATATTCACTATCTCTGTGATGTCATTATGACGTAACATAGCCAATTAGCGAGGTCCACGAGAAAGACAGGCCGCGGCGCGTACGTCACGAGAGTAGACGTGAGGTCGCTCTCTCAGCTCAGCAGACGAAACGCACATCTAGACGTGGTAACACGTAATGGATATTTATGCACAAACTAGAATTGCATCAGATACTGCAATCCGTCATTACGGGGTCTTACTGATTACAAGTACTACAGAGAAACATAGAACTTTGCAGTATGCCGTAATTTAAGATGTATGCTCGGCATAAATGCTGTAACAGCTTCTGCTTAATAGTGCCCATTTCGTACAAGATGTAGTGTCTCATATAACCGATAATCATTTTCGCACGATTTTAGTTTTGTTGTACTTAGTACAGTCGTAACAAATTGGTAGTAGGCCTATGGACATCCTGTCATTGTAGTATTAGTCTGAGTAAGACTAAGTGGTTTCCGGTAGAAGACGCAAATGTCATTTGTACATAAATACCCATTTACGAGTTAACAGGCTTCGAAATGCAGTCCGTCTGCTGAAACGAACGAGCTCTGGGCATAAAACTGATAGTCACACCGCCTCCACGACTGTCAGGTCAACCAACCTGTAGTCCGAATGAGCCACCGACGACGATGATGAAGGCAATCATCGGAAGCATATGACTTAATCCGTATTTGACGTAACAAGTTAACTGACAACATTTTATCCAAGGACTCAGCGGCGAAGGCGCAGAAATCATCCTCTAAACCCTTTCAGTGACAACTTATCGACTGAACCGTTACCTTTTGTAGTTCTCTGTGCCGTTGAGAGTTCATCGCAGGACGACCCATTCACGTCATCTGAAGTGACAGTTCATAATGGTTCAAATGGCTCTGAGCACTATGGGACTTAACATCTGAGGTCATCAGTCCCCTAGAACTTAGAACTACTTAAGCCTAACTAACTTAAGGACATCACACACATCCACGTCCGAGGCAGGATTCGAACCTGTGACAGTAGCGGTCGCGCGGTTCCAGACTGAAGCGCCTAGAACCGCTCGGCCACATCGGCCGGCGAAGTGACAGTTCATCAGAGGTGAAACGTACCCCACGAAACTTTAAAAGAATTCAATCTGCCTCTGCGTGTAATAATGGGAACAGAAACACAGTCAGTGTTCGCAGAATTCTACTGTAACAACCGTTTTACCACAAAAGATTTTACCATCATCTATACGTGATTTCTATTGATGCTAACAATAAGACATTTATTTTGCGTGAAAGAGATTGGTACCATTCTCGCGATCTAGACTGTGTATCCCAGTTCTTTGTAACGCACAGTGTTCGAATGGCGCGCGCAGAACAGTCGCATAAGGTGGTTCAGAGCGCACGTTGGCAGAAGACTAGCACTATTGTCTCGCATCCAGTTCGGGAAACGAGGAACTGCCAAAACCAAAGCAAACGCTGAACAGGTCCGTGCAGTGCTCGCTTATTCATTTACTCGTTTATTTACAAAGCAACTTTCATACTAAATTGCTAGCTCAATTTATTACCCACAAAATTCTTTCGTCTCTGTACTGAATTACAATATTTTTTTACAAAGGTTCTTATAAATCTATACTACAGATATTCCTTAACCTATCTGTGCTTGAGTTACAGAGTCGGTGTGCGTCTTCCAACGCACCTTCATAGCCATTCACTTCACACCCGCGAGTAACTGTTTTACCGATTAGATTCCACCACATTCTCGTCGGGGACTATCGACAGGCCTCTTTTGTTCATGGGTTGCTTGTGGTGTAGTGGTTACCAACTCTGCAACTAGAATGCTTGCTCCCCATTTCGATATCCAGCAGGGTCAGAGATTTTCTGCACTCGAGGACTGGCTCTTTATGTTGTACTAATTATCTCATCCAATCTTCTTCACAAAGATCAGCAAGTTGCCCACGTGGTGTCAAATACAAAGATTTGCATGGAGCAGCCGATCAACCCCAGATGACGCCTCGCGACCAACAATATCATACGATCTCTTGCATTTAACAACACTCCTTTTGAAGCGATCCAAAGTTGTCAATAATTTCCTCGGCAAGTCGAATTATCTTCTTGTTGGGGTTATCCACCAAATTTTGGTTCTTATGAACCACTTACAAGTCAGAGTATTGTGAACAGTACAAGTTGACATATAAGGATTCCTGAGCGTCAAAGAACAACATATAGTAAAAATCGAGTGTTGTATACAAGGCACCTATCAGACAGGAGGAAACATTAACAGAGCTTCATATGAGGCAGTTTTGACAACATTTTTCACATAATAAAACAAGATATCCATGGATATATCAGTTATGCTACTTCAACTTCTGTATCAAGTACGTTTTAAGATAATAAAAGAAATAAGAGATTAAGGATATGTATTCTCTATTTGTTGTTTTTAAAACTGCTGCCAAATGGTTCAAATGGTTCTGAGCACTATGGGACTTAACTGCTGTGGTCATTAGTCCCCTGGAACTTAGAACTACTTAAGCCTAACTAACCTAATGTAAAACCCACACGTCCTGTAGCGTCTAGAACCGATCGACCACTCTGGCCGGCAAAACTGCTGACGCCTCACCAGATAACTTTTTAATCCCTTGTGATTATAAGTGTTTCGTTCGTTCCATAAAGGACGCCTAGTAAAAACAGCTGATATCAAGACATTTGCTGATGCCATTTTCTCAACAGTACAACAAAAGAAACAGTACTTATTCTGCGGGGACACGGGTTACTCCAGGGAATTTATCAAACGGAAAAGTGTGATGAAGGCAAATAGAGCACCGCCTGTGGTCCAACTATTGTTGGTTCTTAGGAAGCTACATCCCAGAGCAAAGTGCTGCAGGAAAACGAGAAGGAAATATTTTTAGCTGAAATCATCTACTTTTCTTCACTCTTAGGTTACCTACTGCCTGATTCATTTGTGTTCTGACAATTTCTCCTTTTTGCATCTGGAAATCTTTGTTGTGTTATTTTGAAACGCACGTTTATTTCGCAAATTGCTGTAAGCATTTACAAAAATCATTACTGCATGTCAACTAAGGCCAGTATATACACTCCTGGAAATGGAAAAAAGAACACATTGACACCGGTGTGTCATACCCACCATGCGCCGGCCGAAGTGGCCGTGCGGTTAAAGGCGCTGCAGTCTGGAACCGCAAGACCGCTACGGTCGCAGGTTCGAATCCTGCCTCGGGCATGGATGTTTGTGATGTCCTTAGGTTAGTTAGGTTTAACTAGTTCTAAGTTCTAGGGGACTAATGACCTCAGCAGTTGAGTCCCATAGTGCTCAGAGCCATATACCCACCATACTTGCTCCGGACACTGCGAGAGGGCTGTACAAGCAATGATCACACGCACGGCACAGCGGACACACCAGGGACCGCGGTGTTGGCCGTCGAATGGCGCTAGCTGCGCAGCATTTGTGCACCGCCGCCGTCAGTGTCAGCCAGTTTGCCGTGGCATACGGAGCTCCATCGCAGTCTTTAACACTGGTAGCATGCCGCGACAGCGTGGACGTGAACCGTATGTGCAGTTGACGGACTTTGAGCGAGGGCGTATAGTGGGCATGCGGAAGGCCGGGTGGACGTACCGCCGAATTGCGCAACACGTGGGGCGTGAGGTCTCCACAGTACATCGATGTTGTCGCCAGTGGTCGGCGGAAGGTGCACGTGACCGTCGACCTGGGACCGGACCGCAGCGACGCACGGATGCACGCCAAGACCGTAGGATCCTACGCAGTGCCGTAGGGGACCGCACCGCCACTTCCCAGGAAATTAGGGACACTGTTGCTCCTGGGGTATCGGCGAGGACCATTCGCAACCGTCTCCATGAAGCTGGGCTACGGTCCCGCACACCGTTAGGCCGTCTTCCGCTCACGCCCCAACATCGTGCAGCCCGCCTCCAGTGGTGTCGCGACAGGCGTGAATGGAGGGACGAATGGAGGCGTGTCGTCTTCAGCGATGAGAGTCGCTTCTGCCTTGGTGCCAATGATGGTCGTATGCGTGTTTGGCGCCGTGCAGGTGAGCGCCACAATCAGGACTGCATACGACCGAGGCACACAGGGCCAACACCCGGCATCATGGTGTGGGGAGCGATCTCCTACACTGGCCGTACACCACTGGTGATCGTCGAGGGGACACTGAATAGTGCACGGTACATCCAAACCGTCATCGAACCCATCGTTCTACCATTCCTAGACCGGCAAGGGAACTTGCTGTTCCAACAGGACAATGCACGTCCGCATGTATCCCGTGCCACCCAACGTGCTCTAGAAGGTGTAAGTCAACTACCCTGGCCAGCAAGATCTCCGGATCTGTCCCCCATTGAGCATGTTTGGGACTGGATGAAGCGTCGTCTCACGCGGTCTGCACGAACGCTGGTCCAACTGAGGCGCCAGGTGGAAATGGCATGGCAAGCCGTTCCACAGGACTACATCCAGCATCTCTACGATCGTCTCCATGGGAGAATAGCAGCCTGCATTGCTGCGAAAGGTGGATATACACTGTACTAGTGCCGACATTGTGCATGCTCTGTTGCCTGTGTCTATGTGCCTGTGGTTCTGTCAGTGTGATCATGTGATGTATCTGACCCCAGGAATGTGTCAATAAAGTTTCCCCTTCCTGGGACAATGAATTCACGGTGTTCTTATTTCAATTTCCAGGAGTGTATATTGCGAAATTAGATCTGCATTTAGGGGTGAGTTGTCCCCTAGAAACATTGTGTATACCTTTTGTAACTGAAAAACTTTATTTTGTTCACCACAGTAAGGGCCGACGAAGGGCAGAAAAAGTCCCTGAGATGAAGATATAAACTAATCCCACTGAAGTTTCCTGATGAAAAATTTGGTGCAGTTTCTGCAAAGCAGGGATTATGATCCCTAATTTAGATTTTTTTGTATTAGTTAAAAACAGTCTCGGTTGCAATTTTAGTTTTTTATTTTCCAACGAAGCGTTTCGCCTTATTTAGGCATCTTCAGGTTATCTTAATTTGGTATTTCTTAGAAGAATCCTTTAGTAAGTGTAGCCAAAGGGCATCGTCGAATATATCAGGCCAACATCGCCTTCGTTAAACTCAGTAAAAGGTTTTTATCGACTTTCCCATAGCGCGTACAAGTAAAAATGAAGGAGCATGGCTTCATCAAAGAGGGTTTGGATGAATTCCTGTCCCATCAGTGTTGACAATTTTAAGCTTCTTCTACATTATGAATGACTTCATTGCATGTCAAAACGTAATCCAAAGACATATGTCCAACGTTTCCTGACATTCTACTTACGTGAACGCTTCCAATTGGCCGTGCCGTATTGATACCTCGTTAACTTCCTGGTCTTCATCGTCAGATTACCTGTCTGTTCCTGAAATACTGTCACTCATTCTTTCTTTCTTTCCGTCTGAACTTTCTTACACTAGATTGTCAAAGTAAAGCTGTCCTGGGAAATACTTCATACACCTTAAGATAGGCAAGCCGTCTTAATCACGCACCTCGGGATCTGACGACGTAATTCGGGTTGCCTAAGCTGCGTGGAATACTTTCCGGGCCAGTTTCGTTTCACCGACCCTGAATGAACTTACGATCCCAGATGTGGCTAGTTCTGACAGCTTTGCTGTTCGGAGAAGGCGAGTCGTTAGTCCCGCCAGTGGAAGGCAGCACCTCACAGCAGCTGCAAAGTTTCCGCTCAACTTGGCCGTCGCAGGCAAGCAAAGAGAACGGCCTCGGCTGAGGAGGCGCGGCAGCGACTGACTGGCGGCGGGGAAGATGGCGCCGCGTCACGTAATCCGGCCAAGTTTGGCCCCTGGGGAGAGGCCGTCAGCCTGCATTTGCAGCGCCTCGTTAGCCAGCCCCTGCCGTGCCGCTCGCCCGCCACGAGTATCGCAGCTGCTGCGGGGCCTGGGATTCACTGTGTAGCATGTGTCCGGCACCTTCGCACGTTCTATCATATTTAATTCCTTGTCACCACAAAATTATTTCATAAAAGTAATTTCATTAACCCCTCAACTATATTTCTGTACTTAAAAAAATCGATTCAGTACTCATGTCAACACTTGCTGTTGCAGTGCTCTTCTGACCAAAGAACGTTTATCTCTCCATGCTAGCCTACTCTGTGGAAATCTCTTCATCTTGGAATAGCTGCTGCAACCTAGAATTATTTGAACCTGCTTACTGCAGTGAAGCGCTGTAGTCCCTCTACAATTTTTGTCACCCCTCCCTCCCCCCCCCCCTCCACCACACACACACTACCCTCCATTACCGAACAGACTGCTCCTGTATGCTTCAGGATGCGCCGTATCAAGTCATTACTTCTCTTTGTCGCATAGTGCCATAAATTTCTTCCCATAATTCCAATCCGGTATGTATGGTGCCACAGACTATGTTGGACGTCAACATTCCATAAACACTCACAGACGGCTGGTGGCAGCACTAGCAGTGGAGGGCGTATAAATTGTGTCGGACAGATGCTGGAAACAGTACACTCCTTATTGTAATGCGGAAATGCAGCGATTTATCTAATGTCCGACTGTACAAGGTCGTTGTCTTTTGGATCGAGGGTGGGAGATATTCGAAACGGCTATGTTCGTAAACTGTTCGCGTCTCCCCATGATTATACCTTGCATGGCAGAGTGTCACTATCCACAACCGGCGCCTAGTGGTACAACACGTGCCATAGATGACAGGTGTGAAGGACGGCCATGGAGACTTGTATTTGTTGACCAACTGGCTGACTAGGTGAACCGAGAGGCTGCCAGTAGCACCCTTCAATGACAGCTCAGCGCACATTGCTACATATGGGCCTCCGAAACATGTGCCAGGTTCATGCACCCGTACTGACTGTTGTTAATCGGCGACGAACGCTGGAATTCGCGCGTCTGTGATGCAACTGGACTTGCACTGTGTGGCGACAGGTAGCCTTTTCAAAAACTGGCTCTGAGCACTATGGGACTTAACGTCTAAGGTCATCAGTCTCCTAGAATTTAGAACTACTTAAACCTAACTAACCTAAAGACAACACACACATCCATGCCCGAGGCAGGATTCGAACCTGCGACCGTAGCGGTCGCGCGGTTCCAGACTGTAGCGCCAGAACCGCTCGGCCACCAGCGGCCGGCTCAGATAACTCACATTTTATGTTCCATCGGACATATGACCGTTGGACTGTACGGCGCGAAGCGTCTAAAAGGAAACACCCTGCAAAGAGGATGGTGATTTATAATCTGGGAAATGTTTTCTTGGCTTCCCTGGGTGATTTCGTCATTTGTATGGCACAATGGATCACCACAAGTATGCCTCCATCCTTGAGAAGCTTGTCCACCCCAACATGAAGTTCGTTTTCCCGATGTCATCTATAATAGGAGAATATAACGTGTCACACAGCTCTCACTGTATATGTTTCGTTCGTGTTTACAGTTCTCCACTGGCCGCCAAACTCATGAGACCACCTCCATCGGGCTGTTTGCCCCACACCGAGAAACCTAGCGCAGTTAGTCGCGACACTGGGTATGGCTCCACGTCGACCTTCCAGACTCTCACTGACTCTCTTCCGGCACATCTTTCCATGCAAAAGGAGACTATGCAGGCTTTTGACAGGTGGTCATATTAATGAGATTGGACAGGGTAGTTCCACTGTGCGAAGCTTCGTGACTAGAAAATAGCACTTTCATATATGTTGTTACTCTATCTCCTCATCTACTTTACGCTGTTCCTCTGTAGCACCATATTTCAAAAGATTCTATTCTCAACTTATCTGAACCATTAATCGTCCATGTTCCACTACCGTACAGGGCTACGCTATATAAGCTGCCGCTGGAGATTTTCTCAAAAATGTCCCACAGCACCCTCCACAACCCTGGATGGCTGACCAACTTTTCAAGAATTTTGCAAGGCACTTAAGAGTGTGAAACCTGGGAAGGCTCCTGGACCTGACAACATCCCGATGGAGCTTATTGAGGGTGGCGGCTTGCCTCTAAAAACTACTCTTCTCACTCATTCTATTAATGTAGGAAACCCTCAAGGTACCAGTTGACTTGAAGAACTCCACAATTGTCACCATCTTCAAGAAGGGCGACAGAAGCGTCTGTGGTAACTACCGGGGGATATCTCTACTCCCTGTCACTGGCAAAATTTTTTGCAAGAATCCTTTTAAATCGCCTCCAGACACTTTCAGAGACTATACTACCTGAGTCTCAATACGGGTTTCGACCTTCAAGAGGGACAATTGATATGATTTTCTGTGCACGACAACTACAGGAGAAGTGCAGAGAACAGCAAAAGCCTTCACTACTTGTTTTTTACGATCTAGAAAAGGCCTTTGATACATTTACCAGAGAAGCCATGTGGATGGTCTTAAAACGCTTCGGCTGCCCTGAACATTTTGTTGACTTGATTGAAGCTCACCACGATGATATGACTCGATATGTCCTCTGCCAGAATGAAACAACTCGTGAATTCCCAATAACAAGTGGGCTTAAACAAGGATGCGTTCTTGCACCAACATTATTTGCATTGTATCTGGCAGCTATGCTTTACGAGACATCCGTAAACAATGCAGGAATAGAACTAAAGTACAGGTTCGAAGGAGGATTATTCAACCAGTCGACTCCATTTAAAAATGTTCACCAGTACCACTCGTGTGACAGAGCTGCAGTATGCTGATGACAATGCTTCTCCAGCTCATTCACCTGCAGAGTTGCAGCTGTCAGTTGATTCCTTCAGCAGGGCGTACGAACGATTTGACCTCTCCATCAATATTCCAAAGACATAGGGGATGGCGCAGCTAACTCCTGGCTCCTCCGTTCCTGATTCCAGCATATCCATTTATGATACACCCTTGGAACAAGTGGACCATTTCCTCTACCTGGGAAGCATACTGTCATCTTACTGCTCATCTGGAAAAGATGTGGAGAATAGATTACGTGCTGCCCATGCAGCATTTGGACGTCTTACAAAGCGTGTCTTCCTGAATAAAGACCTAACACTGTACACCAAACTGATGGTGTACAAAGCTGTAGTCATTTCCACCCTGCTATACGGTTGTGAATCCTGGACGTTATATTGCTGCGATCTGAAGAAACTAGAACGCTTCAACCAATAGAAGCTAAGATATATCATGAAGCTGAAATGGGATAACTTCACATCCAACATGGCTGTTCTTGAGAAAGCAAAAATGTATAGCATGGAAGCTCTTATCATTGAGCATCAACTCAGATGGGTCGGACATGTCCAGCGGATGAAAAATGACAGACTTCCACGCCAAATGCTGTATAGTGAAGTGAGCACAGGTAAAAGGCCACGAGGTGCCCTCTCAAACGTTATAAGGATAAGTACAAGAAAAATATGAAAAACGTGAACATCGATCCGAGTATCTCGTCCACAATAGCAGAAGATCGAAGTCGCTGGCACTCAGTTACTTCAAATGCTCTTCAAAACTTTGAGCTGGAACGTCGAAGAACGGAGAACGACAACCGCCAGAGACGTAAACTCCTCCGGGCTCAACCACGTCCTCCACCTTCCATCAGCTGTTATGTCTGTGGCCGCCTGTTCCACGCTAGGAGTGGATTGCTAAGCCATCAACGACACTTCCACGCCTGAACCGTGGCAAAAGAAATCTCAGGAGAGAAATGAAAACTCGGATACGTGTATCAGCCGACGCGTATACAAGAACACTGCCGGAGAAAAATTCCTAAGATTTGCACCAGTGAGTCAAATCGATTTAACTGCCTGCTTAGCAGTGTGTTGGTCCATCTTTGCAACGCAGTACTGCAGCTGTTCTGCGTGGCGTGGATCCTGCAAGTCCTTGATAAGTTTCTGCAGGTATGGAGCACCAGATGTCTACACACAGCTCACGCAGTTCATGTAAATCAGGAACCTACGCATTGTGGCCCCGCAGTTACTGCCCAGTAGTATACCAGCTGGGTACCAGCGGTTTCAGATCGGGTGAATTTGGAGCGAAGACATCCTGAGTTCACCATCATGCCCCTCAAAGCACTGTAGAACGATTCTTACCTTGTGACAGACAGGTACGCTGCTGAGAGATATCATCGCCGTTCTAGAAGACATGAAGCACGAAGAAATGCAGGATGGCCGCATTAATGTTGACACAGTTCACAGCTGTCAAAGTGCATTCGATTATATCACAGATCCTATGGAAGGTCGGGTGAATGTCAGCCCGGGAAGGCATTAAACAGGCTCCTCTGAAGATCTTTTCATTTCACTGCCGGCATACAGCGTCAACTAACCCGATGCGAATGAGAACAGGTGATTTGTTTACATATAGTAACGCCCCTCGCTCCTACTTGAATTACGTCACAGGTCATCCAACCAATCGAGAAATGCTCTATCCACTAATGTGTGTCATTCTTCTGTATGTCTTGTAGATTCCACGCAGTCCTTTTCTGAAGTCCCAGGTGTATTTACAAATTACATGTACATCACTTTAAGATATTTATAAATACTTGCTTGAAGATGGATGTTCATTGCGGTTTCTCTTTAACAATCTGACTTCCGTCATGCTTTAATTTATTGCATTTTATTACTGTACCTTGAAAAGCGTCAGAGCTTTTCATGTTTATAATTAAAGGAGGTAACTGCTTTTAAAATCAGTCATTAGTTTAATGCAATATATGAAGTGTGATGGAGGCGAATTATTGTGTCATTAAGCATCGGTAAAGGGCTATGATTCTTCCCTTTGCATACATGGTACATTTTGTGCATGAAAGGAATTCTTCTGATGCGTTCCTAGCTGGGAAGCCCGGCGACCAGGTGGACACAGGTAGTGCGACCACGGGCGAGCGGCGATCGCGCGCCTATGTCGGCACGCTTCACAGAGGGCAGGCCCCCAGAGCATTAGCGACAGGCGAATACGCTGCATACATCATCACGCTGCCAAGGGAAGTCATGGACAATCGCACGTGTGCCCGAGGCAGCGGAAACGACAAATATAGAGCGAAAAACAGTTTTGTCACGATTCTAGGTAACGCAGACAGAGCGGTGAGTTGTATAGCAACAGCACGACTTGGGTGTCCAAGAATCTCAAGTGGCCCGGGGAATTTTGGCCGTTTCCCGCGGGCAGAACAGCTGGGAACGTAGCGGCAATACTCAAAGGGAAAAGTCTTGGTTTATTTGTATACTTCGTCTCACACGGAGTATCGCTCTTTCTTCCTCGCGTGAATGCGACGGCAAGGAGGGAGGGCCGGCCGAAGTGGCCGTGCGGTTAAAGGCGCTGCAGTCTGAAACCGCAAGACCGCTACGGTCGCAGGTTCGAATCCTGCCTCGGGCATGGATGTTTGTGATGTCCTTAGGTTAGTTAGGTTTAACTAGTTTTAAGTTCTAGGGGACTAATGACCTCAGCGGTTGAGTCCCATAGTGCTCAGAGCCATTTGAACCAAGGAGGGAGGAAATTTTGAAAGGGACATCTTCATTGTCAAGATCTAATGTTCACTTTGAAAAATAGTATGAGCTACGTAATTTGCAGATGGGCAGAGTCAAGACGCTGGAGTGGAGCGGCTCTCTCTCTCTGCAGGTGTGAGGAGCGCACTAGTATGGGGCATTCCGAATATTGCTTCTAAGGAGGCAGGAGTTCACTCTTGACTGCTTCCGATAAGTCGCAAGGATTCTCTTATCGCTTGTCATAAGACAATGCACTTTGCATTCGTCGCAAACAGCGTAGAGAGCAAATTTTGTTAGATCCAAGTAGGCGAGCTTCACTCACTGTGCGGGTTATCAAGAGCTTAACTCAGGATCACATTTTGATTTACTACACGTCCGATGACGGTAGTACTGTCAGAAAAGTTTTGAGATTTGTTTAATGCAGTTTCACGCAGTTTTGCACTTGCAGATGGACGCAAACCGTCGTCCAGTAATTATAACTTCCAGTAGCAGGTTTCGGTCACTATTTTCAGCTTAAGGCCTGTTGGACACTATCAACTACGTCGCCGGCACAGTCTTGATGCATGCAATCAGCCGACTCCACCGCCGCGCCGACCACACTATGAACATGGTAATACAGGTTCGAATCCTGCCTCGGGCATCGATGTGTGTGATGACCTTAGTTAGGTTTAAGTAGTTCTAAGTTCTAGGGGACTGATGACCTCAGATGTTTAGTGCTCAGAGCCATTTGAACCAATACAGAAAACTCCCGCTTTCCTAACTGCGCATTCTTTCGCTTTCTTCAATTTCCATGCAACATGTTAGATGCTCATAAAGACGCAAGGCACGGTATTTACCGTTTGCCTGCTAAGAGAGACATATGTTCAGCTGGTTTTTTTTTATTCCTACCTCATTTATTACACCAGGTCATCCCGTCTCGTGTAATTTATTTATATGTTAAATTAGAATCATGTTAAAAGACAAATACCAGGACAGGCACTTTATATAATTCACTTGTTGTGAGCTCTTAGTGCCAATTCAGTTCTATTTGTTGGTTTCTTTGATACTTTCTACAGTATCTGGCGACTCATTTTTTAAATTTTTTTTTATCATTATTTGAATAATATGTGACTGAATGTTTAATGAATTTGATAAAATTTCAGTAATTATTGGATATGCAGTTTAATGCAGTTTCACTGACTAAACCACTTATATGTTGAACAGCACTTCTCGCATATCATTTATAGAATCTAAATAAAATTCTCATCTCCCCCCCCCCCCCACCACACACACACACACGAGGTATTTTGCAACCTGGTAAGCCTACTACATGCTTTACAGACTGTATTCTTCTTTTTACTGCATATCGCACAATTATATGAATGAAGAAGATGTGTGAGCCTGCACGGCTCATGTTCATGCCACTTATTGTTTGTCTTCTTCTATTATTGCACTGCCGCCTCGTTTTCTGATTCCATTTACTGTTGTCACTAACTTCCTACCTTACTCGCCCGTGGGCGGCAGCAGCAGTGCACATCGATATGCGCACTGTCGTACCATCTCTGGAGCGACCGATAGTATTTCCGGGTCGTCGTGTGTCTGACTAGTCGGTTGGAGACGGACCAGCAGAGCAGCCGGTGGGGCGTCGACAGCCGGTGCTCGCCGACCGCTGGCGACATACACCAACTGTCCGACGGAGGGAGATTGGAGCGGGACCACCGTCGGTTGGTCGTTCGGTTGTCATCTCATCGGCCGACATATATTTGGTTCTTTCACCATTTCCGGACCTGCAGTTGGTCGGTTGGCGTGTAACAGTGAGGAAATCTCCGCGGCGCGTTCTTTGCCTGGGGCCGCTGGCGGCGTCTACGCGTGGTCGAAGTGTGTGATGCTGTTCGCATTGCTACGAGGTCCGTGGCTCACCGATCCTGGACACGAAAGTTGTGTTTTGACTTAATCTACCAGCAAGTCACGACTGTTCACACTGTGTCGTTTGGATTTCGTTGTTGGCTGTTGGGACATTCCCACGAGCAACAACGTGTGTTTTCGAGTTGGAAAATCTTAGCCACCTTTTGGTGGAGTTTAGCTGTACTTGGTGATTTTGAGTTGAAGTGCACCAGCAGAATCGTCTGCCTTGTGACCGTTAACGTTCCGGTTACCTGCCCTGGCCGTTGACGTAAATTCAGCCAGTGTATTTTCCTCATCGTCTTGTCGCTGTCCAGCACGATGTGTACTTTGACAGCTTATTGTATAATTGGTTGTGGGCGCCAATACTTTCTGCGTTGTTCCATTGAACTCCCTGTTGTATGCTGGTAGGGTGAAGCAGAGGTTATCTTGTCGGTGAGTACGTTGACTGTCTGTCGGTTGTGTTGTCGTCGGATCGAGAATGGTTGGGCCGACTGCCTGTCTCACCTAAGCAAGCGTTAGTGTTTTAATATTCCAAGCCGACCCTCGGAAACTTCTGAGCGCCGTTGGGTGTACTGCATTTTCTTATTTTTTCTTGTTGTCTGTATTTATATGGCTTCTAGCCGATTTTTAAATTAAGGTTGCTTTGCCCTTAACGCGTAAGATTGTTCGGGTCTTCAGCCAAATTTAAAGAATTGTTTCAAGTAAGGCCATTGGCCTTTCTAAAAGTTGAATTTTGTTGAGTCTTAAGTGATGGTCCTTCACTCGATTTTGAATTAAAGTTGTTTTGCCTCTTAACGTGTGAGATTGTTTGGGCCTTAAGCCTAATTGAAGAACTGTTTTAACGTAAGGCCTTTGGCCTTTTAAAGATTTGGGTTTGAGTCTTAAATGATGGGCCTTCACCCGATTTTAAAATTAATTTTGTTGGGCTCTTAAGTAGTCAGATTGTTTGGGCCTTCAGCCTAACTGTAAGAACTGATTTAAGATAAGGCCTTCTGGCTTTTAAATTTCTTATTTTTATTTGAGTTTTAAGATATGGGCTTTGAGCCGATTTTAAATTAAAATGGTTTCGTCCTTTAGGCAAGACATTCTATGGCGTATTCAGCCGGTTATTAAGTTCCAAAAATATATGTTGTGAGTTTTTTAATTTTTTTTTAATTTTCCTGTAGCAACACATATTAAATGCTTCTGGTTTCTTTACCTGTGATCTGTTCATCGTCCACCTTTCACTTCAGTACAAGGAGAGGAACTAAATGACTAACATTTTTCGTCACTTATCATTTTAAATTTTCTTGGATCTTGTAATGTTTGGCTGGCCGGTGTGGCCGAGCGGTTCTAGGCGCTTCAGTCTGGAACCGCGCGACCGCTACAGTCGAAGGTTCGAATCCTGCCTCGGGCATAGATGGGTGTGATATCCTTAGGTTAGTTAGGTTTAAGTAGTTCTAAGTTCTAGGGGACTAATGACCTCAGATGTTAAGTCCCATAGTGCTCAGAGCCATTTTGTAATGTTTGGTCGAATAAATAAAGTTGTATGTTCGAGTGTAACTGACATCCGCTTATTTTGGCCCCTTTTCACAATCTAAACTACCTGTCCCGTCCTGCGGGTTCAGCAAGGAGTCTCAATGTGTACGCCTGTAGTAGTGGATTCCTTGCGGCACACACATTTTTTGGCTACTGTACCGCAATTTGTTTTGAACAGTATCGCTGTTAACAAAATGACTCTTAGTGTATATGATATTTCATTTATGTGTGACGATGCTGAGGTGATTTGGTATTTATGTTTCGACGATGTCACCATGGCTCCATTATATTATGACATGTTTTTTTAATTAGCTACTCCGTGTCATATGTAAAGCGCATAATTTTCATATTATGTCAGTAATACTTTCCTTCATAACCTGTTGCATTGTCTTCAGTTGTAGACAATCCACCAGTTTTATTTGCTTTTTTCCAACGTTTTGCTGCAGATATAAGGATGGTTATTACTGACCGAAACTGGTAGTCTGAGGCCCTCACAAATTTGTGATCATAGACAGAAATAAAGAAATTTATTTTACCCTTCCTGGATCACTGTTCCATTCGCGAACATGTCGCAGCATGTGAACCTGAGTAGTGGTTCCAAGAACTTGTCTTTTGCTCTTTAGTGCGAAGCCTGATTGTATGCAGCTGTCCACGTAGATTTATGCTACATTAGCCTGTTCATCTCTCGTATGGTGTGTTCACTCAATCCATCCTGTCAATTGTGAGGTGAATTTCTTTTCTCTCCAGTTTGATTCAGTACCTGTTCATTAGTTCTCCTAATTTCCATCATTTCCCGGAGCAACACATTTCAAATGCTTCTGTTTTCTTCACGTGTGAACTGTTGATCGTCCACCTTTCATTTCAGTACAACGCCACTTATCTTTAAATAACGTTTGTGGATTCCGAGATCTTCATTACTGTAACTAAACCAACATTTACACAAATTTACTTTAATTAATGTGCGTTATCTTCGTCCTTTACACATTCTTAAAATGTATACCTCCCTTAGTGACACAGAAGTGTAGTTATTTTCTTGAAGAAGTGAAATATCAGGCATAACTAAGTAGGCCTCTGCGGCTGATGTCAAACCTGATCAAAATTATTCGTAGTGTTGTAACGCGTCATTTTATATATTCTTTAAAAAATAAAAAGCGTATAGTCCATATTTCAAATAATTAATACAATGACACGGTTTAACAACTACAAGAATTTTAATTACCTTAAACTATCAGGCTTTGTCTTCCCAAATAATGTAACTTTTGAAGATTTGTCCTTCACCATAAAATTTCTCGATGGCAGCACTACCCCGAACCGACTCTAAGCAACATACACATTTTGTCAAAAACAAAACTATCACACTATTCGATTATTTCAGAAAATATAGCTCCAGCTTGCAATTACAACAGTTGTTGTTACGACTGTGAAGAGCACACACTGCTCGTGACCCAATTATTGTTTCCCTGTTACATACATGTACAGTTGGATGTACGAGTATTTTTCTGTTCATGGTACAGTGTATGAAGAACGCTCTATTGAGGAATCGAAATTGGTAGTCTTAATAAAAAGCTATAAAAACAACGGCTGTTGAAATTTTATTTTTACAAAGATTATTTCACAGGTGCTCTAGTGCCACGAAGTTACGAATAACCGGGAAAAGAGTAAACTGGACGAATAAATTGTGAGAAATCATTGTAGACGTTTGGTGATATTTCCACACAAACAGGTATCGTGCTATCTGCATACTGATGAAGCATCCAATTCCTCCAGTACGCACGTGATGGGAACACATCCACAATGTATCTGCTTAGCGTAGTCTAAAGCAATGCCACAAATGCACGTTTGGGATCCTGCAGCGTAGATTCCTCAAGTAGTATCATTGGCTCTCTAGAAGCAGTTCGGACAAACGGCAGCTGTAGAAAGGTTTATTGTGCCATTAAGTCTCGTCGTTTATGGTTATGGAGACGGGAAACGTGGGATCCGACACAATAAATGTCGATCAAAAGTTAACTCTTACCAACCGGACTGACATCTCTCGTAACTACAGAATAAAACCTAGAGAAGTTTTTGAACTATTTATATTCTTCGTATATATGTCAACAGAACATATATAAAATTTAAAACATGGATAGAATGTATATATAAATCTTTGAGTCCCAACAATATGAAAACGAATAAAACTTTAAATTTTTCACAAAAGTAACCTATCACAGTGAGTAACAAATACACGAAAAACTGGCGAAAAGTAAACAATCAATTGCCTTTAGGAGGTGGGTACACTTCAGAACCACTATGATATATAGTTTTTAACCACCCATCATTTCATTTGATATATCTGAAAGCAAATTAGCATTTTTCCTAGACACAGTCACACATCTCGAAACGTCCATGAATTTATCATAATGACTGAAACAAATTATAGTCCTAAACAACGAGCAAAAACGGCCTAAAATTTAATAATTTTTTTTATCATAACTACATACTGCCACCAATGTTTCATCTCGACATGACTCATAAAAGCAATAGTACAAACTCAAATTTAAATTATATACCTACATTCACTGTCAAAGTTTTCCGCAATATGTCGACTATAAAAAGCGATATATCGCAATCGCCTACAATCACGTAGCACAATTTCCGTGCCGTCCGTTGCTTTGCACGCTGTAAGTGACTGTAGAATGCACTACATTTCTAGAAGTAGCTCAGTGCATCACTACAGGTCTCTGTCTTGTGACAGCATCGGTGGTTTCATGCTAACGGCACTGGAACTTCAAAAAATATTAATAAAGCGTCGATTTTAAAAAATGCGTAACACTGTGCTGTCTCTAATAATGTGATTTTTATTTTGCTACCTGTTCCGGTTCAGAACAATCATCAACGGCAGCTGTTAAACAAACAAAATTGGACAATGTGCCGTACGAAATAAGAAAAACAGAAGTGTAAAAGCGATCAAAATACTGAAGAAAATTATCACATCTGTATCACATGTTATACATGCTTTAAAATAAATTATTATAGGAAATCATAACTGCCTAGATAATATAAAATCGAAAATTGTGCCAAGATATGGACATGATGGCACATTGACACAAGGACAGCAAGTGATATAAAGCAAAACAAATCAAAGAACCTCAATGTCAAAGATGACACGCTTGGCCGATTCCATAGAACTGCCATTAAATAATTATGTGATGATCAGATTACAAAACTAAAGTATTTACAGTTCTCCGCTTTACTAAGATAACATGAAAACACCACAAAAATAGAATATGAAGTAACAGATACGCAAGATTGATTAATGTAAAAATAGAAAATACTTTACAATTCATCCAAGAAACGTAAGCATGTGAAAAACGAGCTGCAAATCAATCCGTGAAATTAAAGTCGTTCAAGCCATATCAGACGAAAATACACATTAAATTAAAGTAATAAGAAGAAAATGCAATTTTTAGGAGTGAAGGAAAATATAAAAAGAATGTAGGATATGTAGATGCAAAACATCTAACATTTTATACATATGACAAAACTAACCAAACAATGAAAAATCCAGAATGGAATGTAACAATACGAGAGAAGGAAAGCTGCTACTCACCATGTAGCGGAGATGCTGAGCCGCGATAAGCACAATAAAAAGATTCACAATATCATAGCTTTCAGCCATTAAGGCCTTTGTCAGCAATACACACACACACACACTCACGCAAGCGCAACTTGCAGTGTAGTTTCAGCTCTCTGAGACTGCAGATATGTGTACAAGTGGCCGAAAGCTATGATTGTGTGAATCTTTTTATTGTGCCTATCGCGGCTCAGAAAAACTAACCAACCATTTTGTATGAAGAAATATTTCGTCCGAATGACTACACAATCATGCAATGAAATTAAAATGCAGTCTTATGCATTTTTAAAATTTATTCATACTGTTGACCATCGTCTATGTTCAATAAAATGATGGTTTCGGACAGAAACTACCGGTACTCAAAGAGCTAAATTACGCAGCTGCTTCAATATCCTACAATGAAGTACAGTAACGCACGACGCCAGCAACGGTTAATATAATGAACATAACTGCGTTGCACTACGTGGATACATAGCATTTTTAATTGCATGGGCTGCACGCCTTGATAAAGCATTACCTTGCTCTGCGGACACTCTGTCAGGTTTGAAATTTACTTCAGTGCTCTGGCACTTTGTCCTGTGGTTATGAACTTTACTCTGTTGCCTCTTCTCCCTGCCTCTTCTCTCTGCATCGGACTGACACCACCGGCGGAATTTCAGTTCCACAAAGAGGATGTGAAACATGAAGAGGAATTCATTACATGAGTGTCTATTGCACTGTTTCTCGTTTTATAAATGACTTTCCATATCTAGAGAGCTGGAAACAAATGGAGTCATTAGGTGGTTACCCCAGGTACAACTAGGTCGAAACTTCAGAGTCTTGGAAAATGGCTGTTATATGAATATCGACGAAGGGGACAGTTATGTAACATATACGCGTACACAGAAATCAAAAGGCAGAGCACAAACTGAAGAAACAAAAGTAAACAGAAAATCTGAAATGTAATAAGAAGCATTGGAAAATGGGACTGGAACACAGATGATGATTATTGTACAAAAGCAGTATGGAAGCGGAAGAAAGATACTGAAGTAAAAAAAGTGGTTACGAGCTGTTTACATGTGTTAATCTCTAAAGATGGATTCACGTCCTTAATATTTCGGGTAACTGATGGTGGCGACGAAGAAATAATTGTGAACGACAATGATTAAAGATACATTACCCCACGGAACAGAAACAGAGACAGTGACACGGAGTTTGACAAGATTAGATGCCAAGTAAAATGGTTTTATTAGTAGTCGCAGAATATCGACATTACAAGGGTCAATTCAACAGTCCTGCGCACAGTAAGGTAGAGTTAAAGAAAACAATTTATTTTACAAAATAACTTTGCAGGCTTTCCATTCTTACTTTTGACAGCCATCCAACATCTCGGCAACTTCTGTAATACGGATAGAACACCTTTGTTGTTGAGCTGTCTGATTACGTGGGTCATCTCACTGGAATCTTTATCAACTGTGTCACAACGTTTCCATGAGGTTGTCCCTTCGATTCGGGAAATAAATTAAAGTCTGTTGGGCTCAGACTTATTTCCGATCCTTATTTCTCGAGCCTTTCCCTCAGTGGTAGGGCATTATGGGGTCATGCATTATCGTGAAAAATGAGGACATCAGCTGCAAGCATGCTAGGCCATCCTTGACGAATTTATGGTCTACAACATTTTGCAGAAACAGCTTGTAGTAGGCGCCTGTTGCAGACGTCCACTGGGGCACTAGCTGTTGCTATGACTACATTCATATCATACGTAAAAATTATCGTCAGTTTCATCTTTGATGGTTGGCGGAGGAATTTTATCTGGCGTGGAGAGTCAGAAGTTTCCCACTGTGACGACTGAGACTTAAGTTATGGCAACAGTTCTTTTTCTTCTCTTCGCTAGCGTCGAAGAAATTCTTCTTCGAATCTCTTGCAACCTGCTTTCTGCTCGTCGCTCAGATTATGCAAACCCATCTGGCAGCAACTTCCCACCTGTAACTTCTCGGTTATGATTTTATAAATTGATGTGACAGACATTGAAGCCCCATTTGCAATTACCTCAATGTTTTCGCAAAATGTCATTAACAGTAATCAGAGAGGTGCAGTCCGTCCCACTCCTTGGATTATGCTCACGAATTACCCGACGTTCTTGGAAATAAGCAGGCGTCCGTGATACTGTGCTACGATGCACCACACTTTTTCGACTCACCTTTCTCAAAGTGTTGTAAATTTCCGTTAGTTTCTTTCCACGTATAGATTTAATTTAACGTAGAAACGCTGGTCACTATGTGAATCCGACTTGACTCGGTTTTAGTTTCCATTTTGAAACTCATTTAATCACGACATAGCCACGCGAACCAGCAAACGCATACACTGGTGTCATACCTAAAGTCTCGCTCACAACTGACATGAATTTCAACTTGACAAACCACCGTGACGGTCGCGTATGCACAGTGTGCAGGATTTTGGAATGACCCTCGTAAATTACGACAAATGAAGAAATAAAAATCGGTATTTAATTCAGAAAAGATGTGCTCAAAGAATTCGAGGAGCCTATGTGGAACGGTGTGGCTTCGTTCAGGAAACGGAGCAAGAAGAGTACGTGGGTCGGTGCAATGAGAGAGACTGTGGCCAAGGTTGGTTCTGAGCACTATGGGACTTAACATCTGTGGTCATCAGTCCCCTAGAACTTAGAACTACTTAAAGCCTAACTAACCTAAGGACATCACACACATCCATGCCCGAGGCAGGATTCGAACCTGCGACCGTAGCAGTCGCGCGGTTCCGGACTGCGCGCCTAGAGACTGTGGCCAAGATTGGGCCCGTCGAAACAAGAAACCTTTGTAATGGAAGGAAGATACATGCAAGGAAACTGGCTAGACGTGGATGCTTGGAAAAGAGATCACGAAAAACGGCCGCTTTGGCTGTATCGCACTAGAAATAAAAGAAAATGATTAAATGAATTTAACTGAACAATGTCTTACTAAGACAGTATCATTTATATAACTGAAATCTGACTGGCGTAGCTAAAGTGAAAGACTACGCACTTTGTAAACGGTAAAAACGGAAGAAGAAAGATTATAGTTCGAGTTCCCGTCAGCGACGAGGTGATAAAGAGACGCCGTAAGGCTCGAATAGGACAGTGCACGGGAACAGAAACCGACAGTCTCTTTTTCAAAAGTGCCGCCCCGCTATTTGCCTGAAACGGTGCAGGGAGACCACGAAAGCTGGTATCTGGATGGACGGATGTGGATACGAACCGCAAGCGCACAGCAACATCTCGCTTAATTCAACGCACAATGTGTGTAACATGGTGTAAGTCAGATGGAGGAAATAACGTAATCACCAAACAAATACGTTGTTAAACTTACATAATGCTGGCTGCTCGAAAAATTCCTCTTTCATAGGATCCGTCGACATGGAAAAAGCGTTCGACATTATAATCTATGGTAAGAAGTACGAAATTATGAGAAAAAAAGAGTAAGCTTTATGGAAAGACGGTAATACGCAGTATGTAGAGAAAAAAAGGAGTAAGTTATAGGGAAAAACGCAACATGAACAAGAACCAACATAGAGCAATAAGAGTGGAAGACCACGACCGAAGTGCTCGTATTAAAAAGGGTGTAAGACAGGGATGCAGTCTTTCACCCCATCTGGTCAATCTATCAATCGAAGAAATAATGAGGGAAATAAAAGAGAGATGGAAGAGTGGGAATACATTTCGGGTAAAAGAATGTCAACGATAGGATTAGATGATGACACTGTGTCCTCAGTGAAAGTGAAGAAGAATTACAATACTGTTGAGTGGAATGAATAATGTAATGAGTACAGAATACGGTTTGTGACTAAACTTTAAAGAAAGACAAAATTAATTAGGACTGTCAGAACTGAGATTAGTGATAACTTTAACAACAGAATTGAGGACCATGAAATAGATGAAGTGAAGGACATCTACTAGCCAGGAAGTAAAACAACAGTTGACGGCTGGAACAAGGAAAACATAAGAAGCAGATCAGCGTAGGCAAAGAAGGCCTACCAGACCCTAGATAAGTATACTGTTATCAAACATTGGCCATAATTCGAGGAAAAAATGCTGAACATAAACGTTTGGAGCCTAGTACTGTACGGACGTGAATCATGGACAATGACAAACTTAGAAAAGGAGAGAATCGAAGCATTTGATTTGTGGTGCGACAAAAGGATGTTGAAAATTAGGTGGACTGATAAAAAAGTAAGAGGTTCTCCGTAGAATCAGCGACGAAAAGAACATGTAGCAAACACTGATAAGAAGAAGGGACAGGAAGATATGACATGTTTTAAGACTACAACAAATAACCTTTACGGTAATAGAGCTGCAGAGGGTAAAAACTGCAGAGAAAGAGATTGAAGTATATGCAAAAGTAGGTGAGGATATACTATGTATGTGCTATGCTGATTTCAAGAAAGAATTTCGAGGAGGCCAGATGAAGCCAGTCAGAAGACTGCCGACTTACCCTTTCATGACCGGACTGATTAAATTTCGCATATTACTGTAAAAATTGATTTTCTGTTTTTGAAATGGTACTGAGGGAAGCCATGCTTCTAAATTTCGATCTTTGTTTACAGTTTTATAATTCTTTTATAATGGATGTATACGTCCAACTGTACTCAAGGAGGAATAAATGGTTCCCTAAATTTAATCCACCTCAAGTCCACAAGGCATACACATTCCGTTTCAAAAAAATTTTTTATTATGCATTAAAATCTGTAAAATGAAGAATGTAGCTACCTTTATTATGTCAAACAAATTCCAAGACAATAAGCCAGTTACAGTTATGTCAACTGCTTACCATTTCAAAGATATACGATTCGTCACAAGAAAAATGAAATTTCACTGCATCATATACATCATGCGCTGCATCCATAGCAGAGCACACAGCTGTAATGGCAGCTGCAGCCCGGTTCATTTAGCGGAGAGAAGGAAATGCTAGTTGCAGTACCCCACTAAAATCGTGGCATCGTCTTTCTTATTTTGTTTTGATGTTGCAGTAGTAAACAGTTTAATCATGTGGAACTGTGATGATGGAGGAAACCTTAGCAACTTCCTTTTCACCATGCTTTTGTAACGCAGTTTTAAGCTGAGAGAAATATAAAGACAATAGGAGAGCAAGCATTCATCGCAAAAAAGACCACGAGATTAAGCAGTTTTCCGTTTCATATGAAATCACGTGAGCTGCCCGGAGTGGCCGCGCGGTTAGATGCGCCATGACATGGACTGCGCGGTCCCTCCCGCGGGACGTTTGAGTCCTGCCTCGGTCATGGGTGTGTGTTGTGCTTAGCATAAGTTAGTGTGTAAGTCAAGGGACCGATGACCTCAGCAGCTTGGTCCATTAGAAATTCACACATATTTGAACATTTAAAATAACGGGAAATAAAATAAGATTACAGTATCAAATAAAATGTACGAGCGTCACTCCAGAAGAAATGCTTTAAAAATACAGTTTTCATTCTGCGTGTGTGAAAGTCTTACAGTGTGTAGATACATCCTTCCCGCTTGTTTTCAAACTTAGTCACGGTGAGTGGCGAAGTCACAGCATGTCTTCAAGATGGCTGCTACGCTTGACGTTCGTCGGAAGCAACGTGCTGTCATAGACTTCCTGTGCTGTGAAAACGAGACAGTGCAAACATCCACAAGAGGTTGAAAAAGGTGTATGGAGATGCTGCTGTCGATCGCAGTACAGTTAGTCGGTGGGCAAGCAGGTTACTTGATGAAAGCCGGCACGGCAATATTGAGCATTGTCCTCGCAGCGGCAGGCCTCGTACTGCACACACTACAGATAATGTACAGAGAGTTAGCGAATTGGTAACTGCTGACAGGCGCATCACAGTGAACGAATTATCACGCTACGTTGGGATAGGGGAAGGAAGTGTTTGCAGAATACTGAAATGGTTGACGTTAAAAAAGGTTTGTACCAGTTGGGTTCCCAGGATGTTGACAGTGGCTCACAAAGAAACAAGAAAAACTTTTGGAACAGTACGAGAAAGGTGGAGATGAGTTTCGTGGAAGAATTGTGACAGGTGATGAAACATGGCTCTATCATTTTTTGCCAGAGACGAAGAGGCAGTCAATGGAGTGGCATCATACAAATTCACCCAAGAAAAAAATTCAAAATCACACCTTCTGCTGGAAAAGTTACGGCTACGGTGTTTTTCTATTCCGAAGGACTCTTGCTTGTGGACATCATGGCAAGTGGAACCACCATAAATTCTGTTGCATATGTGACTACACTGAAGAAACTTCAAGCTCGACTGAGTCGTGTTCGACCACATCGGCAAAAGCAGGATGTTTTGCTGTTGCACGACAATGCAACACCCTCCTTACGGTCCTGACCTGGCTCCGTGTGACTATCATCTCTTTGGAAAACTGAAAGGCTCTCTTCGTGGAACAAGGTTTGAAAATGATGAGTCCCTTGTGCACGCTGCCAAACAGTGGCTGCAACAGGTTGGTCCAGAATTTTACCGTGCGGGTATACGGGCACTAGTTCCAAGATGGCGTAAGGCAGTTGAGAGGGATGGAAATTATGTGAAGAAATGAAAGTATTGTTCCTAAAGGATGTATCTCACATTGCAAAACTTTCAAATATGCAGAATAAAAGATGGATTTAAAAAAAATAGTGTGCAATTCTTTTGGAGTGACCCTCGTAGAAATATAAAAACTCACACACAATTGTGAAGAAATGCATAGGTAGACGAAAGGAAAAACCAACGTATATGAATTTAAATGTGTTTTGCAAATAAATGTGTGCACAGATCTGCATATTTCTACCAAACTGTGTAAAAAAAAACAATTGCAGACAAGTCAAATTAATTACATAAAACCGTCAAAACACTAGGCCCACAATGCACAACTAAAACAATTAATCGCTATCCCCCCTACCTCCCTCGTTAGGTACCAAACAATGGGCCTGTTGCCTCCAAACAGTTGATACATGCAATACTAGATCGCAGCACCACACGGATGTGGGACTTCCATATTCCTGGGAATTGCAGGAAATATATTCGTATGTGGCACATACGTCCCACTGGTGACGAAAGGGTTAAGAGAAAAAAATAGTTTTAGAAAACAGGGTTAATTGAGACTAGCTTTAGCAGCAAAGCTTTCACCTTCTACTCAGATTGTAAAGATATTTCTCAACATTAAAATTCAGCCTGAATACAACAAAAAGGCGTATTTTGCGGAACATTTGACGCGAACGCTGAAACATTCAGTCGCACACTTTGTTTTATTTTATTTTATGTACCTTACTGTAGTAAAATGGAAGAACTGCTATTGGCTGTGTATTACGTCCGATCTACAGCTCACAACTAAACATATTTTCTGGAAGCACCAAAAGCACACGGAATATAAAAAATAGTTAATAAGCAAATTCAAATAGCTCTGTGATTACTGGAAGAACATTTGATCCCTCAAAATACTTGGCTTATTGTGCTGGCACTTAATTAAACCGGAATATGAGGTAGGCAAGGGATAACAGCTCACAGCCATGCATTGTTCGTTAGTGTCAGATTCCCAGCTAAAGTTTATAAGCAGAAGTGCAGACGATACCTTCGAGGCTAGCAGTCAGCTCGTCGTGTTACATCCTGCTACGACCGAGTAGAGCGTCACAGCACGTCTCACCCTCGCCACGAAAGAGGATATGTACGTAGTTACACAAGTAAAAACACTCGTCGTCAGCGAAACGTGGCCTGACCGATACCAACTCAGAACTGATGGAATAACACGGCATGCGGTGCATAGCTTAGTCGCAGGGTCACGATATTGCGATAGGCGTAGGCGTTCATTGTTCCTCGGCAGTCTTCTTAGCAGGTCGTGGGAATGGCCTGAGGAAAGCGTACCAGTGGCCGCTACAATTTGCTGAACGATGGCATCAGACAGTATCTGACTTTTAGGGATGACGATACTACGTAAAGGTATATCTGTTTGCACCATCTTGGGCTAGCGTACCATTATGTGGATGACGCAAATCGCATTCCCAGCAACAATCACTACGTAACAGTTTTATGGACTATCTGAAAGAATAGCTACGCAACGTAAACGCGTGCGACTCAGTGACTGTATGGTGGTCAGTTGACCACTCGCAGGCTCTCGTTAGACAAGTAGCACTGCTCGCGCACACAGCGAAAAGGTCCGATGGAAGTAATGTCCTGCTACACGCCTGCAATATATACGTTTCAGAGTATCGTGACATATACGATGCCGATTGTGTTAAACGATCAGTTTAGTTCTGATATGTCCACTTTCATATACGACGGTCTTAAAAAAAAAAAAAAAAAAAAAAAAACCACCTGTAGGTCATTCTCACCACATAAGGCACTAGGAGGCTTGTATTTACAATTAAAAGAAAAAAACAACAACGCTCTTGCACAATCTGCTCATCAATAATAATAATACCTATCCACTAGCCGCGTCATTTACGGTCGTACCGAAGTTAGTTACTTCCACAGAGAATAATCGAATCGAACCGACGTCTAGCTCGAGCAGCGAAGTAACACCTCGATTTTCCCGTATTCGTCACAGTATCTAGTATACTCACCCACTGTTCGATGCATAACATAAAACTGCCGCTCTCAGAAAAATTGCCAGTGCAGGCCAATATTTCATCGAATTTACTAGATGCTGGTGCAGCAGAATAAATTTTATTTCAATGTGTATAAGGTGCGGACCTGTATTACAATAAAAGAACCCCTACTCAACCACGTATTGTCAAGAGGGAGAAATTTATCATGGCATTCTAGGATTAATGTGTGACGATAACTTACAACGTTAAGTAAAACTCACAGTAAAGATTATTTTCTTGTTCCTTGTCAACAGACTATTAATTACGTTCATTGCATTATAAATAATATTATATGAAAATCTCGTAGATCAGCCATTATAATCCTTTGCCTATCAAGTGCTTTGCGCCGCTATGATTTCCAGGCTATAACGGTGAATCCAAGCGTTGTCTAGTGACTTAATGATGCTTCAAGTTCTCTACGTATGCCACAATTTTTTCTAATTCTCAACTGTACTTCTCTGACGTTATGCCCTAGGGTCAGGAAACCCGATAGGTACAACACACCCCATTTCTGTGTCGGTACGAACAGATTACTGTTTTTTTGCACCTCCTCAGTTCAGATATCTGCCATGCAACAACTGTATGACAGTGTCCGAGGACCAATAATTTTATCGACCATTTGTTCATATTTTGTAATGTGAAGAAATGGCCGAATAAATTATTGGATACGAGGAATGTGCAAAAAAACACAGTGTCTGTACAACTTCATTTGGATTAATTAATTAATTAGTATATGACCCTGAGTGGCCAGTGGAAGTATTTAAACTCAGAATCCACTCCGAGTGGCCACTCTGGAGCCACTCTGTAGCAATTCTGGACGTGTACGGTGTCGCATTGTCCTGCTGGAATTTCCCAAGTCTGTCGCAATGCATGATGCAGGTGGTCGGACAGGATGCTTACGTACATCTCACCTGTCAGTGTCGTATCTAGACGTATCAGGAGTCCCATACGACTCCAACTGCACACACCTCACACCATTAAAGAGCTTCAACTACCTTGAACTGTCCGCTGCTGACATGCAGGGTACATAGATTCAGGAGGTTGTCTCCATACCCATACACGTTCATCCACTCGATACAATGAAAAGAGACTCGTCCGCTCAGGTAACATGCTTCAAGTCATGGACAGTCCAATATCAGTGTTGACGGGCCCCGGGCGAGGCGTAAAGCATTGTGTCGTGCAGTCATCAAGGGTACACGAGTGGGCCTTCAGCTCCGAAAGTCCACATCGATGATGTTTCGTTGAATGGTTCGCACGCTGACATTTCTTGATGACCCAGCAGGGAAATCTCCAGAAATTTGGGGAAGGGTTGCACTCCTGTCACGTTGAACGGTTCTCTTCAGTCGTCGTTGGTCCCGTTAGGCAGCAGCGACATCGGAGATTTGATATTTTATTGGAGTCCTGATATTCGCGGTACACTCGTGAAATGGTCGTACGGGAAAATCCCCACTTCATCCCTATCTCGGAGATTCTGTGTCCCATCGCTCGTACGCCGACTATAACACCAAGTTCAAATTGACCTAAAATTTAGGCAGCCTGTCATTGTAGCAGCAGTAACCGATCTAACTACTGCGCCAGACGTGTTGTCTCATATAGGCGTTGCCGACCGCAGCGCCGTATTCTGCCTGTTTACATATCTCTGTATCTGAATAACCACTCCAGAACCAGTGTCTTTGGCGTTTCAGTGTTATTATACTGACGCTCTTCCGAGTGCTACAGTGCGGGATGTACACATCGCAGGACGCTCAAACATCGTAGGCATGTGCAGTCACTGGTGCGCTCATGGAGTATGCTTAAGAAAATAATAGTCCCACTTTTTGCCACTAGGTTGTACTCAGCGCTTGTGTAGTGGTGTAGCGCCGTCTCACCGTCGCTGGATTTACCTACAAAGAGAGATACTTTCCACTCTGAGCGGGAAGTTAAGGCCCATGTGTTCATGAGCATGAGGAGAGTGGGGAAAACAGCTCACTGCCTTGAAGGGGTGCGCAGCGAACTGTGGATCAGTGCAGACAATAAACACACACTGTTTAGCAGCTTATTGCCTACCTCTCTGCTACACAATGATACATCGTAAGTATTGGTTGTAGGCGAAAAAGGCTGAGGGGTACCTACGACTTGCGAAATGTGCAGATTTGGACAACGGCAGCAGGAGCAATAACGGGGTGAGCAATTTAGTTATCTATTGCCACTTTATGCGTGAAGTTCTGCGCGACCTTTTCGTTAATTTCATTCAAGGGTTTCCGTACATTTGTACTGAGTTCATTCGCAAAATATCTGACATTAAGATAAGAAAAGTAGATGCTGAAAGCCGTCGATCCAGGAGAAACTGTCGGAGGATTACTTATTTATTACGTACAAAGGTACACCTCTTTGCTTGTTGTATAGTGAATCGGTATCTGTTGTGAAGGAAAGTCATATGAAACGGTACGTTTCTACGAAACACATTCCTCAATAACAGCTTACAGGGGAATTGCAGAAAGACAAAGTTAAAAATTAATATCCAATTTGGGCAAGCAACAACAAATGTTTACCCAAACCGAGGACACAATGCGAGACTTCGGTTAAAGCTAGTTTTATGAGTAGAATTCCCAAACCGAGGACACAATGCGACAATTCGGTTAAAGCTAGTTTTTTAATAAGGCGAAAAGCGAATTCGTAAAGGAGTAGCAGATGCACTATGTCCCGATAAAGAAAAAAAAAAAAGAGTCCAAACAAATATGTTTTCCGAAATGAACATGATGGCTGACGACGTTAATAAAAATTTGTGTGAACGTGCTGTCACCTTCGAAGCATTTATGATCACCTTGAAAGATAGAACTGATTTGTCAGACGCAGTTGAGTTAGCAATTTGGATTCGTGGAGTGCACTATAATGGAAGAATTATTAACTTTACAGCCACTAATATGAATCACTACTGGTGAATATGTATTTCAAGAAGAAAAAAGAACATTATCGAAACGTTCAATCTGCAATGGAGTCAACTCGCTGGAGTTTGTTCTGATGGAGCACCTGCGGTGGTCGTTTCACAAAAACGTTTTATTACCATATAAAATAAAAAATCTGCTGAATTAAGTACTGATAAATCCTAATTAAAAACTGTTCACTGCTTTGTTGATCTACAAAGTTTGTGGATGGACCGCCAGCTTAGGTAAGTTAGGTAAGTACGTGAATCGATCCCGCAGATCACCAAAGGTTGCCCATGATGTTATAAAGGGTTAGGAAGGTTCAAGTTTTCCGCACGAAACACAGTGGCTATTGAGAAGGAAGACCGTGCACTGCTGGTAAAGTTGTTTTATCAGAAGTAACAATAGCAGCGCTGCATTGCAGAAATATCGCCGACAGAAACAGCTGCAAACGGGCTAAGATCAAGAAATTTGAAGAAAGAGGTGAATTAGACGGTGCAGCAGAGAGAGAGAGAGAGGCGACCCATTCCCATGGCAGTTGCTGATGAAGTTGCCTCAAATTCCGTAACCAGTCGTCGAGCTGTGACACAGGAATTGTCTCTTTCCTAGTCGGCAATTTGCTCCGTATTTTTTTTTTTTTTTTTTTCACGCATGGAAATGGATGACATGCGGTCGGAGAATATTCATCGGCAAATGAGGCGCGGTGCCACGTGAATGCAAAGAACGTCGCACATGAGGTTCTATTCCGCCACACACAGTGCAGGAACATCAACTGCACCCAGCTTATGTGACTGTGGCATGTGGTTTCACAAGCTTCATCGTTCTCGGTCCGTTTCTCTTGTAGGAGGTGATACCTCGTAAGCCTGTTAGGTGTGAAATGACATCTGCAGGACGTAAAGACTGCCTTGTGCAACACGTGATTCCTGCTTTTTAAGAACGCAACTGTGCCCAAGCAACTAATTTCGTTCAAAGTGAGGCAACACAACACGCAGCTTGCTAGGTGAACTGTTTGCTTCGGGAAACTTTCTGTTATGACCACAACATCTCAAGGCAGTTTCAAGACGTCTGGCCCATACCCGACCACTTTGTTGTGGGGATATCTGGAAGATCTTGTCTATCAGTGATTTCTCCCAACTCGTCCTGATCTGTAGGAAAGCGTACGACGGCGTATCGCCCTGATTACACTGGATATGCTGCGTGCAACTGACGACCATGCCGTGTTACGGATGCTGCAGCATGTTGCTGAGTCGGGAGACCACAATGAACACATTACGTAACTTCTGACCACATCCTAATAAACGTGCCAGAACCAACGTTATCATATGTTTGATCATCTTTTTCCTGCACTCATATCACATTCTGACTGCTTATAGCGCCGCAACTTCATCTGGTGGCAGAAAATTGAACTATTATTTTTTTCTGCGTAGTGCGCGAGCGAACCAACTAATGAAGCTGCCCATGATGTCCCAGTGTCCTGCAGCACTTGGAACACCGTTATTTTAATAATAACCACCCGGTGTCACGTCTCCTCGAGGAGAGAAGCATTTAGTTTTGGATGGAACACCGAGAAGTTTACCTCTCTCGCTACTCGGAAGTGGATAAAGTGTAAAGTTGCTTCACGTAGAAAAGTCAGCTATTCAAACTGACAATACTATGGATAGTGTATATGCAAAATCTAAAATATAACGATGTTTGTGAATGAACAGTCAGGGCACCAATGATAGCGTAAAATTTAAGCAAATGATAGATCTGTTTGCACAGTGTCAGTTATTTTGCAGGTCTTGGCATTCGATCTGTGAGGGTCTGTAATTTACCGTTCGAACTGCCGTCTGAAAAGATCAGAGAAATAGTTTGTATGGGGTAATGTGTGGTAACAGGGAGGAAGTGTGGTCAGAAATTTTTCAGCACGGCAAGTTCAATGGCAACATAACAGCTTATTGTTATATTCGTGTCCAGGACAATACAATATGGTTGTCTATAAATCCGAAATAATACAATATAATATCTACAACACCTACATTAGACGTTTCATATATCAAACTGATTTTGTGGCCTAAAATTCAGCTATTTTGATTGCTGAAGCAAGGTCCTCCAGAGTGCAGACTTCAGGCAACTTCGGGTAGATCAAGAGGTGGTCACTGTCTTGAAGTTCACTACATTTGCCGGTTTCATCCCCAGTAATGTAGCCCCACAGCTTCAAGTCTTGCTTGCACCGCGTCACTCCACTTCACAGTCTGGTCAAAGTCTTTCACGTCTGGTAGCGTAGTTGGAAGCCAGCAGCGCTTTCTTCCTTTAGGTTTTGTTTGTTACTTCCAGTGTCCTGTTCTATTAGGCTAGTGGTAGGTGATGATGTAATGGCTTCAGTTGTTCGGAGAAAGCTCTTTCTTGATTTCAGCCTAGGACATGATGCTTCGTTTCGAAACATGGGATGTATGCAACCATTTTTGTGTTTCTTCTTCTTTTGCTTACTACCAGTCGCCAGCTTATAGGCATAGCACCCACGGATATTAGACGAAAAACAGTGACAGAGGTTGAGAAGAAGGAACAGGATAACGATTCCAGGCATACCATGTGTGGCAGCGAACTATCATACTTTTTAGGTGAGACATGGTTTCTAGCTTTTATGTGAAGCTGTTCCTCTTAATAGTACGAGAAATGTGTATAGCAATGCAGGTCATGCGTTTCACCAATAGCTAAAAATTCCCTTCAAGCGCCGGTGAAAATTTCTGCGCTTGCAAACAGGAGCAGCAAGGGCCTTGCTGATATTCATGAAGCAATGACAAACGCAGGAAGGAAACTTTTCGTTGCCATTCCTATCTGGATAAAAAAATATTCATCTCGGTAGTTTGTTGTGGTAATATAATAACGTAGTGGAGTTCAAATGCTGTAAAGCAAGCTTCATACATATTCAGTTCACGTACCTTCTGCATGGACGGACTGTTAAATGCTAAACATATTCAGGTCACCTCATTAGCGTAAAATTGTTTCAGCACCTTTTACTTATCACGCTCCTGGTTAATCTGATGTAAGTGGGTAACGTGCTTTTTTACTTCCTCGAATAAGAACAAGCACATAACGGAATTGCGACGAATTAGTTAATTCAGTAACGGTGAAGACGGCAGTTATTAAATGTCATTTCAGACAAAGTTAGCTACAAAATTCGTTTAGTTTGTCGTTTGTTGACTCCACAGGGAGTGACAGTCGTGAAGTTAGCAGAGGAACGAATACCAACGCCCCCCATTATTTCTGAGAAATGGCTGAAGTACCACGGGGAATAAAAACTGTAATAATCAAGGAACAGTTGTTACTGGTTTGTCATTCGGGTCAAAATTAAAATAAAAATAATTATGTGGAATGTACTAAATGTAATCGTCAAATATTCAAAGTTTATTTTCACTTCAAAATTTGAATTAGTAATTACATAGGCCTGTAAATGTACACTCTACAAATTCTTAAACATAAATTTACATGATCCGATTGTTTTTTGATATGGTACTTTCAGAAATTAAAAGACTACCTCTCTCCCTACCACGTAAGGTCTTTTCACAGTGTAAGTATGTAGATTAAAAAGATTCATAGTAACCCACATAGTCGAAAACATTTTGTCCAAATATCATGGTGAAATAAGTCACTCCTTACGAATTCTGTTCTTCAGAAGTAATACAAAGACATATATCATAACGTCTCTTCTTTTATCCCTAAAAACTCCGTTTCAAAATTTTGTTTCATGTTGTTCCTGAGGGCACTTCCTGTGCAGTATCCATCAAAACTCAGCAATCATGCTCACATCCCATCGTCCCTGATACCTTCGTTCCACTTCTTTACTCTCCTGATGGAGTCTTTCTCCCTGTTACGCTCTCAGAGCACCTTCATTTTCTGAGGGTGACTTGTGAGTCGAGGATACGCAACATCGAATTCATAAATGTACCCAATGGTGTGAAGTTATACAGCAAGTTTGTTGTCGAGAAACTTGTTGATATCCAAGGGGGTTTTTAATTTTTTTATGTTTCGTGTTTCATTAGTCTCGGAATGACAGGGCAGACGGAAACTCCATTGTCTTCTGACAGCTTCGGATGCCTACTCGATACATACTGGAAAACTTCGTCGTCTTTTGGTAGGGCTTGAACAAGTTGATTCATAATTTCAAGTGTTATGTAGAGTTGTGTCAGGAGATCTTAATTTGGGGGGGAGTGATTGCGCGGGTAGGCGGTAGGAGGAATAGGTTTAGTGAGCAGCGTCAAAGATATGGATAGCACGTTCTCCTTTCCAATTTTAGGAGTTGGCCAGATTTTATGGGTACAGTGCTCGTCTTTCGAACGACTGTTCCATAGCGCGTAAGCTGTATTACAAAGTATGAACTAAAACAATTTTTTTGTAGCAGGTATCACTGCAAAACGTCAGGAAACAGTACCGGCATTGTTACGATGATTATATAGCTACATCTCGCATACCTTACAAATTTATGTCAAACCCGCATGTGGATACGTACTTTACCTGAAATCAGCATCCAAATGTACACAAAAAATTTTAATATTTAGTTATTGATAATCTGTGTTATGTGTCTTTCTGCAGTATGTGTGAATAGTAAATTGAGATTCTACATAACTTATGGACTAGCTAATCAAGCAACCTTCAACAACAGCTTGTTGCCTCCAAAGTAATGCTCACATCCCGGCAACGGATTGGTTTTAGAAGTTCCTGTTCATTACAGCTTTATGATATATTTGTTCACTGATGAAATGTTTTGTCTTCAATCTATCGAGTAACAGAGATATTAAGAAATAGAATGTCAGAAGAAAAGTAATCAGCAGTACTCTCTAGTAAATCTAACTTGTTCAATGAGACTTTTTGATAGCCTACAATGAAAAGAAAATGACTGGCACCAAGAAATAAAGTTTTCTCACATGGTGATGCAAGCTGCTTAGAAACTCATTTTATGAGATACAAAGAGTCTTGACAGAAAAAACAGTTGCTTGCAAAGCTGTATTGGAAGAAGCAAAGTCCAAGGTCGCTGAAAGGAAAGAGGGACCAGAATTAATAGAACGTGGTTGAAAAAAGTAGGACTGGTAAATGTCTCGAAAACGATTTACAATAAGTCTGCGACTAATTGAAATTTTCTGGTCAACACGATAGTTCTAGAGGCAGATGGAGAGTACGCATATCTACCTGGGTCAGCTATGGGGTAACAGAAACGAAATTAAACTCGATATCATCTGCCGCATAAGACTAGGATGAAATAAACTCGGTTTTCTTCAAGTTCAAAATGCCAATGGGACTTGAAGAGTTTTCGACTAATGTGTCCTTCCGGTTTTAACGTAAGGCTATGGAATATGGACATTAAATGGAAATGCTAAAGTTAAATTGAGAGATGCATAGGGAGAATTGGACAGAACCATGCTTATATTAACAGGAAAAGGTAGCAAAAGGGCTGAATGTTTTTCTGGTAGTGACCAAGGAAGGCAAATACAGTGGGTTATGCTCTGAGAAGGAAGTCAGCAGTGGCTGTTGCAAAGCGAATAATGAAATGTGGTCAGAAACAGTCCTGAAACGGAAGTCAGGTGGAAAGCCTACCACACCACTGTGATGAAGGCTCTAATAGAAGAGTACCCGAGAATGACACGAGTGCGCGAACTTTCAAGAAATTATTAGATCTACAACTTTACCTCCACCGTTTTATCTCGAAGTTCGAGGCTTTACTGTGAAAAATTTACGAAATATTTACGATTCAAAGAACTGGCCACCTCTGGCCACTATCTTCTCCCGTCTTTCGGGCAGCAAATGAATTCCGCTGCGGAAGAACTGGCCGTCTTTTGAATAGATCCAGGAATCGATTCAATTTTGCACTTGTTCATATGACCGGCAGTGCCGCTCACCCAAGTCATTTGCCACTGATCGAAAAAGGTGGTAGTCAGAGGGAGCAATCTCTGGATGTTGCGGCGGATGAAGTAGGACTTCCCATTTGAACGCTTCCAATTATGTTTCTACTGGTTTTGCGGCGTGGGATTGAGCAGTGTCATGCTGAAAAATCACCTTTCTATGTCTGTCGCTGTATTGTGGCCTATTGTCTTCCAGTGCTCAGCTAAAACGCACAAATTGCTTTCGACAACGATCTTCTGTGATTGTTTCCGTCTGTTCCAGTAGCTTATAAAACCTCTTCTTTTCCACCGCCATGCCGGTCTTCGACGTCAAAATCTCCCTTCTTGAAGCGCTTAAACCGTTCTTAGCACATTCTGTCACTAATAGGTGCTTCACCATAGGTCATACCCAACATTTTATGAGCCACAGCCGCACATTTCTGCATGGTAAACCAGAAAATTAAAACTACATGTAAATGACTAGAACCCGACTCGTATGTTGACACATTCATTCGCGAATAACATTATGATACAATCACAAATTGACTAAAATTTCGATTTCATTATGTTTACAAATGCCTAAGCTTATTGTGTGACACTTACAACCTATCACCTCCACCATTTGCCGCTACTGCTACTGTAGAACGGCGGAAGCAGAGTTATAGACCTAATAGTACATGACATAGAGGCTACATCTGACTAGACCGGAACAGCCGCATATCTGCACTGCTGGGCACTAAAATAGGCGTTGTACTCTATTATGAATCGTCTATTTTTTCCCAGTTTTCGCCTCTATACGACGTACAGCAATGGCTACTGAAATTGCGAAACCATGACGGCGGCACGTAGCAAACGTAAAAGTTTGTATGAACCATACTAAATGCTTGTATTTGCAAATGGCTAACATTCCAGTGCAACCGCACACAGTAGGTCGCAAAAGGCCATCTATGTTCTGCATATAAGGAAAGACTTCGCTGCTGATTTCTCAATCAGAAGTCGCGTTCGCGCACTTTGGTTGGTTGTTAGGAGACCGTATCACGTCCCGCGTCGGAAGGAAAATCCTCTTCCAGCACGGGTCATAATTCGATAGTAACACGATAGTGGACTATGGAACTGCTGTTTAACGTTCCGCGTTGTTCGCGATTCCACGTTAGTATGGAATCGATGGATTCAGGAGCATTGTACTAGACGTCATGCAGGATGTCAATGACCCCATGCGACAAGTGCCCGGGAGGACAGGCATACAGTACGCTCGGTCCCGCTCGAATGTACATCGACGTCACGTACCTTGACTAAAGATGGTTCAAATGGCTCTGAGCACTGAGCTTTGAGGTCATCAGTCCCCTAGACTTAGAACTAAAGCCTAACTAACCTAAGGACATCGCACACATCCATGCCCGAGACAGGATTCGAACCTTCGACCGTAGCAGCAGCGGGGTTCTGACTGAAGCGCCTAGAACAGTGACCGGCTGGTCTTTTCGGGAAGCCAAGTAACCACGTTGACAGTGCGAAGACGTCTGTAGTAGCGCGGACGTTCAGCACGGCGACCTCTGTTGCAGCTTCACATGTTCACATGTTCAACAGTAGTTGTCAATACCAGTATTATTTTTCGAGTTTGGGACTGGTCAATTTTATCTCAGTTGCTTTTCTGAAAACTTTCATATAATTTTATACACAGTTTGTTATACTTCAAACTAAAATAAATGAAAAGGAATTTATAAAATATTTTAGTCTCGATGTTATAGTCGATAAGTACTAGTTCTCAATGTACAGTTAGAATTATTTTTTTAGAAAGATTTGAAATTACGAATTATTGACACACTTAAAATTTCTATTATTAATTACGCAGTCCTGTACTGTTTACTATGTTTATTTCTGGATTCATTTATGAAATAATAATCGAAATTGATAATGTAACGGAAACTAGTAGAAATTGATTTGTTAATAAAAACTGTAAACCCTTTGGAATATTGATATTTCCGCAGAGTGTAAGAGTCGTAAGCTTGCCTCTCATGTGATCGGACGTTGTCTTGCATTTTTGTGCGAACAATGTAATTTAGGCTTCGTTAATGCGGAAAGTCAAAATATTGTATGATATACTAAAACGTGAGAAAGCATATTTACGTAGAAAATGCTGCGAGAACAATCTTCAGATTTATTTAGTTCAAACCAACCGTGAGGACCTGATATGAGATTTTCAGCACAAGAATCAGAGCCCTAGCCAAAAAGAACTGGAGCCATCTCAACATGACAAGTTATGTAAACTTAGTTATTGTAATCTTCGCTTCTCTCAAATTTTCATAAAATACCTTTCTTATTAATTACTTGGAGTAGACATCTACATCTACATCTACATTCATACTCCGCAAGCCACCCAACGGCGTGTGGCGGAGGGCACTTTACGTGCCACTGTCATTACCTCCCTTTCCTGTTCCAGTCGCGTATGGTTCGCGGGAAGAACGACTGTCTGAAAGCCTCCGTGCGCGCTCTAATCTCTCTAATTTTACATTCGTGATCTCCTCGGGAGGTATAAGTAGGGGGAAGCAATATACTCGATACCTCATCCAGAAACGCACCCTCTCGAAACCTGGCGAGCAAGCTACACCGCGATGCAGAGCGCCTCTCTTGTAGAGTCTGCCACTTGAGTTTATTAAACATCTCCGTAACGCTATCACGGTTACCAAATAACCCTGTGACGAAACGCGCCGCTCTTCTTTGGATCTTCTCTATCTCCTCCGTCAACCCGATCTGGTACGGATCCCACACTGATGAGCAATACTCAAGTATAGGTCGAACGAGTGTTTTGTAAGCCACCTCCTTTGTTGCTGGACTACATTTTCTAAGCACTCTCCCAATGAATCTCAACCTGGTACCCGCCTTACCAACAATTAATTTTATATGATCATTCCACTTCAAATCGTTCCGCACGCATACTCCCAGATATTTTACAGAAGTAACTGCTACCAGTGTTTGTTCCGCTATCATATAATCATACAATAAAGGATCCTTCTTTCTATGTATTCGCAATACATTACATTTGTCTATGTTAAGGGACAGTTGCCACTCCCTGCACCAAGTGCCTATCCGCTGCAGATCTTCCTGCATTTCGCTACAATTTTCTAATGCTGCAACTTCTCTGTATACTACAGCATCATCCGCGAAAAGCCGCATGGAACTTCCGACACTATCTACTAGGTCATTTATATATATTGTGAAAAGCAATGGTCCCATAACACTCCCCTGTGGCACGCCAGAGGTTACCTTAACGTCTGTAGACGTCTCTCCATTGATAACAACATGCTGTGTTCTGTTTGCTAAAAAATCTTCAATCCAGCCACACAGCTGGTCTGATATTCCGTAGGCTCTTACTTTGTTTATCAGGCGACAGTGCGGAACTGTATCGAACGCCTTCCGGAAGTCAAGAAAAATAGCATCTACCTGGGAGCCTGTATCTAATATTTTCTGGGTCTCATGAACAAATAACGCGAGTTGGGTCTCACACGATCGCTGTTTCCGGAATCCATGTTGATTCCTACATAGTACATTCTGGGTTTCCAAAAACCCAGATACTCGAGCAAAAAACATGTTCTAAAATTCTACAACAGATCGACGTCAGAGATATAGGTCTATAGTTTTGCGCATCTGCTCGACGACCCTTCTTGAAGACTGGGACTACCTGTACTCTTTTCCAATCATTTGGAACCCTCCTTTCCTCTAGAGACTTGCGGTACACGGCTGTTAGAAGGGGGGCAAGTTCTTTCGCGTACTCTGTGTAGAATCTAATTGGTATCCCGTCAGGTCCAGTGAACTTTCCTCTGTTGAGTGATTCCAGTTGCTTTTCTATTCCTTGGACACTTATTTCGATGTCAGCCATTTTTTCGTTTGTGCGAGGATTTAGAGAAGGAACTGCAGTGCGGTCTTCCTCTGTGAAACAGCTTTGGAAAAAGGTGTTTAGTATCTCAGCTTTACGCGTGTCATCCTCTGTTTCAATGCCATCATCATCCCGGAGTGTCTGGATATGCTGTTTCGAGCCACTTACTGATTTAACGTAAGACCAGAACTTCCTAGGATTTTCTGTCAAGTCTGTACATAGAATTTTACTTTCGAATTCACTGAACGCTTCTCGCATAGCCCTCCTTACGCTGACTTTGACATCGCTTAGCTTCTGTTTGTCTGAGAGGTTTTGGCTGCGTTTAAACTTGGAGTGAAGCTCTCTTTGCTTTCGCAGTAGTTTCCTAACTTTGTTGTTGTACCACGGTGGGTTTTTCCCGTCCCTCACAGTTTTACTCGGCACCTACCTGTCTAAAACGCATTTTACGATTGCCTTGAACTTTTTCCATAAACACTCAACATTGTCAGTGTCGGAACAGAAATTTTCGTTTTGATCTGTTAGGTGGTCTGAAATCGGCCTTCTATTACTCTTGCTAAACAGATAAACCTTCCTCCCTTTTTTTATATTCCTATTAACTTCCATATTCAGGGATGCTACAACGGCCTTATGATCACTGATTCCCTGTTCTGCACTTACAGAGTCGAAAAGTTCGGGTCTGTTTGTTATCAGTAGGTCCAAGATGTTATCTCCACGAGTCGGTTCTCTGTTTAATTGCTCGAGGTAATTTTCGGATAGTGCACTCAGTATAATGTCACTCGATGCTCTGTCCCTACCACCCGTCCTAAACATCTGAGTGTCCCAGTCTATATCTGGTAAATTGAAATCTCCACCTAAGACTATAACATGCTGAGGAAATTTATGCGAAATGTATTCCAAATTTTCTCTCAGTTGTTCTGCCACTAACGCTGCTGAGTCGGGAGGTCGGTAAAAGGAGCCAATTATTAACCCAGCTCGGTTGTTGAGTGTAACCTCCACCCATAATAATTCACAGGAACTATCCACTTCTACTTCACTACAGGATAAACTACTACTAACAGCGACAAACACTCCACCACCGGTTGCATGCAATCTATCCTTCCTAAACACCGTCTGTACCTCTGTAAAAATTTCCTCAGAATTTATCTCTGGCTTAAGCCAGCTCTCTGTACCTATAACGATTTCAGCTTCGGTGCTTTCTATCAGCGCTTGAAGTTCCGGTACTTTACCAACGCAGCTTCGACAGTTTACAATTACAATACCGATTGTTGCTTGGTCCCCGCATGTCCTGACTTTGCTCCGCACCCTTTGAGGCTGTTGCCCTTTCTGTACTTGCCCGAGGCCATCTAACCTAAAAAAACCGCCCAGTCCACGCCACACAACCCCTGCTACCCGTGTAGCCGCTTGCTGCGTGTAGTGGACTCTTGACCTATCCAGCGGAACCCGAAACCCCACCACCCTATGGCGCAAGTCGAGGAATCTGCAGCCCACATGGTCGCAGAACCGTCTCAGCCTCTGATTCAGACCCTCCATTCGGCTCTGTACCAAAGGTCCGCAGTCAGTCCTGTCGACGATGCTGCAGATGGTGAGCTCTGCTTTCATCCCGCTAGCGAGACTGGCAGTCTTCACCAAATCAGATAGCCGTCGGAAGCCAGAGAGGATTTCCTCCGATCCATAGCGACACACATCATTGGTGCCGACATGAGCGACCACCTGCAGATGGGTGCACCCTGTACCCTTCATGGCATCCGGAAGGACCCTTTCCACATCTGGAATGACTCCCCCCGGTATGCACACGGAGTGCACATTGGTTTTCTTCCCCTCTCTTGCTGCCATTTCTCTAAGGGGCCCCATTACGCGCCTGACGTTGGAGCTCCCAACTACCAGTAAGCCCACCCTCTGCGACCGCCCGGATCTTGCAGACTGAGGGGCAACCTCTGGAACAGGACAAGCAGCCATGTCAGGCCGAAGATCAGTATCAGCCTGAGACAGAACCTGAAACCGGTTCGTCAGACAAACTGGAGAGGCCTTCCGTTCAGCCCTCCGGAATGTCTTTCGCCCCCTGCCACACCTTGAGACTACCTCCCACTCTACCACAGGTGAGGGATCAGCCTCAATGCGGGCAGTATCCCGGGCAACCACAGTCTTAGTCCGATCGGGGGATGCGTGGGACGAGCTGGCCGTCCCCGACAAACCTCCATCCGGACCCCCACAGTGATGCCCATTGGCAACAGCCTCAAGCTGTGTGACCGAAGCCAACACTGCCTGAAGCTGGGAGCGAAGGGATGCCAACTCAGCCTGCATCCGAACACAGCAGTTGCAGTCCCTATCCATGCTAAAAACTGTTTTGCAAAGAACGTCTGAACTAATCTACAGAGAGCGCAAACAAATCGACAAAATTTAAACGGTTATTAAAATACAAGATTGCCTAGTAAACGCAGTAATGCTGCTACTAACGCACTGCTGACACACTGCTCGGCAGCGGAAAGAGACTACGCGATTTTACACTATTCAGGTACTAAAACGCGATGCTACAACTCGCAAGTACTATAATACGCCCGAAATTTATGTATCAAACAATGCAAGTACCAAAAACACGCAAAGAAATTAAGAATTAAACTATGTAAGAAATGAGTGAGCTAGGAGTACACGACTTGCTGCTGCAGCTGCTTATCCAACGGCGGCAGGGAGCACACTGACTGTGACCAACCGACACTGGCCGTTCAAAACAAAAACAAAAGACAAACGACTACGCGAATTTACACTATTCAGGTACTAAAACGCGATGCTACAACTCTCAAATACTATAATACGCCCAAAATTTATGTATCAAACAATGCAAGTACCAAAAACACGCAAAGAAATTAAGAATTAAACTATGTAAGAAATGAGTGAGCTAGGAGTATACGACTTGCTGCTGCAGCTGCTTATCCAACGGCGGCAGGGAGCACACTGACTGTGACCAACCGACACTGGCCGTTCAAAACAAAAACAAAAGACAAACGACTACGCGAATTTACACTATTCAGGTACTAAAACGCGATGCTACAACTCTCAAATACTATAATACGCCTAAAATTTATGTATCAAACAATGCAAGTACCAGAAACACGCAAAGAAATTAAGAATTAAACTATGTAAGAAATGAGTGAGCTAGGAGTATACGACTTGCTGCTGCAGCTGCTTATCCAACGGCGGCAGGGAGCACACTGACTGTGACCAACCGACACTGGCCGTTCAAAACAAAAACAAAAGACAAACGACTACGCGAATTTACACTATTCAGGTACTAAAACGCGATGCTACAACTCTCAAATACTATAATACGCCCAAAATTTATGTATCAAACAATGCAAGTACCAAAAACACGCAAAGAAATTAAGAATTAAACTATGTAAGAAATGAGTGAGCTAGGAGTATACGACTTGCTGCTGCAGCTGCTTATCCAACGGCGGCAGGGAGCACACTGACTGTGACCAACCGACACTGGCCGTTCAAAACAAAAACAAAAGACAAACGACTACGCGAATTTACACTATTCAGGTACTAAAACGCGATGCTACAACTCTCAAATACTATAATACGCCCAAAATTTATGTATCAAACAATGCAAGTACCAAAAACACGCAAAGAAATTAAGAATTAAACTATGTAAGAAATGAGTGAGCTAGGAGTATACGACTTGCTGCTGCAGCTGCTTATCCAACGGCGGCAGGGAGCGGCAGGGACATCGTTTAATGTGGACAATATATGGAATCAGGAAGGAGTGGGGAGCCTGCAAGTGGCACGACTTGTCTATATAGAATCATCTTCACCCTTGTGAACAGGTATTGCTCTCAAGCGTCTTAGTACAACCTTCTTTTGCACAGTCAGCATTTATAATGATTAGACAAAACCTTATGACCAAAAGGTTAATAGCGTGTGGGTCGACCTTTGGAACGGGATATGGCAGCTATTCGGCGTGGCGTTGATTCCAAAAGTGTTTCGTATCTTTCGGGAATTATTTGCCATCACATGGCAGTTACTGAAATGAGGATCCAGGGGTCTGTGGTAGCTGAGCTGGCACGCTATAGCGGGATCCATCAGCCAAATTTGGTTGCCAGGTATGCTATTCCACTCAAAACATTGTGGCACGATTCTGGACTCGTGGCACTGACAGTTATCTTGTTGCAAGGTGGCACCGCTGTCGAAGAAGACATGAGTCACTTTCCACAATAGCACGCTTACTAATCACCAGCTTCACCGTTTCCAGGATGGACGCTTCCAGGCGCCAGGCCATAAAAATCTACTCAAAGTCCCTTACGTCAGTGGATTACCTCATTTCCGACCAGTATTGTCCCGATATTGACTCCCCATTCGCGTCTGAAGGGTAATTCAGCTGCCCCTACCGATGTCGTTTTATGCAGTCCGCAATGTTATACCTGGGTTCCAAAACCCAAACGCAAACTATTACTCTTACCGCAAAAACTTGACAGCACCTTTTTCTACGATACGTAATGTAGATGAATTTTACACAGGTATACGTTTTCTGTACAGGCCGCAGGTTCTCAGTTATTCTAAAGAAAAAGATACAAGAACGACTTTCAACCGCAACCCCATTCCCACGCTCAGCCCTCAATGGTCAAGACTTTGAGTATGTTCTCCATAGCACTCCGTCCTACTACTCTACCAAAATTTGTGACTACACAAATTATTAGCCTTATTCAACCCTTTCTGGACTTCACTGACTGGCCTTATCACGTCGCTGTCTTAGTCAAGCTCTTAAACTTTGTGAAATTGGTTCAAATGGTTCAAATGGCTCTGAGCACTATGGGACTCAACTGCTGTGGTCATAAGTCCCCTAGAACTTAGAACTACTTAAACCTAACTAACCTAAGGACAGCACACAACACCCAGCCATCACGAGGCAGAGAAAAGCCCTGACCCCGCCGGGAATCGAACCCGGGAACCCGGGCGTGGGAAGCGAGAACGCTACCGCACGTGTGAAATTGGTGTTTGAGTAAATTTTAACTAATAACTTCGAGAATCTGAACGGCATAAAATAAAAAGTGTCATCACTGTATGCATCAGGCCTTCTGACTAGGAAACTACTGTGTAAGGTTTCAGTATAGCTCGAATCGTCAATATAATTAGTTGTAGAGTAACATTTACAAAAATCGTTTTTCCTTCATTAACCTCACGGGCAAGTCTAGATTAATAATGTTAACATAATAGCCGACTATGATAGTGGGGAAATAGGCGATTCAACAGAGACCAAAAAAGTTCTAATATTGGGAATAATTCGCGTGGTCGGAAATTTTTGCACAGTTGTAAAATGGTTCAAATGGCTCTAAGCACTATGGGACTTAACATCTGAGGTCATCAGCCCCTAGACTTGGAACTACTTAAACCTAACTAACCTAAGGACATCACACGCATCCATGCCCGAGACAGGATTCAAACCTGCGGCCGTAGCAGCAGCGCGGTTCCGGACTGAAGCGCCTAGAACCGCTCGACCACAGCTTCCGGCTGTATAGTTGTAGGACAGAGTTCCACGAACTACACACGACAAGTCCTGACAGCTCGGGGATGAGTTTGGATGTGGAGGTGCGCCTGAAGTTAAATTTTGTACGCTTTTCTTGGATAATTCGAAAACCATGGCCGGCAATGAAAATATATCCCAGTACAAAATTTAACTACATTAAATTCTTAAAACAGTTCCTGTTCATTTTATTTTAATAGTTCTCACACAGCCAGCGAGAGAACATGCAGATCCCGCGCTTAGTTTTTGAAGGCCAGATACAACACTGATGGCTTCATAAAATCCCGTACATAGTGGCAGCGCAATCACCCTGTGCAATTCCCTTAGCCCGTCGCTATCCCGCAACGCCACAAGCGGCACCAGTTGTTATAATGTTTTTCGTCGTGGGAGTAAATACTTTTCTGGAGAAGCTGGTTGCCTAACACTTGGTGCCATAGACTTTGTACTGATTTGCTCTAAAGAAATAAAAATCCCGGACCACAAATAGCTTGCTTTATGGTTGTGAAGTTTGTTTTGGAGTCATTCAGACGTCTTCCGTATTCTGCGAGTTTTTACCCTCCGTTCAGTCGCAGGCCGAAGAGGTCGTCAGTAAAGCAAAGGTTTGCGGCTCATCTTTGATGTTTTCATCAGGCAGGACAAATGTAACGAGTCCATATGTACCTCGTGTTTCTTTTAATAGGCAGAACATCAGTCTATTCGTAAAGGCCTTCCATTTACATTCGAGAGTAGTAAACTGGAGGTGGTAGCTACCTACAGCTGCTCTGAAATTCCCGTTCCAAACCTCTAGGAGAGAGAGCAGAGAGTGAATAATATTTTGAATAGAAACCCATGTCCGGAAACGTCATACAATGTCGCTACAGAGTGTATGTATATACAAGGTCATTCCATGATGATGTTACAAACCTTCGAGGATGAAGGATAAGGATAAATTTATCAATTTGAGGTAAGGGACCCTGTACCGGAAACGAACGAGTCGAAAATTATAAATGAAAACCGTTCTGATACCTCTGACACTGTTACACTGTACTGGTGCTGCTGTTGCTAAGAGTGTAGTGGTAGTGTGGTCCAAAACAAGAAAAAATGTCTAGTAAACAAGGGCTCTAAAATACTTACCTTGACCTACGAGCACTTGTTCAATAGAGGAGATCTGGTTCATATTATCGAAGATGAACTAATGCGCATAGCTCCTCAGGTATGCATTTTAGAGCTCATGTTTAGTCGACATTTTTTACTTGTTTTGGTCCTCTGAAAGTTGCCTACCCTACAATCTTAGCGACAACAGTACGAATATACGTATTCCATTCTCAGAGGTATCAAAACTGTTTTCGCTTATAACTTTCGACTCGTTACATTCCGGTACTTGAACTCTTACCTCATTTATCCTTCTCCATCATGTAAATGTGCAACATCACCCTGTATGTACATACTTTGACAGGCGCCGGCACCTATGACTTTGACGAACTTGAGCGTCGTTTCCGGACATAGGTTCCCATTCGAAGTTTTATGTACTCACTCCCCTCTACAAGTTCTAGAAGTTAACAACGGGAATTTCTGGACACTCTATATATTGCAGACATACAGGGTGAGCCGTGCACGGCTCGCATTTATCCCATTTATTGTTTGTCATCTTCTATAACCGTACTGCCGCCTCACTTTCTTATTCCATTTACTGGCGTCACTAACTTCCTGCCTTACTTGCCTTTGAGCGGTAGCAGCAGCAGCGCGTATCGATAAGTGCACTGCCGTACCACCTCTGGAGCGACCGATAGTATTTCTGGGTCGTCGTGTGTCTGGCAGTCAGTTGGAGACGGACCAGCAGTGCAGTCGGGACACAGCAGCAGTGAAGTCGGGGACGGAGCGCCGGTGAGGCGCCGACAGCCAGTGCTCGCCCAACCGCCGGCGACACCCAGGAACTGTCCGACGGAGGAAGATTGGAGTGAGACGACAGTTGGTCGGTCGTTCGGTTGGTCGTCTCATCAGCCGACGAATATTTGCTGCTTTCACCGTTTCCGGATCTGGACAGTTGGTCGGTTGGCGTGGAGCAGCGAGGAATTCTCCGTGGCGCGTGTCTGGCCGGGGCCCGGCGGCGTCCACGCACAGTCGGAGTGTGAGGGGCTGTTCCCATTGCTACGAGCTCCGTGGCTCACCGATCCCGGACACGAAAGATAAGTTATCCTGTCGCTTGGTCCGTTGACTGTCTGCCTGTTGGGCTGTCGTCGGGTCGTGAATGGTTGGCCCGACTGCTTGTTTCACCTAATCGAGCGTTAGTGTTTGAATTTCAAGCCGACCCTCGAACATCTGAGCGCCCTTTGGTGTACTGCCCTATTTTTTTTAAAAATTTGTTCTTGTTGTTTGTACTTGTATGGCTCCTAGCCGATTTATTTAAATTAGCGTTGTTTTGCTCTTAAGGCCTTCACTCTAGTTTAAAGTACTGTTTCACGTAAGCCCTTAGACATTTCAAAACTTTTAAAGTTGTCTCAAGAGAGACATTCGTGGATGCCGGTTTGCTTCGGACGAAGAGGTGTTTGCCTGGATACAGTCATGGTTCCGTAGACACCCGTAAACATTATTCCATGAAGGCACTGACAATCTTTTGTCTCAGTGGGATAAACGTGTTAACATTGTGGCAATTACTTTTGAACTAATGAAAAGTTTACTTTTTTTCCCATTTGTCTCGTTTTTATTTGACAGTCCCTTACAAACTCATACACATTCAGGTAGGCAACCCGACTTACTTTATATGCATCTGGAGCAGATGAGGTAAGTCGTGTTGCCTACCTCGATGTGCATGAAATACTCGTATTTTGTGGCCCAGTTACGTTCCGCCTACCCAGTAGGGAAGAGGCACAGACTATACAAAGGTGAATGGAGTCCTGAGGTAGCAAAGGAAATCTTGCTTTCTACACCGTCAATGATGTCTCGAAGACAGACATGAAAAATATTTCCAGTAGATTTCCCCACCATGTTATAGTTCTGGGTGGAGATTTTAATTTGCCGGATATAGACTGGGAGACTCAAACGTTCATAACGGGTGGCAGGGAAAAAGAACACAGTGAAATTTTTTAAAGTGCTTTATCTGAAAACTACATTGAGCAGTTAAACAGAGAACAGACTCGTGGCGATAACATATTAGACCTTCTGGTGACAAACAGACCAGAACTATTTGAAACAGTTAACGCAGAACAGGGAATCAGCGATCATAAAGCGGTTACTGCATTCAGCCGTAAATAGAAATATTAAAAAAGGTAGAAAGATTTTTCTGTTTAGCAAAAGTGACAAAAAGCAGATTTCAGAATACCTGATGGCACAACACAAAAGTTTTTTTTTTTTTTTTTCAAGTACAGATAGTGTTGAGGATCAGTGGACAAAGTTGAAAACCATCGTACAATATGCGTTAGATGCGTATGTGCCAAGCAAGATCGTAAGAGAAGGAAAAGAGCCATCGTGGTACAACAACTGAGTTAGAAAACTGTTGCGGAAGCCAAGGGAACTTCACAGCGAACATAAACATAGCCAAAGCCTTGCAGACAAGCAAAAATTACGCGAAGTGAAATATAGTGTGAGGAGGGCTATGCGAGAGGCGTTCAATAAATTCGAAAGTAAAGTTCTATGTACTCACTTGGCAGATAATCCTAAGAAATTTTGGTCTTATGTCAAAGCGGTAGGTGGATCAAAACAAAATGTCCACTCTGTGGCCAAAATGGTACTAAAACAGAGGATGACAGACTAATGGCCGAAATGCTAAATGTCTTTTTCCAAAGCTGTTTCACAGAGGAAGACTGCACTGTAGTTCCTTCTCTAGATTGCTGCACAGATGACAAAATGATAGATAGACGACAGAGGGATAGAGAAACAATTAAAATCGCTCAAAAGATGAAAGGCCGCTGGACCTGATGGGATACCAGTTCGATTTTACACAGAGTACGGGAAGGAACTTGCCCCCCTTCTTGCTGCGGTGTACCGTTGGTCTCTAGAAGATCGTAGCGTTCTAAAGGATTGGAAAAGGGCACAGGTCATCCCCGTTTTCAAGAAGGGACGTCGAACAGATGTGTAGAACTCTAGACCTATATCTCTAACGTTGATCAGTTGTAGAATTTTGGAACACGTATTATGTTCGAGTATAATGACTTTTCTGGAGACTAGAAATTGTAGGAATCAGCATGGGTTTCGAAAAAGACGATCGTGTGAAACCCAGCTCGCGCTATTCGTCCACGAGACTCAGAGGGCCATAGACACGGGTTCCCAGGCAGATGCCGTGTTTCTTCACTTTCGCAAGGCGTTCGATACAGTTCCCCACAGTCGTTTAATGAACAAAGTAAGAGCATATGGACTATCAGACCAATTTTGTGATTGGATTGAAGAGTTCCTAGATAACAGAACGCAGCATGTCATTCTCAATGGAGAGAAGTCTTCCGAAGTAAGAGGGATTTCATGTTTGCCGCAGGGGTGTGTCGTAGGACCGTTGCTAATCACAATATACATAAATGACCTTGTGGATGACATCGGAAGTTCACCGAGTTTTTTTGCGGATGATGCTGTGGTACATCGAGAGGCTGTAACAATGGAAAATTGTACTGAAATGCAGGAGGATCTGCAGCGAATTGACGCATGGTGCAGGGAATGGCAATTGAATCTCAATGTAGACAAGTGTAATGTGCTGCGAATACTTAGAAAGAAAAATCCCTTATCATAGCAGGTCAGCAACTGGAAGCAGTTAAGTCCATAAATTATCTGGGAGTACGCTTTAGGAGTGATTTAAAATGAAATGATCATATAAAGTTGATCGTCGGTAAAGCAGATGCCAGACTGAGATTCATTGGGAGAATCCTAAGGAAATGCAATTCGAAAACAAAGGAAGTATGTTACAGTACGCTTGTTCGCCCACTGCTTGAATACTGCTCAGCAGTGTGGGATCCGTACCAGATAGGGTTGATAGAAGAGACAGAGAAGATCCAACGGAGAGCAGCGCGCTTCGTTACAGCATCATTTAGTAATCGCGAAAGCGTTACTGAGATGATAGATAAACTCCAGTGGAAGACTCTGCAGGAGAGACGCTCAGAAGCTCGGTACGGGCTTTTGTTGAAGTTTCGAGAACATACCTTCACCGAGGAGTCAAGCAGTATATTGCTCCCTCCTACGTATATCTCGCGAAGAGACCATGAGGATAAGATCAGAGAGATTAGAGCCCACACAGAGGCATACCGACAATCCTTCTTTCCACGAACAATACGAGACTGGAATAGAAGGGAGAACCGATAGAGGTACTCAAGGTCCCCTACGCCACACACCGTCAGGTGGCTTGCGGAGAATGGATGTAGATATAGATGTAGAGAAGGGTTAATGGAGTCATGAGGTAGCAAAGGACGCCTTGCTTCTTACACCGTCAATGATGTCTGGAAGACAGAGACAGACAGAAGGTTTTCTCTGCCTCGTGATGACTGGGTGTTGTGTGATGTCCTTAGGTTAGTTAGGTTTAAGTAGTTCTAAGGTCTAGGGGACTGATGACCATAGATGTTAAGTCACATAGTGCTCAGAGTCATTTGAACCATTTGAACCAGATAGAAGGAAATTCACGATTGGGGCCTACGTTCCTAGTCGGCATCCCTTCAGTATGTCTCTGGCATTTTTATGGGAGCTGTTCTGCCGAGAAATACGTGTCTGCGGGCCGCTTTGAAGCTCTGACAGATGCGTACTCGGATTGCTTTGTGTCCGACTGGCTGGACCGCGCATGACGCGCCCCAGTTGCCTAGTCGGACGTGGTCCACAGCACTGCGCTCCGGTCGCCTTCGGCTGTCTGGACAGCAGTGCGTAGTCAAAGGGCTGCCGCCGCAAAGGGACGGAGAGCCGCCGCCGCCGCCCGCATGCGTGCACCTATTGCGAGCGTGCGTTCAGCCCGGCAGCGACCCGCCACTAAATTCCCTGTAATTTGAGCTCGCGGTGCGCTCTGCACGCCAGCGAGTTGAATGGAAACAATGCAACACAGTTCTGCAATATTCATAAAGACGCATTCGTGCCACTGTCTGTTGGAGGTGCGCCGCTGTTACCGCACGCGTGTCAGTCAATACAGAGAGTAATTGTGACATGCCCGGATTTGTCATATGTGTAAGCGTCACAAGAGTTATTAACATTCATACTATTGCACTAATTACCATCTCGCCTACAAGTCCACATGGAAAAATTGTAGCAAACAGTCTAAACATGCTATTTTTTTTATGTGTACAGTTAACTGGTAGAAAATGAAAACTGGACACAGTGAAATAATCATTCCACATGGCTGAATGTTATTATACAAGGTGTGCATTGTGTGTCATAATAGTCCCACTTCTATGTACGTTTTCAACAATAATCGCCGGCCGTCATGGCCGAGCGGTTCTGGGCGCTTCAGTCTGTAACCGCACTGTTGTTACGGTCGCAGGTTCGACTCCTGCCTCGGGCATGGATGTGTGTGATGTCCATAGGTTAGTTAGGTTGAAGTATTTATAAGTTCTACGGGACTGATGACCTCAGATGTTAAGTCTCATAGTACTCAGAGCCATTTTTGAGCCAACTTTAATCTCCATAAACTGTATAGCCTCTTTTAATTATATGAAATATTACGGTTGTGTCGATCAGCCAACTGTCTGGTGTCGTCTGAGCGGATAGAATTCCAGCTTACTTCCGTTAGTAGTCAACGGATGACGTCTGACGTGTAAACTGAAACAAAACTCATTCCATCACGTCTTATATAAGTGGTGACTCGAAATACACTGACGGAAAAAAATCACAACACCGAGAAGAAGTTGTGCGACATTAACGAAGGCGTGCTTCTTCATTTGAATGACGAGGTCAGTTCCAATTTCGTAACAGTTGCGTAAGAGTGGCACTAGGTGCCACAATATGAGGATGCAAGTCAGGTATGCTTCAAGCACGTGCTCTAACGGTCGTGGGCGTTACTTATTTTTCGGATTGGACATTGTGAGTTGTTGTTGGTGAAGAACGTCTTTAGGACGACGAAGAAATCAATATCAACAGCTGAGTTTGAACGAAGTCATGTAATAGGGCTACGAGAAGCTGGATGTTCCTTCTGCGATACTGCAGAGAAACTTCGTAGGAATGTAGCCACGGTACGTAACATCTCGCAGCGTTGGTCACCAGAATCTACGTTCTGCTTATGGATCTGGTGTATAGTACTGCACCTGCAGCAACAATTCGAGCAGCCGTTGGCAGAACAACGAACTGTTACAAATTGATTACTTCAAGAACACTTCGGAGCCAGACGCGAGCCGGCCGGAGAGGCCGCGCGGTTCTAGGCGCTACAGTCTGGAACCGAGCGACCGCTACAGTCGCAGGTTCGAATCCTGCCTCGGGCATGGATGTGTGTGATGTCCTTAGGTTAGTTAGGTTTAATTAGTTCTAAGTCCTAGGCGACTGATGACCTCAGAAGTTAAGTCGCATAGTGCTCAGAGCCATTTGAACCATTTTTGAGCCAGACGCCCAGTAGCAGACATTGCACTGCTCCCAAAATGACGCCGTTTGTAACTCATCGAAAGGTGGAGTAGAAGAGAGAAAACCGTCTACGATGGTAAGGGCATGCTCTTAGAGCAGACGCAACAGCAGTGCGAAAGAGTGGCTTTAGACTGAGAGTAAATGATGACATAGGCAGTGATGGCTGGACACTCTGCATGAAGATCTCAAGACACCATGATCAGGCACAAGATCGGATAAAACTGTAGCAGAGAACTAAAATAGCGGACCCTCCCAGCATGTTGGACAAACGCTAAGAAAGGAGATTCTAAAATCAGAATTAAGCAAAACGCCATATTTAGGCGAGGGCAGCCTTCACTGACTTTACATAACGATAAACGACACAGAGCACATGCACTGGAACCACACAAATGAAGCCGCAGAACACTGCAGTAAGAGAACAGATAAAGGTGTCAAAGGAGGAGATTCATGTGGATCTTACCATGTGGTTATTTTGAGGTTGTATACTGAGATAATTGTACTCGCAGAGCTATGTTTTATTCCAGCTGGTGAACATGGCAAGGCAGTGACAGCCTGTAGCAAGACTCTCCGCGATGGTGATGAAGCTAAAGCTGCTGATGCGTCTCTTAGCTAAAAGTGAGGGGGCAGGATGTAGCGGTGGCGAGTCCTTCTAGCTACTACCGCATTCCTGTAAGCTGAAATGCAGCCAACCTCTTCATTCTTTTCACCCAACAAAATTTATTCTTCGATATGATAGGGGAATTTCCTTCATAATTTGTAATGTGCGTGCAATAGGGCTGTATTATAATTGGAGATGCGTGATAACTGTGTAGGATTTTTTTAATTTTAAAATGTGTGATGAGTCAGTTTCTCTGATTAGCGGGGAGTGGAATTACGACCAACGGTTTCCGCCTGCATCAGGAGATGATGCGAGTGTCTGCCTCCGTAGGGTAGCGGTAGGGTTACCGCTTACCAAGCAAGGGGCCTGGGTTCGATTCCCGTGTTGTGTGTCCTTCATCATTATTGACTCGCAAGTCGCCGAAGTGGCGTCAAGTAAAAAGGATTGCAATACGGCGGCCAACCTCCCCGAATGGAGCCTCCCGTCCAACAATGCCATACGGCCATTTCATTTTTTACCGGATACACTACATGTGGGGGGGGGGGGGGGGGGAGGGGAGAGGGACACTGACGCCCACCTAACCCCGGGGAGCAGCAGCAGGCCTTCAGCCAATTTTCTGTCGCTGAGTACAGCTTGAACCAACTTTGACCGTATAATCAACACTCGTTCTCCGAAAGGATTTTGACCGGCCTTGCAGTGCTGCATGTCTTGTAAAGATAACATCTCACTATTGTGTACGAGCCACAGAAAGCCTCCACAGGCAGTTGTCTTACCTCATGCCGTCAGGCTGCCAGCGCCACAATCGTAAACATTGCGAGATGAAATTTACAGAATGTCTTGGTGGGGAGGCTTTTGGCTGGTTGCTGCTCGCAACACTGGGAGCGGCGATTTGCAAAAGGTCACCGCTGAAACTTTTCAGAACAGCGTAAAATTGTAAGAAGTCTTATGTTTGAGGGAATGAGGTATGCAGTCTCAAATTGGCTTAAACTGCAAGTTTGATGCGGTCATACCGCGAAGTAGCAGGGAGCATAAACTTAGGGAGGATGCGGGTTTAGATCGGCGGAGGCAGTCATCTGGAACTGGAGTCGACCAGTCGATCCGGCTTTAGCAGTTTAAGAGGACGGCCAGCAGTTCTCTGGAGAGCAGATGAACCGTGCCGTATCAGAGTCCGTCTCAGCCTGTGACCTCGCCGCACCTCGTGTCACATAATTTATGGAAGTTTCGCAGCGAAGCGGCGACAAAATCGCACAGGATGGTAGGCGCATTGTTTCACATTAACTGATTAGTCTATCGTAACGTGACCTCTCGGCTATGTTTCTGCCCTGTGGGGTTCTCACACCTTTACTCACTTACTTTCCAATGCACTCACCACCAACACTTAATTTCGCTATTAATGGTCGGTTAACATGAATGGACACGTCTCTTATCCATTTGGTTTATTCTGCTTCAACATTTATGGTCCGTACTTCTCACACACAGATAAGTGTGTCCGTAGCAGCACCGCTTTTATTTACGGGTTGGGTTGGGTTATTTGGGGAAGGAGACCAAACAGCGAGGTCATCGATCTCATCGGATTAGGGAAGGATGGGGAAGGAAGTCGGCCGTGCCCTTTCAACGGAACCAACCCGGCATTTGCCGGGAGCGATTTAGGGAATCACGGAAAACCTGTATCAGGATGGCCTGACGCTGGGTTGAACCGTCGTCCTCCCGAATGCGAGTTTAATTTAGGAATTAATGGTTAGTTTGCATGGCTGGACACGTGTCTCATACATTCGCTTTACCTCGTTTTAACATTTCTGGTCCGTTCCGTCTCAGTGATTAAGACTTATCATGTGCAGAGTTGTTTGATCCAATGTTTGTTCTGAGGAGAATCATTTGAAATTGCAGTCAGTAAGCGTGTGTGATTTGTAATACTTGTTTTATTACAGCAGCTGATAGCTCCCATCAACACTTTGTAATTATTGATGTTCGTGAGGGCACCTCTTATAGCAAAGGTTTCCCTCCGTTACCTCGAACACAAGTGATTATCATACACCTGGACAGTAGTGGGGGACTTGCACCATGAGTGGGGATACTCGGTGCATGTCAGTGGCAAATTAGACTGAGTAGAGCTTCAACCCCAGCTGTGTCTTCAAAGCTGCCAACCTCAGAAAATAGAGCTGTTGCTAACTATGTGGGAGAGCAGGGGCCAAAACCTATGTGCTTCGACACACGAACTGACTACGTCTTTTGACTGACAGAGATTTCCAGTTCAAAGTTCAATTCCAAACGTCGGAAGGGGAATTCTCATGTCTCCATGAGGATGAAGAACTATCGTTCGAGGCCTGTGTAGTTTGCTACCATTTTCTGTGAACCATTAACTCAGGTTTTAATGACGGCAACAGAAATGCATTGTCACATTCAGGTGCCCGAGTATGTTTAAATCATTGTCATTGAGCTATCTTTTATATCAAAAATTTTGTAACCTGGATTGAATTTTGAAGGCACTCGAAACAAAACTGATTATGTGTACGCCGGTGGGAAGTTCATTACTAACGGGTCCTGAATCTGTTTATTAATTCGCAGACGATTCTTTCTTTGTTTCCGGCTTTATACGGCCGCCAACGCGCGCGTCTCATCTCGTCACAGTTGTAGAATCATGGAACGTATTTTGTGTTCAGACATAATGATCTTTCTAGACTCTGAGAAGCTCATCTGCAGAAACCAGCACGGTTTTAGGAAACAGCTGCCATGAGAGACACAGCTGGCCCTCTTTGTGCATGATATACAACAGGCTCTAGATACCGGCTCCCTGGTTGATGCTATATTTCTCGACTTTCGAAAGGCGCTCGACTCAGTTCCGCTCTGTCGCTTGCTACAAAAAGTGCGCGCTTACGGTCTATCCAATGACATATGCGGTTGTATAGAAAGTTTTCTAACAGACAGGGAGCAGTATGTCGTCCTGAACGGGGTAACTTCAAGAGAAACAAGAGTAACTTCAGGTGTGTCCCAGAGCATCGTAATAGGTCCTCTGCTTTTTACGATTTACATAAACGATCTGGTTGATGGTATTGACAGCGACCTTAGACTGTTTGCCGATGATGCTGTAGTCTACAGGAAAGTAGTATCACACGAAAGTTGTGAACAAATCAATGAGGATTTGCAGAAAATAAATGCGTGGTGTAATGACTGGCAGTTATCTCTAAATATTAGTAAGTGTAACCTAATGCGTATAACAAGGCGAAAATCCCCATTAATATATGAGCACAAAATAAATGATCAGTCTTTGGAAGCGGTAACATCAGTCAAGTATCTGGGTGTGACTATTCGACATGATCTCAAATGGAATGACCAGAAGGGGGAAGGCGAACTCTTGATTGCGGTTTATTGGTAGAATCCTGAAGCGATGCAGTCCTTCAACAAAGCAAATAGCTTACAATACGTTAGTTCTTCAAGTCTTAGAGTACTGTTAGTCTGTATGGGACCCTTACCAGTTGGGTCTGATTCAAGAGATTGAGAAGGTCCAAAGAAGAGTGGCAAGATTCGTGACTGGTACATTTAGCCATCACGAGAGCGTTACAAATCTCATAGAAAGTTTGAAGTGGGACACACTTGCAGATAGACGACGCGCTAAACAGAAGGGACTGCTCACTAAATTCCGAAAGCCAATCTTCGCCGAGGATGTAGAGCATATATTATTACCACCAACTTTCAAATCGCATAATGATCATCAATCAAAGACAAGGGAAATAAGAGCTCGTACTGAGGCGTTCAGACAGTCGTTTTTCCCTAGCGCGATCCGCGAGTGGAACAGAGGAAATACGACTTTGGCGCGAATTGTGCCCTCCGCTTGGTAGCTAGCGGAGTATATATGTAGATGTAGTTCGTTGCGTTGCAAACTGATAAGCAGGAGTGTAGATGCCTCCGCAACTCACTGTTACTCGAACCCTATATTCAGCAGCGTTCACGAGGATCAACGCGTTCGGCAAGAAATTCCTTTTCGCTGCAGGTAGCGAGTGGTTGACGTTTGCCAGGCGTTCCTGCCGCTCCGCTCTTCGAGAGCGGCCTGTCTGCCGTTCCCCCTCTATTGTACTGCAGCCGTTCCTTAGCCGCGCAGTGACAGGTGTCAGCCGAAGCCATTCCCGGATATACCCCGCACGCGAGGGCGCCGCCGGCGATAAGGCCCGGCGACCTGACAGGTGGCCAGCAGGTAGATTACGGGCCGCTCCGTCTACGTCCACGTCACCAGCACGCGCCGCAGTCGGCAAAAACGTCCGTCCCGCGGAGCGGCGGTAAGGCTGTGCCGTCGGCGGCGCGGCGGAAGCCGTCTGGCTCAAAGGCAGGCGCCAGGTCGATATCATCCGGCACGGCATGGGGGGCAGGGAGAGGGGGGTAGGGGGCAGGGGGCCGGCGGCGTCGCGGTGCGGGGGCGGCGGGCGGCGGGCGGCGGGCGGCATTCCGCCAGGCAACAAGCGCGCTGCCACCGCCGCCAGCGGGGAGCCGGTCGCGACCTCTCCATTCGTCGGCCGCGCTGCCCGTAGCGACCGTAGAATTACGAGTACTTCAAGTGCCCCGTCGGTGCAAATACTAAAGATTTGTATTTTCTGCACTATATAAGTGATTCAATTCAATGGGTTAACACCATCAGCGTACTGCAATCAGCGTATTGCTGATAGAAATAGGAAGTGTTTCACTACGAACGTAACGACCGAAGGCTATGCACTATCTCAAATAGTTTTATATGCAGGGCATGGACAGCTGATGAATATCATGATCAATGAAATCATAGGTTCCACCTGCTGAAACTTTGTTTCTATTAACTACGGTACCACTTTCACGGCTTACAGCCGATCTTCATGTGTTAACTACTGTCCGAGAACTAAAGTATAATTATAAACTGTATTGCAAATTTGTACATTTATATCGGGATTATTTGAAGACTTATACAGGGACTCACAAAAATTAGTAGATTAATCCATCATAAGAATCCAGCGTTTTTTAATCAAGATAATGCCATTCAAAAACTGTTGTCAATGTTTTTAGGAAACCTATACAAACTACGGCTACTTGGGAAAGTGCTAATGTTTCCGACTACATCGAACCGATACATTGACTACTGATTGCATGTAAAAGTATCCTCAATGAAGAGCCACAGATACTAGTATACCTGCTTAATATCGTGTAGGGCCCCGGCGACCATGCAGAAGTCCCGCAACACGACGTTGCATGGACTCAACTAACCTCTGAAGTAGTGCTGGAGGAAACTGACGCCATGAATCCTGCAGGGCTGTTCGTAAATCCGTAAGAGTACGAGGGAGCCGAGACCGCTTCTGAACAGCAGATTGCAGTGCATTCCAGATATCCTCAATAATGTTCATGTATGGGGAGTTTGGTTCCTCTAGCCACTCTGTAGCAATCCTGGACGTGTGGTGTTGTAGCATTGTCCTACTGGAATTGCCCAAAATCTCCCGCAACGCATAATTGACACGAATGGATGCAGGTGATCCTTACGTGCGTGTCACCTGTCAGAGTCGTATCTTGACGTATCATGGGTCCAATATCACACGCGCCACAGCATTACAGAGCGTCCACCAGCTTGAACAGCCGCTGCTAACATGCAGGGTCCTAGGATTCATGAGGTTGTCACCATACCCGTACACGTCCATCCGCTCAATAACATTTGATACGAGACTCGTCCGACCAGGTAACGTGTTTCCAGTCATCAACAGTCGAATGTTGGTGTTGACCCACGCGAGGCGTAAAGTTTTGTGTCGTGCCATGATCAAGTGTACACAGTGGGCCTTTGGCTCTGAAAGCACATTTCGATAATGTTTCGTTGAATTGTTTGCACGCTGACACTCGTTGATGGCCCAGCACTGGAATTTTGGGGAATTTGCGGAAGGGTTCCACTTAACGTTGAGCGACTCTCTTCAGTCGTCGTTGGTCCCGTTCTAGCAGGATCTTTTTCCGGTCGCAGCGATGTCGGAGATTTGATGTTTTACCGGATTCCTGATCTTCACGGTACACTCGTGAAATGATCGTACTGGAAAATCCCCACTTAATCGCTACCTCGTAGATGCTGTGTCCCATCGCTCGTGGGCCGACTATTAAACCACATTCAAACTCACTTATATCTTGATAACCTGCCATTGTAGCAGCGGTAACTGATCTGTCAACTGCCCCGACTTCAGTGCCGTATTCTGCCTGTTTACATACCTCTGTATTTGAATATACACGCCTATACCAGTTTCTTTGGCGCTTCAGTGTATAAGGAAATTAAACTGTGCTTAAGGCTAAAGCCGATACCGAAGATATAGCTCAAACGTAGTTAACGGTGAAAACAGTGCCCAACCATCGGTAGCAAGTAGAATAAAATAGGCAGGCCGCTTTCTTCCCATCTCAAACCAGCCCCGGAGGGCTCAGCTTGCGCGAGTAGGCCCCGCCTTCACCGGCCACCAGGACACGCTGACTGCCCAGGTAGGTAAGAACCGTCACATGGACTCTGTGTCGCGATGCACACGTGACCAAGTGCGCTGGGTTGATCCGTTACAATACAGTTTACCGTACAAGAAATCAAGGTCTCCCAGTGCTTCAAATACAAGTGGCTCCTCAGCGGGTTCTGTATACAGCCTTCCTTGTGTCCACAAATTTCCACTTCCTCCAACAGATTCAAAACCTGGCCTTTTTATTTTCTTTTGGAGGACTGCAAGGATTTCAGGAAGACCTGTGGTACGATGCTCTTCATCCCGCACGGACGAGGTTCATCAAGATTTGGATTTTTTTTTAATTAAAAGTGTTCCTGGGGCCTTTCACTGAAGGACGTACGAGTCTGCCTTATGGCCTTATGTGTTTCATGGGGCAATCATAGCATTTCATAGAGCAATCAAGTTTTGAATCTATTGGAGGTAGTGAAATGTTTTAGCTATAAAAAAGATAGTATACACATGTCAAATGGGCGCTTTGAATTAAAGCATCGCAATATTTTAGAAAAATTTGATTGCTTCCACTGTGAACTGTATTTTAGGAGAGCGATCCAGCGCTCTTAGTCACCTGTAGATAGGGACACAATTTGATAGTTACTATTTACTTAGTCAGTCAGTGATTCCTGGTGGCCGGTGAAGACAGTGCCCAGTTTCGCAAGCTGCGCCTTCCGTGTCAAGTTTGAGAAGCTAAGAAAGCGGACTGCCTACTTGGTACCTACGATCCAGCACTGTGTCCACCGATAACTCCGTTGACAATATTCTCTGAATTATAGTACCTTGACTACGAACTTTGGATTCATCTCTGATGTAGTAACGTAGTAATTTCTGTTAACATAAGTTTCCAAATGATTTTTAAACAGAATGTTCGGAAATTCCCGTTACAGACTTGTAGGACTCGTGAAGAAGAGTGAGAGTATAATATTTTGAACAGGAAACCATGTCCAGAAAAGAACCGTTTCTATTCTACGATGGTTTCAGTTCAGATTTTTAACTCATCCACTTCCGCTTGAGGAACTGAATTAGGCGTGATGCACTACTATTATTAGGTAACAGTTCTAAAGCAAACGTAACGAAACACACATCTATCACTTAAGTATTCTTGTTTGTATTAATACATTAGCATTAAGTGTTTACATTATTCCAAATCCAAAAAGCTCACAGCATGCACAGAACAGTAGAGAGACAAAGCAGACGTTGAGTGACGTCAGGGGACCGTCTGACATACTACACCTCATCCCGTCTTCCCTACAGCATACCAGGATAAGCAACTCTGAGACATTTCTCTTTCTCTTAGAAAACGCGTACGCGAAAGACATGTGAATTGAAACCGCCGTGTAACGGAAACGGTACGCTTCCGGGCATGGTTCCCATTCAGATTGTTACGTACTCACTCCCCTCTGCAAGTGCTAGACATCTGCAACGGGAATTTCCGAAAACCCTGTACAATAGCACAAATTTACAATACAGTTTGTATTTCAATTCTTAAATATGCAGGTTGCAGCTTGTATATGAAGCTATAAGCCGTGAATCCAGTAGTGTGATTAGTCAAAACCGAGTTTCACCAGCTGTCAGCCATAATTTAATCCTCCATATACACTATCTGATGAAATATATGAAGATGGTATCTGTTCTTTCGGACATGTCCGAATGTCGGTAAGATAGTCTGCCGCGAGTAATGAGTGTAATTGGCAGGGGCACTACGAAAGTTGGGAATGTGGATCTCACGGGGAGCGTGCAATGGATAAATCCCTGCAGTCGCACTATACTCTGTGCCCTTGGTGGTTCAGATGGATAGAGTGTCTGCCATGTAATCAGGAGATCCCGGGTTCGAGACCCGGTTGGTGCTCACATTTTCAGCCGTCCCGGTGTAGGGTCTTGATTTAATTATCACTTCTTCTGATGAAAACTGAGCATTAGATGTCTATAGACACGGACCCAGCAGTATAAGAGGAGCTGGGGGAGGATTGTGTTGTCAGTACAGACGCATTAACAACAGACTGAGTGGATCAGGAGACCTCATTGACTTCTAATGTGGAGGTAACCTGAGTAACAGATTCATCAACGAAATTTCAACCCTTCCAAAGCTGCTCATGCCGACTGTTGGTGATGTCACTGTGAAGTAGAAACGCGAAGTAACAACGGCAACTAAACGAAATATCAGGCAGAATACACCTACCGAGTGACAGAGATCGTCTAATATCGCGGAGGGCTGTTCAAGAACGTCCGATGGAATCGGCGGAAGGAATCACTTGTGAGTTCCTAAGTGCTAGGAAAAGTCCAGCTAGAGCGATGACTGTGCTTCGGAGTTAAGCCGAATGGGGTGCAATGGTAAGAGCAGCTCTGTATAGGCGACGCATTTCTGCAGCCATTGCGAAGCTAAGCTTGTACTGGTGTAAAGAGCTACGCCAGTGGAGAGTGGATGAAAAACAAATGTGTGTGAATTCCTAAGGGACCAAACTGCTAAGGTCATCGGTCCCTACTCTTATATACCTTTTAAACTAACCTATGCTAAGAACAACAGACACACCCAGGACTCGAACCTCCTGCGGGAGGGGCCGTGCAGTCCGTGACATGACACCTCAAACCGTACGGGCAATCCGCGCGGCAGAGTGAATGCCCTCTGGCAGTCCGATGGAAGCGTTTGGGTTTCACGAGTGCTGCGAGAACTCTACCTTCTATCATGTGTGGTGCCAACGGAGGGCGTTGTGTTACGGTGTGGGGGCGTTTTTCGTCATTGGCAAGTGCTTTCCTGATAGCGCTTGAGAAACCGCTAAATGCTGAAGGAGATACACATATTCTACAGCATTCTATACAGCGTATAGTACAGGAACAGTTCGGAGACGATGACTGAATCAGCACTACAATGCAACCTTTCATAATGTTTGGATACGGTAATTAACTTTTACGCAAATTTTTATTTTTCCAACTCACTGTTACCTATAGTTACGAATCATTGTTGTATAACACATTCTCCGACTTCTTGCCGCGTCAGTTCAGGTATAACAACAACACCTGTCGGCCTCTGAGGGTTTCAATTAATTATCATATATTCTAGAGAAGCTTCACGGTCATCAATGGTATCTGTTCTTTCGAGAGCAGTCACTATCTTCATATAAAAGGCTACCCAGCCATAGACCTTCGTCTGTGCGAATGCGCACAGGTTGCCCGAACTCTTACAGGAATCTGCACCTTAGTGTGCGCGAGTAATGGGTGGATGGGCACATTACGTATGTAGGTACATTACGTATATAGATTGTGGACAGTTGGGAATGTAGGTCTCACGGGAAGCGTGCAAGGGATAAGTCATGCAGCCGCGCTATTCATCTGTGTCCTCGGTGGCTCAGATGGATCAGTGCGAGTCCGTGTCTTGATTGTGCCATGGCGCACTCGTACCGCAAGTCACAATTAAGATCACATTTCAAGCGGACTACGCAAGACCTCGATCACTTGACACTGAACGTTTCATCCGGAAAGAACTTCATATTGCACCCCAAGACATCATTGGGATCCATTTTTCTATAACACAAAGTGTCGTATACATAAAACTGATCAATGAAGAGGCGTGCACTGATGTTGTGTGCCGACACACGCATGGACTTAAATTTAAGCAACCTGATGGCCACATAGGAACGGTAACGATTCATCATGCTGGATCAGGCCTTCGCCGTCTGAGGGTCTTCGAGCTGCCATTCAAAGTCCCGGCAGATGTTGTAATGACATCTTTCAAACCGCACGGCAACGTGGCTGAAAATTGGCAAACGTTTGAGAGCGACAAATTAAGATTGCACTGACGAAGCATGTGCCATCCTATTTAATAATTGGCTGTGGTCAGGAAGGACATGTCCGATCGGCGTGTACTCAGACATCGGTTGGTGAAGTTCCATCCACGGCAACACCTAGTTCACTCCCAATTACGTATGCAGCGGCTGCAACCGCAACAGCTGTTCCTCCCAAGGATCGAAACACCATATTGCAGTCAACGGTCGTTGACAGTGTGGCGGACAACATATCCCCCTCCACGACGTTATCGGCAGACTTGCCTCAAGGCGGTGATCAGTTGTGCCACCGAGACGAACCTAAAGAGAAGACGGAAGTAGAAACAGAAATTGTCCCGACATCTGCCTTCCTACCAACGGAAACGGTATCAGACGATTGCCGCCCGCACTCTGACACAGAACAACGTCCGAAAACAACGGTCCCCTCGCAAACGCAGGAAACGGCGCCATACGCCATCCGATGATTGCGTGCTTCGGATGTTGGACGACACTCAGGACTTTACCACCACAGCTCACCTTTCCCGTCACGATGCTACGGCGAATACAGTTTCTGAGCCCCGAACTGACACCACCACTTCTGCTACTGAACATAAGCGCGAGCGCTCTACTGACAGCACTAATCAACAGTTACCAATTGCTGCATCTGATTCTTGGGCGGATGATGTCGAGGATGAGCCACAGCACAAGGAGGATGCCGCGGGCAGTGATGCTCCCTCGGCTGTACCCAGCACCGACCAACCACAGTGACTACGGCTGTATCGTCAGCCTGTGTGGGGCCGACCCTGCCGCCCACACCTGGCCTCCTACACAACCCAGTTGCCAACCTGGCTGACCAAACATACCGTCTAGCAACGATTAACATCAACAACATATGTGCCCGACATAACCTAACGATGCTACAGGATCTGATCAAAGCAGCAGGCATCGACATTGCGCTCCTTCAAGAGGTGTATGTCGCAGACTTCAAGGAACCCCATGGCTACAAGACTTGGGTCTCACATGCGTCGGCCAATGACGTGTGGTGATCCTCCTCCGCGAAGGTATACCCGCAGAAAATGTCAGGTATCTGACAGCAGAGGCATGGCTCTTACTATCCAAGAAGTCAAACTTATTAACATCCATGCGCCTTCAGTATCTGGTCGGCGTCGCGAACGATCCACCTTTTTCGCTCATACAATCACGCCATCATGGCGCCTTGATATTCGGAGGGTACTTCAACTGTAGCCATGCACCTACGGATCAGTTACCACAGTACTTGCGACAATTATAAATAATCTTCAATTGGTGGACTCGTGGGAACATGTTTGTGGCGATCGGCCCGGATTTACTCACTACACCAGCCATTTCTCCAGCAGCATCGACCGGATTTACATCTTGCGCTCCATAGCTATGGAGACGAGAGCTGCGGAAGTTTGGCCCACAGCGTTTTCTGACCACGAGGCCTACATCTGTGTCATTACCCTCGGCCGCCAGAAGGTATGGCACAGTTGTGGTCCTTGGAAGTTGAACGTCGCCCACCTAGCCTCTCAGGAATGCCCCCACCTTATAGAGAACACGTGGGATCCTTGTAGCCGCCGGCGTGGCTCCTACCGGTCTGCACTGTCGTGGTTGTTACTCTGCGCCAAACCAGCCCTCCGGAAGACCTTGATAGGCTACGGATGAGATGTAGCAGCATGGAAGAGATATACCATGGACTTTTACTACAGCATCTTAAGGGACACATTGCCGTACTCACCTGCAAGGCAGGTGACGGTGAACCGTGCCAAGGCACAGATCATCAGATTAACACGTTGCCACCTTCAGGTTGCGATCGTCAGAGCGCGCACTCAAGACAGAGTGGCCCAGGAGGAACCGTCCACGTACCACGTCATTGCAGAACGACGGCGCCGACGCAGAACACTGATCCAAGCTATCACGGCGGAAGACGGACGACGCCTTGATACCCAGCGCGATATAGGAAACGCCCTTCATGCTCACTACACTAGGCTGTACTCGAAATACCGACATCCCCCAGAGGTGATCGCCGATGTCTCTCAACTCACTTATGGCACGATATCTCCGATAGCGGCGGCGGATCTGACTGCAGATGTAACGGAAGAGGAAATCATTGAAGCAATACAGGTGGGGGCTGCTCATAAGTCACCGGGACCTGATGGCCTCCCTCTGGAATTTTACCGGACATATAAACAATTGCTGGCACCAGCATGGACTGATCTTATGTCTCCCACGACGCAGATCCCTGGGGGGTTCCTAGGACTGATTGTGCCCATACACAAACCACTCAACAGTTACTTGAAGATTTTCACCCGGCCTCTGGCGGCACGCCTAAAGCGATCGGTACAATGTGTTGTGTCGCAGGACCAGGCATCGTTAGGTGGTGACCATAATATTCGCACAGTACTGTGCCGATATCGAGATCGTGGTAGCCATAGCTCGCCAACTACGAGGAGTTTTGGCCTCATTCGACTTGATCCAGGCCTTTGACATAGTCGACCACACATTTTTGATGGAGCTACTGCGACACATGGGGTATCCGGACATCACAGTTAAGGAATTGATGTGTCTCCTACGCGGCGCGACGTCCAAGGTGTTATATAACGGCCGTCTCACGCCACCGATACAGATCCAGCGATCGGTGCGACAAGGCTGCCCTCTTTTGGCGATATTGTACGCCCTCGTCTTGGAACCACTCCTCTGCGGCCTCCGACAACGCCTTGGTGGACACACTTTTTACTGCAGTGCCTATGCAGATGATGTGGTACTCCTTCTTCGCAGTAATGACTTTGTTCGTGCAGCACTGGCGTGGGTGGCGACCTACGGTGCGGCATCGGGGAGCAATCTCGATCTCCACAAATCGTACGCCCTGTCTATAGGCAGAGCGCGAGAGCGTCGCACCGCTACGAATCAGTGAGACAATCCGCTGTCTTGGCATTGAATTTACATCTGACATGAAGCGTTCAACAGCACTTAACTACAGGCGTTTATTGAATCAGATGAGAGCAGGAATAAGTGAGCACCGTCTTAGACATCTAGACCTCCTGCAACGGACGCGATATGCTAACGTCTATTTGGCGTCACGTATCCCCATTTTGCACAGATACTCCCGATACCACCTACTCTGGCTCACCGCATGTTGGCGGTTTTGGGACCTTTTGTTAATACGGGCATGTTATTTAATATTTGTTACGAGTCCCTAGCCCTTCCGAGGAGCAGAGGGGATTTAGGCCTTTGTCATGTTCAGAACAGAGCCCTGTTCGTCAGCTGTCACCTGCAACTGTGGCGACGAAGCCAGACGTGCCTCACAAGTCTCTTCTACGTAATTATATGTTAACCGGGGACCTAGAAACAACGGAGCCGCAGCCGCAGTGGTCCACAACCCCACGACGACTGCCGCAGTCCACTTCACCCCTCCGCCGCTCCACACCGAGCCCAGGCTTGTTACAAGTCTCTTACTGGAGGCCTTACGACCAACCTCACTCGCACCCCCTGTGATGATATCGGACATCTCAGCATCTTTCTTCTGCATCAGCCAATTCTTCCTTGAATTAAGCTACATCCGTACCGCACTACTACCCACACGCTTGATGATGACGAGGGCGATATATGCTGCCATGCAAATGAAAAGGACGCCGAATGTGATTGAAAGCAAACACTCCACTACAAAGTGGCGCGCTGTGTGGCAGGCAGTGAATGCCACCACCCTTGATACTAACGTGCAATCTGCATGGTACGTAACTGTTAATGGGAAACAGTTGTGCCAGTCCCGCCTACATCACATCCACCTCGCCGATTCACCCTTGTGCGCCACATGCCAAGTGATTGACACGGATGAACATCGTTTCGAATGTGGGTCGGCAAAGGAAGTTTGGTATTTGGTGCGTCAGATATTGGCTTTTCTCACACGACGACTCCCGACAGGATAACTACCCGATCACTTGTTTTCCCCGATGAGATTTATTTCCGAAGAGCAAAAACGAACTCTGTGACGCGGATTAGCGGCCACGCTGTTCACTACCTATTCGGTAAAGGCGAAAAGGCAGTACCCGATTTTTGGTATTACCTCAACAAACGACATTGTGCCATCGTCAAGAACTCTAAATATAGGCAATATTTTTCTAATTTTCTTTGGAGCGCATTCCATAATCCGCCTCGCAGCTGGATTATCGATGACATGAGAAGATAACCATAGCACCTCCTTCCAGTTCCTTTTTTTATGAGATTGAACCCAGGAACGAGACGACAGAAAAATTACCTTATCCTCGCCAATTTGCTTCTCTGATTCCCCCAGATGCTATGCGATGGGTGCGTATCGCATCGGAATATGCTTCATTAACAGAGCATCATTAATACTGAGCGACCACCCTGAGTAATTAGCTGTGCACCGAGTGGGGTTCCATGGTGTCCACCCAGCAGATCCGTATACGTCGATTGACCAAAATGGGGTACACGGAAAACAAAACCAAAATTGAGGGGCTTGATGAGACACAAGCATCGGTGTTGTAATCGATGTAAGGTGGTTCCGCAATTGTATAGGGTGATAGACCAGTCCAAGAAAAAGGAAACTGTTACTAAATAATTGGATTAGCTCATGATCAGATCGTTGTCTGGGGCTAAGTGTTGTTCCACGTCTCAGGAAACACACCAGTTGTCCTGAGAAAGAAAAGTTTTGCCATGAACGAAGGGGAGAGTCTTCTTCCCGGAAAGCAGATACAGGCTGATAATTATTGAACTACATGACGAAAACAACATAAATTAGTAACAAACTACAGCGTGCACGTACTTTATTCAATATGAAAATGTTACTGCAGATATTCGGTTACGACATGTTCGATATGCCTGCCATCAGTGGCAACGATGTGACGCAGACGAATAGCAAATTCCGCATGACCCGCTGAAGTGTCAAAACATCGATACTGTCGATGACCTCCTCAGTTGCTGTTTTGAGCTCAGCAATGGTTTTGGGGCAATTGCTGTACACCTTGTCTTTAATACAGCTTCACAAAAGGAAGAATATGGCGGCCAATCGAGGCCCATACCTGTGCCATCTGGGTACGACAGAGCCAGAATGCGGTCCCCAAAATGCTCCTCCAGGACATCAAACACTCTCCTGCATCGATGGGGTTGAACTCCATCTTGCATGAACCACATCCTGTCGAAATCAGGAACACTTTCGATAATGGCGATGGAGTGAGATTCCAAAGCCTTCACGTTCTACCTATCGCTTGAGCCTTGTCCCGGAGTTACGCAGGGTCAGCCATCGTTAATCGGATTTGGCATGTTAATGTTTAAGGGATGGCCAGATGCCCTTCCTGCCGCCACCCCGTACCCCCCGGGACGGAATTAGTGCACTCCAACTCTCTGTGTCGAGTGTAATCCATGGAATAGTGCGAATGTGTTCAGTTGCCAGCGAGCCGTGTAACTAAGGCGGAACATGGGGACCAGACCCGTATTCTCCTAGCGGGATGTGGAAAACCGCCTAAAAACCTAATCCAGGCGGGCTGGCATATCGGCCCTCGTCGTTAATCCGCCGGGCGGATTCAATCCGGGGCCGGCGCGCGGACCCGAGTCCAGGAAGCAGGGCGTTAGCGCTATCGGCTACCCTGGCGGGTACTCCAAAGTCTTCGCGTACCGTTTGGTAATCACTGTGCCATCAAGGATTATCGACCGATTATTCCGTGACTGGACGTTGCACACCAAATAATCACCTGCTGAGGGTGAAGAGACTTCTCGATCGCGAAGTACGGATTCTCAGTCCCCCAAAATGCGCAAATTTTGCTTATTGACGAATCCATCCAAATAAAAATGGGCTTCGTCGTTAAACCAAACCATATATGCACATACTAATTCCCATCATTCCCCGCTGTCAACTGTGCAGTTTGAACATCCTAAAACAAACCGTTCAGAAGTTAAATTTATTTCATATAGTTCAATAATTGTGACCCTGTATTACAAATGGTTCAAATGGCTCTGAGCACTATAGGACTCAACTTCTGAGGTCATTAGTCCCCTAGAACTTAGAGCTAGTTAAACCTAACTAACCTAAGGACATCACAAACATCCATTCCCGAGGCAGGATTCGAACCTGCGACCGTAGCGGTCTTGCGGTTCCAGACTGCAGCGTCTTTAATCGCACGGCCACTTCGGCCGGCGACCCTGTATTGCAGTATCTACTATTTACAGTGCGTTCTTTTGGTGACTCTTTTTGGTGTATTGTTTTATGGAGCTAATTATTGTACGAGACTCTGAATCACTGCTACCAAATAACAAAGCTCTTTCTGAAAGTCCATCATTTCCCTGCATGTCTTTGATGGCGTTGACGAACTGTAGGGCCACTAAATTACGAATGTTTCGCTCGGAGCTATTACTGTCACCCCCACCCCTCTCCCTCTCTCCCCCTCCCCCTCCTAGGATCGTCAGGTTGCTGTTGTGGGGGAGCAGCATATGTATAGTGTCTATGACTGCGATGGAGCCGCGCGGGATTAAAAAAATGGCTCTGAGCACTATGGGACTTAACATCTGAGGTCATCAGTCCCCTAGAACTTAGAACTACTTAAACCTAACTAACCTAGGACAACACACACATCCATGCCCGAGGCAGTATTCGAACCCGCGACCGTAGCGGTGCCATTTCAGCGGATTTTGCACACTCAGTATTATCTTTCTTCGACTTCGGCTTACTTCCGAACCGTCTACCATACATATAACAAAGTAGCTGCGAATCAATTCAAATTACCTTAAATTGGTGAATTTCACTTGCAAGAGAGAGTTGTGATCTCCGTAAGGCCAAATGTCGTACGCGATGCAGATTCCAGTGGAGAAACACAGGTGTGAACTTATATAATGTTGTGTGACTGGGAAGTTTGAAGTCAACGGTAACCGTTCACAGTGTGAAAACTGTTATGAGGGATCAACTTAACAACTTAGGGAAAAAACCTATTCGTCACCTTATTACCAAAACATCGGTGTTTGTTTTTTTTTAACAAGAAAAAGAGTTTGGCTGATGAACATCCCATTTACCAGCGTACAACACACAAATTTGATCTTCTCCTTCACCAACATTGCCAGTCTCAAAAAAAAAAAAAAAGTAACATTAACTTGTTTTCATCTGATAGTTACAATAATGTCCCTATCTACTTTTCACTGAGTTGAAGTCCCTTTTGCAGTCCTATCAACAGGAACAGGATCTCATAATTGTCGTACTCTTTACTAAAGTGGTATTTGACCGAACACACAAATAGCATGCCTGCTTGTGAAACGCGATATTGTGGCTCCGATTACGTCGCTTGGCGTTTTAGACGTAACTCTATACAAAATTAAACTGAACACATTTGAGATTGTAGCTTAAGCAAAAGCGGAACGACAGCACCATTTACATACAAGTGACCATTGTAACGTTCAACAAACTCACTCGTTTTCTTTAACGCGTCGCAAGGAGAGCATGGCGTCGAAATGACGCTTAGGAGTAGTCACTAGATATCACTTGTATCCCGGACTGTGCATTTATACACAACGTATTTATTATAAGTGGACTGAGAGCCCTCCTTCCAAGTAGTTCGGACCATTTAGTCAGCTCTGCTGTAATTCCTCTCGAAGATTCTTTGACACTGATTGGTAATACGTTTCAGGTGGACATCACTGCTTTATTTTGGCTCGCTATTTCTCCGCCTATTTTATGTCCGACCAAGATTATTTTGTGCAGACTGACGGCGTCGTCATGGGTAGACTTGTTTCTCCCCTGGCGGCCAATCTTTTTAAGGAAAATTTAGAGGAGAAAGCACTTGGATCAATGGTCCCTAAACAAACGTATTTTGAAGATATGAGAATGATACTTTCAAAGTTGCCCTCCTGGGGAAGACAAATTAATGGAGCTTTTCCATCACTTCAGCTCCGTTCATAAGAACGTTCGGTTCAATGGAATGAGAGAAAGATCATTGTCTGCCTTTGTTCTATGTTTGGTTAGAAGAAAAAATGATGGGTCTCTGGAGCACTGATATTTACGGTCAACAAGTTGTCAACAGCCGACGTAAATATGAGCGCGTTTAAAACGCTCGTACACAGAATTCACACGTTCTGAGATGTAGATAGTTCGCCTAAAGCGCTTGCCCCCCTAAAGACAGTGGTCAGGATAAATGGACATTCTACCCACCAGACTAAAAGGGTACTGTCAGCTAAAACGAAGGAACAAATAAGCAGGTAAAGGGAAGAGTATGCCGGCCAAATCTCTAGCTTTTCTTCGCTTCGTTCGAAATATTTCGCATGAAATAGCAAGAATCCTCCGGAATTTGCAGGTGAAAGTGGTTTTTCGCCCACAATCGAAGACCACAGACCTGCTGGGGTCAGTGAACGACAGATCGCTATCGCAGGGTGGCTGGAATTTACAAAATACCTATCCAGTGTGATGTCACTTGTATAAGCCACACCATGGTCAGCGTGCAAGATCGCTGCAACGAACGTGAACCCTACACGTGCCTTTAGCAACAAAGAAAGTCTACTTTTGCTGGACATTGCATCTCCACAGTACATTGAATGCTGTATGTCAAAACAGTATTTCTGGCTGCAGTCATATCATTTTGGCACCGCATTGTTAAAGATACGACGGTTATAACCAAGGCGCGAAAACAGGGGCTGCAGTCGGGAAGTGTCGTCCTTCTGCCAACATGGCTTTGGCGCATGAGCGGAATACTCAGCAGCACGCTATATACTGCGGGACGGAGAACGTCTTCGTCAGACTTCGATGGCTCACCCGAGGATGAGTGACAGCGGCCCAGGCCAAATATCATGAAGTATATTAACGACGACCACCTGCAAGTCCGAAATGTCTTAAAAGAATTTATGTTCTCTACTTGTCCTAGATGTTTATCATCGAAGTTTCAATTACGTTCAAGGATACGTTTCATAAAAATATCGTCAGAAAACAATTCATCAAATTCATTTCATATTGGATACCAATAAATCTGCTTATTTCAGAATTGCGTTTCTTGCGATTGCCGAAAAGTGTTTTATATCCTTTGTATTTCAGGCTCCATCAGTTATTTTGTTGCCCAAATAACAAAACGCATCCACTACTTTCAGCGTCTGATCTCTTCATTACCTCTACAACAACTCATTAATTTTATTACATTAGATTAGCCTTGTTTTACTTCTGTTGATATTGAAGTCATTATCCATTCAGTCCAACAGCTTCAAAGTGCTTTCATGTCTCTGACAGAACTACAATTGCGTCGGAAAACCTCAAAATGTTTGTCGATACAATAATTTAGCAACAGCTGTATGTATTGTAGAAATTTATTTTATGAACTTCTTATGCACTACCAGTTTCGGCATTACATTGATGCCATCTTCAGGCTCCACTCGTCATACTCGTAAAATCGCTATACACGGAAGGAGCCATATAACTGGATCCGTGAATCAAATCGTCCTGCAACAGCACTTGGTGGCCAGGCAACACAGTTATATGGCTCCTTCCGTGTATAGCGATTTTACGACTATGAAGTGTGGGGTCTGAAGATGGCATCAATGTAATACAGAAACTGGTAGGTCATAAGAAGTCCATAAAATAAATTTCTACAATACATACGGCTGTTGGTAAATTATTGCATCAAGAAATACTTGCCAGTCGTTGTCCCATGGTCCATAATAGATCGACGAATATCAAAATGTTTGTGTCTCCTTCATGAATTTTAATGTCCTTTCCCAACTGCTCCCTGTCTCCCCATAACATTTGCTCTCTCTACGGATTGTATAACATCGGGGATAAGCTACAACACTTTCTCCGTCCTTCTCCACCACTGATTCTCTTGCATCTCCTTCGGCTATTAGAACTCCCGTCTACCCTCTGTGCAAGTTCTAAATCCTGTATTATATTTCGGCTACGTTCAGAATTTCAAGAAGTGTACTCTATTTAAAACCGTCAAATGCTTAATCTAAATTCATAAGGGGCGATCAAAACGTTTCCGTTCGAAGACCACACAGTCCAGAATCGGTATGCCAGTCGGGGAAAATCACCTTTAGCAATGAGGTAACCAACGCATGGATGCACCAGCTGAAGATTAGATATTGCAGGTGTTATTCTGGTTACGATGCAAAGTTCCTTTGGACACGCACGTATGGCCGAAATAACAGCATTGCGGCGACCGCAGCCGTTACGAAACACATCAAATAAATTCGCAGTTGCAAGTAAGGACTATCATCAGCGGCACAATGGAATGACAACAATGAAAATACGAGTACAGGTCGTAGACGCATGGTTGACGACATATGGATGTTCGGGTCTGGCCGTGAGTCATGCACGGATACACAAACGGTAAGGCGACCGCTAGCGATAAGTGGGAAATCCGGGTTCGAGTCCCGGTCAGGCAGAAATTTTCATTGTCGTCATTCCATTCTACAGCTGATTGTTGTCCTTAGTCGTAACTGTGAATTCATTTGATGAAGTTGGAGATTATCGTCTGGTAAAACACCGTGACTTTCTGCGTGAAGAAGTCTGTAACTGCCCGCTGTACATCCTCGTCCGACATGGATCTTCGACCCTTCGAGGCCTTTCTTACTGGACCGAAGGCGCGATAATTGCTTGAGATCAAAACTATAGGGCGGATGCTCGATAGCCTCCCAATTGCATTAGCATAACACCTGTGTTACGAAATTTGCGACATGTAGACGTGCGTTATCATAAAACAGCAGCTTCCTTGTCGCAGTTTTACCGGTTTTCGCCAGACATGCTCGCCCATACACATTCTTGATTCTCTGATGAATGTTTACCGGTGTTTGTCCTTTGGTAGCCACAAAAAGAATATTTACATCTACATATATACTCCGCTAGCCACCAAGCGGTGTGTGGCGTAGGGCACAATTCGCGCCAAAATCATAATTCCCCCCCCCCCCCCCCCCCCGAGGAAAAAACGACTGAACGCCTCAGTACGAGCTCTTATTTCCTTATCTTTGAATGGTGATCATTGCGCGATTTGAAAGTTGATGGTAATAATATGTGCTCTACATCCTCGGTGAAGGTCGGATTTCGGAATTTAGTGAGGAACCCCTTCTGTTTAGCGCGTCGTCTATCTGCAAGTGTGTCCCACTTCAAACTTTCTATGAGATTTGTAACGCTCTCGGAATGGTTAAATATACCAGTCACGAATCTTGCCGCTCTTCTTTGGACCTTCTCAATCTCTTGAATCAGACCCAACTGATAAGGGTCCCATACAGACGAACAACACTCCAAGACTGGACGAACTAACGTATTGTAAGCTATTTGCTTTGTTGAAGGACTGCATCGCTTCAGGATTCTACCAATAAACCGCAATATAGAGTTCCCCTTACCCGTTACTTGAGTAATCTGATCCTTCCATTTGAAATCATTTCGAATAGTCTCACCCAGATACTTGACTGATGTTACCGCTTCCAGAGACTGATCATTTATTTTGTGCCCATATGTTAATGGGGATTTTCGCCTTGTTATACGCATTAGGTGCCCTGGGGCACACCTGAAGTTACTCTTGTTTCTGTTGAAGTCACCCCGTTCAGGACGACATACTGCTCCCTGTCTGTTAAAAAACTTTCTATCCAACTGCATATGTCATCGAACAGACAGTAAGCGCGCACTTTTTGTAGCAAGCGACAGTGCGGAACCGAGTGGAACGCCTTTCGAAAGTCGACAAGTATGGCATCAACCTGGGAGCCGGTATCTTGAGCCTGTTGTATATCATGCACAAAGAGGGCCAGCTGTGTCTCGCATGACTGCTGTTCCTAAAACCGTGCTGGTTTCTGCAGATGAGCCTCTCAGAGTCTACAAACACGTTGGCCCCGTTTGGGCGCATTTGGTAATAACTTCGCCGTAGTTTGCGTTTCCGCATTTGCTGCACGCACGTCGGAAAGTCACAAGTGCCATGTCGGAGATTATGAACCCGCGTCGGAGTTGCGCTACATCGCATGTACGCTGCAGCAACGCCCTCAGATGGAAACTTTTCCACCCCTCCTTATATAAATGCTTTGTACATATCTTTGCCTTCTTCAGTCTATCTTGTAAGATAAGTAATAGGATCTTGGCCTCGCGAGGTCTTACATTTCTCCGATGTAGAACTTCATCTCACAGAGGTCTTGTTCTATCAGTCTTTCCATTCTTCTTCTATATAATTTATGTATGTAATAAATTATTCTGAAAGTAGTAGGAATACAAACAATCCTAAGCAAATATGCAGCGTCACGAGGTGTACAGGAATTAGTGGTCACAGGTCGTTGTTGCGAGAGTGAATACCGCCACACTGAAATCCACCAAAAGCAAATGCAAAACTGTCTCTTTAAAAATGTAGATAAAAATTCGCTTAATGCCCTCGCAAGTGTAAAATACCGTTATTACTGGGGAAGACTACAGGGTATACCGACCCTTTCACATATCTTCAACTGAGAAATCAGCATTTATTATGAAGGCATTAGTGAAACGTACACAATGTTGTTGGGAAGGAAGGAAACTGTAAAATATTTCTTTCTTTGTGTCTCGTTGAGAGTCTGTGGTATTTATCCGACAGAATTTGGCACGATATGCCCCAGGAGGACCAAAAATTCTCTCGATTAGTATCAAGGAGAATAACTGCTTGCTTAAGGACCAGAGGCTGGATCAACGCGTTGTTACTTGCTCAGTTTCTGAAACTCTTCTGTCGAATAAATCGCCAGTTTTTTTTTCTAGAATTGTCATAATTTGATTCTATGCACATGTGCCCCACACCTATGGATTTCCGCTCGATTTAGGATAATCCATTCATGGAGCGTTGGTTTTTAATTGACTTTCAGTGTAATGTCATGTAACCTCTCAAGTCGTAAAGTTGCATTACGTTTTGTTTTACCCGACTTGTTGCTTAACTTTTTTTTTACCAAGGCGTCTATTTAGAGCTCTACTGGTTGACGATACTGACTAAATGTATCATTCGTATTCGTATTAGAGGAGAAAAGATCTCACAGGAGACCCGACTACAAAGTATGAAGAGAGGTTATGGCAGAATACAGGCCACATATAATAAGAAACGCATATACGTTCAAAAAAAGATCAGACACTGTAATCACAAAGCTGACAGTAGAGGAATAAAAATGTCACTCTAGGAAAACCACAGAGAAGATGGCAAACCTGTCAGTAAGTGTCAGAAAAAGGAAGATTAGTGTCCTATGGCCACATCAGCAGGTTACCACTAACAGGACTCACCAAGCCGGCCGCGGTGACCGAGCGGTTCTAGGCGCTTCAGTCCGGAAACGCGCGACTGCTACGGTCGCAGTTTCGAATCCTGCCTCGCGCATGGAAGTGTGTGATGTCCTTATGTTAGTTAGTTTTAAGTAGTTCTAAGTTCTAGTGGACTGATGACCTCAGATGTTAAGTCCCATGGTGCTCAGAGCTAGACCTTTATCGAAACCAATCATAAATACAGTACAAAGTAAAAGGGAGGTTATGTACGTTAACCTCTTAAGAACTCCTGTTAATATAGCCATGGAGCAAATTAAAGTCGTTAACAATAATGTTACGGAGAAACCAGAAAGTGTTAGCAAGATAAGGTTAAAATCTGTATCCAGACTGTGTTTGATGCGTTGTGTGTAGCTGTGGGACAGCAATATGGTGCGGCGATTAAGTTACTTTCTCTTCTATTTACATGGCGAAGTACGACGTGTGGTGTTCGTGTCGGGCTATGTGACCTGATTAACCTCTGCAAGAAGACGTTGTACGCCTCTTGATTCATTTAAATGGTTGCCGTTACCAGGTTAAATATTTCAACAACTGTCTTTGCGCATATTTTTCCATCCGACTAACAGATACTAATGAACTAATGTATCACAGCAGGAGCCTTAGTATTATTAAAATTTCGCGTTTGCACTCAAGAGAATAGACAGTAGCCTAATTACTACGAAACACATAATTGGTGGATGATAAAACGTTGTTTGTTAGAATAACGTGCGAGGGTACGCAATAAAGAAAATTGAATTTTTGTACGAAGGTGTGTAAATGTATTGCGTTATCACAGTTACAATTGCGTGACTACGTGACTCGGAGACCAAAATAGACAGTTTTATTCAGTTAATAGCGTTATCGGAGATGTACGTACAATTTCATGAAATTTGGAAAATGGAGTTAAATTGATTGTTAAGTGAACCGCCCATTCATGTTGCCTATGGAAACACGCGTGCAAAGCGCGAGGTGGCGCAGTGGTCGGCCCACTGTACTCGCATATGGGAGACCAACGGTTCAAATCCCCGTACAGCCATACAGATTTAGGTTCTCCGTGATTTTCATAAAGCTTTTCAGACCGATAGCGGGATTTCTTTCCTCGAAAGGGCACAGCCGATTACTTACCCAATCTGAGCTTTTACTACATCTCGAATGACCTTGATGTCGACGGGACCGGTGTGTTAGTGTGTGGGTCCATGGAATACATTATAAGAGCTGTAATGCACATATTAAGCAGTGTGTAATGGCGTTACGAACACGTGGAATTAATCATTCTCGTACAAAGAATACTATTTGTTTACTGTATTCGATATCCTCTTAGCAGATTTTGAAAATCACTTGAACTATACTTAAGAACTATACCTGACGTGTTTGGATAATGTTACGTCGTCAGTGTTCTCTGAATGTGTTCCCCAGCTTCTAGTGACTGTTCCTTTTATTACCTTCTTTTCACTCCTCATTTTTAGAACAGTGTAGAGACTGTTCAATTTGGAGCATACGGACAGGCTAGCGATGAATAAGGACCCTTTTAAGAGGCGTATGCTACTATAAAAATGTTCCAAAACCGAGGCGAAGTGTTCGGGGCAGGCAAACGAACAAGCATTCTTTCCATGTAGGCTTTCACGGCCGGCGTCTTCATCAATAAACACTTCCGGGCTAAGTTGCCGTGGTCGATCTGTAAAACTTCTTCTCCCTAACGTTTCGTTCTCAACTACGGAGAACATCTTCGGAGGTGAGTCAACGACTCACCTCCGAAGATGTTCTCCGTAGTTGAGAACGAAACGTTAGGGAGAAGAAGTTTTACAGATCGACCACGGCAACTTAGCCCGGAAGTGTTTATTGATGAACAAGCATTCTGTTCCCTCATCCCTAGCTCGCCCAGCGGAATTTGGGACGATACCGTGTTCCAAGAGAACATAAAATTCTTCGCAGAAGCCTTTGCAAGATATTAGATGTCTTGCCAGTTGTCGCTACCCAGAGGACCGCGTGAATTTTGGTTACGATGCCTCAAAATAACGTTCAGTTTAAACTTTCAGAATTTGGCATTCTAGATGGTTGTTACTGTATATTTTCGTAGTGCACACGGTTTTTCGGCTGTGCTTATGAGTCGGGCTTTTGGTAGCTACCTTCTAAAATTGTACCATGTAGTGGGAGAGGTTTCCTGCCTTCCTACTCACCTCAGAACACCATTGGTTGAAAATAGAAAAAACATCTGCAAGAATTTGAGATCGTTTAAAATCTTTACTTGGTTTTGACTGGACAGATGTCCCAATCTTTGTCATTATTGGCGGGCGAATTCCTGCGCTGGAGAAAAAAAAAAAAAAAAAACAAGTCACAGCGCGTCCAAAAAGAGAACACCTCTCATAAAATTATTGGTTTTCATTCTCGGCTACGGGACAGTAATGACACTGCTTGCCGTGCCCTGCGGTTGCATGGAAGGCTCCAAATACTATGGGACTTAACATTTGAGATCATCAGTCCCCTAGACTTAGAACTACTTAAACCTAACTAACCTAAGGACATCACACACATCCATGTCCGAGGCAGGATTCGAAGCACCTAGAACCGCTCGGCCACAGCGGCCGGCTGCACGGAAGGAAACTTCCATTCGAGAACTGAGGGATGAAAGGCTAGTGAAGTTTATAGAGTAGCCAGCCGCTACTACGCTGCCTTTCGCATTGAAATGAAGTGATGGTATGGCATTTATTGGCTGGGATATCCCCTTCGGGGTTCGGCTGCCGTATTTTAAGTCTTTTCCTTTGACGCGAGTTCGGCGGCTTGCGTGTCGGTGATGACAGAAATGACGAAGGACACAACAACACCCAGTTCCTTGCCGGGAATCGAACCCGTGCCGCCTTGCGTGGTTGGCGGTGAAGCTACCGCTGTGCTGCGGAGGTGGACGACTTTCGCATTAAATTGAGTGCACGGTAATGTGCGCCATCTTTACATTTGGCGACTACAGCCGTCATGATATATACGAGATATGAACAACCATCAGCTAACTAATGCAATGACGATATTGACAATTTGTACCGGACTGGCGCTCGAACCCGAAATCCCGGCTTATCGCGAGGACGCCCCACGGCCAGATCCAAACTCCCACATGCCATCAACAACGCTTTTACCACATCAGTTATGTAAAAAGGGTGGTCCATTGATAGTCACCGGGCCTAATATCTTACCAAATAAGCATCAAACGAAAAAACTACAAAGAACGAAACTACCCTGAAGGGGGAAACCAGATGGCGCTATAGTTGGCCCGCTAGATGGCGCTGCCATGTAGATGAAGTCAAACGGATATCAACTGCGGTTTCTTTAATAGCAATCCCCATTTCTTATTACATATCATGTAGTACGTAAAGAAATATGAATGTTTTAGTTGGACCATTTCCTTCGCTTTATGATAGATGGCGCTGTAATAGTCACAAACGGATAAGTACGTGGTATCACGTAACATTCCGCCAGTGCGGACGGTATTTGCTTCGTGATACATTACCCGTGTTAAAATGGACCGTTTACCAATTGCGTAATAGGTCGATATCGTGTTGATGTATGGCTATTGTGATCAAAATGCCCAACAGGCGTGTCCGGACCGTTCGCCGGATAGTTACGTTATTTAATGAAACAGAAAGTGTTCAGCCACATGTGAAACGTCAACCACAGCCTTCAACAAATAATGATGCCCAAGTAGGTGTTTTAGCTGCTGTCGCGGCAAATCCGCACATCAGTAGCAGACAAATTGCTCGAGCATCGGGAATCGCAAAAACGTCGGTGCTGAGAATGCTAGATAACATCGATTGCACTCGTACCATATTTATATGCACCAGGAATTGTATGTCGACGATTTTGAACGTCGTGTACAGTTCTGCCACTGGGCACAACAGAATTTACGAGCCGATGACAGATTTTTTGCACGCATTCTATTTAGTGACGAAGCGTCTTTCACCATCAGCGGTAACGTAAACCGGCATAATATGCACTATTGGGCAACGGAAAATCCACGATGGCTGCGACCTTGGCGTGTTAATGTATGGTGCGGAATTATGGGGGGAAGGATTATTGGCCGCCATTTTATAGATGGCAATCTAAATGTTGCATTGTATGCTGATATCCTACGTAATGTTCTAGCGATTTTACTACAAGATGTTTCACTGCATGACAGAATGGCGATGTACTTCCAACATAATGGATGTCTGGCACATAGCTCGCGTGCGGTTGAAGCGGTATTGAATAGCAAATTTCAAGACAGGTGGATTGGTCGTCGAATGTCCCGCACAATCACCGGATCTGACGTCCCCGGATTTCTTTCTGCGGGGAAAATTGTAGGATATTTGCTATCGTGATCCCCCGACAACGCCTGACAACATGCGTCAGCCCATTGTCACTGCATATGCGAACAGTACAGAAGGCAAACTGCTCGCTGTTGAGAGGAATGTCGTTATACGTATTGCCAAATGCATTGAGGTTGAAGGACATCATTTTGAGCATTTATTGCATTAATGTGGTATTTACAGGTAATCACTCTGTAACAGCATGCGTTCTCAGAAATGATAAGTTCACGAAGGTGTATGTATCACTTTGGAAGAACCGAAATAAAATGTTCAGACGTACCAACGTTCTGTATTTTAATTTAAAAAACCTACCTGTTACCAACTGTTCGTCTAAAATTGTGAGCCATATGTTTGTGACTATTACAGCGCTATCTGTCACAAAGCGAAAAATGTGGTCCAACTGAAACATTCATATTTCTTTACGTACTACACGAATATGTAATAAAACTGGGTATTCCTATTTAAAAAAAAACGCAGTTGATATCCGTTTGACCTATGGGAGCGCCATCTAGCGGGCCAACCATAGCGCAATCTGGTTTCCCCCTTCAAGCTAGACAAGTTTCGTTTTGGAGTTTTTTCGTTTGACGCTTATTTGGTGATAAATTTGGCCCGGTCACGATCAATGGACCACTCTGTATTCCCGTAAAGGGGACACATTTTAATTGAAAGACGCTTCCCCGGTGTTGACGAATGAAAGTACCTACAAAAACATATTATTGTATAGCACATAGTTCAGGAGATATGACGTCAGATAAGGAGATGAGTGAAAAATTGCGGCCTCATGTATGGCCATATTGTTTATTACTTCTTTACTACTAACTCTAGTCGCAGCACTTCCGTAGACAGTATCCTCATATGCCGCTGAATGTACCTAAAATAATTACATCACATTATGACACTTATTTCAGGGACTGTCACGTAATAGACAGTGATATTCGTGGAAAACTGCCGAATTATGTATGATGATCTAATTTATTACATCTTTATTACTGACTCAATTCGTAACACATTAATTCACTGGCAAACAAACACCTTAACACGAAAACAAGTAATAAATTCATCAAAACGTTTATTTTTAGTCATTTAAGCTATGGTTATGAAGGGTGAACTGTAATGTAATAATAAAAAAATTAGAAGGAATAGAGAATATGGAGCAGTTTCACATATACTTCCTGGACTGAACGGAAATCTGAGAAAAGAGCTTTTATTAACATGGTACAGAGAAGGAAACCTAAGTTAATTGGACACCTAATTCGATCTAACAGTTTCAAAGAAAAAGTCTTTGAAGGAAAAAATCTATAAAAAAAGTCAGGGTACAGCCGCAGGACACCTACATAAGAAGCTCCAGTTGCTACAATTAAATGGTAAACACGGCGAGGACAGAGAAGAACGGCTACATCAGTAAGGCACTGCCTGTAGTTTCTTTTGATGATGACTATTAAGCCTGAATTCCTCCGTTAGTTCTAACGGAGAATTTTACTAGTGGGTCAGTAGCTAACAATTAACTTGTTTTATAAATAGACGTTTCAGAAACTCACTTCGTTTAATTTTATTTGTGTACCTTTCGTTCTTTGAGAACCAAATACTTGCCGCTAGCTAGGAAAGATAGGTAAATAAATTAAAACCAAGTGAGTATTTCATAAAACAATTATTAAGCTCTTACTTTGTTCTTTAGCTACATGAATTACAGGCATTCCCCCTTTCTCCTTCACCTTCGTTCGATTATATTCAATTAGAAATCACATACAGTAATCCACTGTACTCATATACCTCAGTTTTCCGCTTCATTTCTCGCTTTCCAGTAACTTAAAGCAACTTCAGATCGTACCTCATTTTTTTTCTTATTTGTTTTCCTCCTCTTCGAACCACCAAGTTTGTATAATATTTCGAAATTTATACACGTTTTCCCACTTCCACCTTGTCTCTAAACGTTTTTGTGAATCTACTATTGTTAATTGTTATCATATGGCCAAACAATTCTTCTCTGGTAATGTTATCGGACATCTTTTCACTTCTTATAGGCTACAAGACTGTTTTATACTTTTTGCTTAACATAATGACCTACAAAACATATATTCCGCTTCATAAGAAAAAGTTTCAGAATGAACATCTTTTTTACATATTGAAGATCACCACATGTGTCTGGACAACGCAACAGTTATTCGGCGGAAGAGTGTTACTACTTTGGTTAACCTGTGTGTGAATGGCGAAATAGAAATGTGTATAATTTTGATGCACAATTTCTAGTGGAGCTTCTGTGTGAACTTTCGAATCGACCGCTCACTTGGAACTATGTATATGTCTCCCATGCGGTTTCCGTTGCTCTCTGTTATGTATGCTTCATTGGCTTTCACACGTGAGTAAGTTATCAACGTACACGGTCCATCGCACGGCGGATACCTCCGTCGATCGGTGCATAGAGGGTAAGCGTATTACATGCGTCTATGTCGTGTTACACAACCATACATTTTTATTTGGTGTGCTCTGTCCGTTGAAGCGAATCTTGAGCACATAAACAGTTCGGGGAAAATGTATCACCCTGGTGTGTAGGCCACCAGTTACAGCTTTCCAGTTTCAAGGCACTCTGCAGGCTCCAACTTGACCCCTGCGTCATCGTTCCAACTTTGATACGATCTCGTTACAGTCGTCTGGGCAGAATCCGTTTGACTGTTTGTTTACACTCCACAATTTGACGAATGCGATGCTTCTGAAAGTTACTCCCTTCAGGCAACGAAAGTTGCTTCTACTTACGTTTCCTTGGTTTGAAGTGGTTTAAGAACGTAGTCGTTTCGGTTTGAAACCCGTTTCCATGTGCGTGGAAACGTTGTAAGTAGGCTGTTTAGGTTTTTATATTGGTAACGCCACGTAGCGCTCTGTATGAAAATCACTGGCTGTGCTGTGTGCAGTCTGTGGCTGGTTTGGATTGTTGGAATTAGTTATTGTAGTGTTTGGCAGTTGGCTGTTAACAGCGCGTAGCGTTGCGCTGTTGGAGGTGAGCCGCCAGCAGTGGCGGATGTGGGGAGAGAAATGGCGGAATTTTGAGAGCGGATTATCTGGACGTGTGTCCATCAGAGGCAGTAAATTTGTAAGACTGGATGTCATGAACACATATATATTATGACCTTTGAACACTATTAAGGTAAATACGTTGCTTGTTCTCTATCAAAATCTTTCTTTTGCTAACTATGCCTATCAGTAGTTAGTGCCTTCAGTAGTTTGAATCTTTTGTTTAGCTGGCAGTAGTGGCGCTCGCTGTATTGCAGTAGTTCGAGTAACGAAGATTTTTGTGAGGTAAGTGATTTGTGAAAGGTATAGGTTAAAGTTAGTCAGGGCCATTCTTTTGTAGGGATTATTGAAAGTCAGATTGCGTTGCGCTAAAAATATTGTGTGTCAGTTTACTGTTGATCAGAATAGGTAAAGAGCGAAATGTCTGAGTACGTTCGTTCAGTTCTGCGCAGCTGTTTGAAAATCAAATAATGTAAGTAGCTTATCAGCACAGTAATTCATTAAATTTTCTAAGAGGACGTATCAACGTCTCTAGCTTTGAATTCTTCCCTTTTGTTCCGAAGAATTGTGTTTTCTTTGCCTGCATTCTTGTCTCCAAAGAGGTCTCGTGTTCGCTGCAGAAAGCCCAGCTGATTTTTTTCGTATGTGTCCCATCAATAACAGCGTTTACAATTTTTCTCTATTATTTTCGTTCTTCTCAGACAACCCTTCTAACGTTCTGTCCTCTAGATAATGTTGGTCAAGTGGTATCCGTAATTGTTATTTGTACTGAATACAATAGTGGCAACTACAGTTGCATAAGTATATTTCTAACTACTACCGGTTCCTCTCAAAAGAAAATTTCAGATGTTTTTCAAGTATTTCTCTTACTGAGGATGCATCAATACTCAGGTTACAGTGATATGTCTTTACATATAAAGGTAATGATTAGCCAGAAGCCGCATGTCGAAAGTCTGCTAGAATTACCTACCATTCCACGTAGTCTTCAGAGGTGCGACACGGGCATCGTGAGTTATGTGTTAACTGTCAGCTGCGAGTGTTTCGCTTTATTTGTCTTACTCAAAAGCGTACAGATCAGAAAGTATGAATACTTTTATTTCTTCTTCGTAACTGAAAAACGAAATTGATATTTGTCGCAACGAACTAGAAAAAAGGATTGAGACTACTTGCTACAATATTCCTCTAATTTGTTGTGCTACATTCTTTATAAAGAGATATGTGTGTGTCTGATATTAACAGCATCTTTATCAACGCGGTAAGTAATTATTGAAGCGCTTAGAACCGCTCGGCCAGTGGTCAACATAATACCTGTCCACATCATTAGGGATTTATCCTCGATATCAGTCTCTCTCTGCAATGGTTGGCAAGGTGCGGGTAGGACCCGCGAACTGAGGTTTCCCTACACACTTAATAATGTGTACAGGGTGGTCCACTGATCGTTACCGGGCCAAATATCTCACGAAATAAGCGTCAAACGAAAAAACTACAAAGACCTAATCTTGTATAGCTTGAAGGGGAAACCAGATGGCACTATGGTTGGCCCGCTAGATGGCACTGCCATAGGTCAAACGGATATCAACTGCCTTTTTTTAAAATAGGAACCCTCATTTTTTATTACACATTCGTGTACTACGTGAAGAAATATGAATGTATTAGTTGGACCACTTTTTTCGCTTTGTGATAGATGGCGCTGTAATAGTCACAAACATATGGCTCACAATTTTAGACGAACAGTTGGTAACAGGTAGGTATTTTAAATTAAAATACAGAACGTAGGTACGTTTGAATATTTTATTTCGGTTGTTCCAATGTGATACATGTACCTTTGTGAACTTATCATTTCTGAGAACGCATCCTGTTAAAGCGTGATTACCTGTAAATACCACATTAATGCAATAAATGTTCAAAATGATGTCCGTCAACCTCAATGCATTTGGCAATACGTGTAACGACATTCCTCTCGTCAGCGATTAGTTCGCCTTCCGTAATGTTCGCACATACATTGACAATGCGCTGACGCATGTTGTCAGGCGTTGTCGGTGGATCACGATAGAAAATATCCTTCAACATTCCACACAGAAAGAAATTCGGTGACGTCAGATCCGGTGATCGTGCGGGCCATGGTATGGTGCTTCGACGACCAATCCACCTGTCATGAAATATGTAGTTCAATACCACTTCAACCTCACGCGAGCTATGTGCCGGACATCTATCATGTTGAATGTACATCGCCATTCTGTCATGCAGTGAAACATCTTGTAGTAACATCGGTAGAACATTACGTAGGAAATCAGCATGGACTGCATCATTCTTGTAAATAGCCATCGATAAAATGGGGACCAATCATCCTTCTTCCCATAATGCCGCACCATACATTAACCCGCCAAGGCCGCTGATGTTCCACTTATCGCAGCCACCGTGGATTTTCCATTGCCCAATAGTGCATATTATGCCGGTTTACGTTACCGCTGTTGGTGAATGATGCTTCGGCGCTAAATAGAAAGCGTGCAAAAAATTTGTCATCGTCCCGTAATTTCTCTTGTGCCCAGTGGCAGAACTGTACACGACGTTCAAAGTCGTCGCCATGCAATTCCTGGTGCATAGAAATATGGCACGGGTGCAATCGATGCTGATGTAGCATTCTCAACACCGACGTATTTGATATTCTCGATTCTCGGGCAATTTATCTGCTACTGACGTTCGGATTATCCGCGACAGCAGCTAAAACACCTACTTGAGCATCATCACTTGTAGCAGGTCATGGTTGACGTTTCACATGTGGCTGAACACTTCTTGTTACCTTAAATAACGTAAGTATCTAGCGAACGGTCCTGACAGTTCGATGACGTCGTCCATGATACCGAGCAGCATACATAGCACAGGCCCGTTGGGCATTTTGATCACAATAGCCATACATCAACACGATATCGACCTTTTCCGCAATTGGTAAACGGTCCATTTTAACACGGTTAATGTATCACGAAGCAATTACCGTCTGCGCTGGCGGAATGTTACTTGATATCACTTACTTACACGTTTGTGACTAATACAGCGCCATCTATCACAAAGCGAAAAAAGTGGTACAACTAAAACATTCATATGTCCTTATGTACTACACGAATATGTAATAAAAAATGGGGATTCCTATTTAAGAAACCGCAGTTGATATCCGTTTAACCTATGGCAGCGTGATCTAGGGGCAAACCATAGCGCCATCTGGTTTCCCCCTTCAAGTTAGACGAGTTTCGTTATTTGTAGTTTCTTTCGTTTGGTTTATTTCCTGAGGTATTTGACTTGGTCACCATCAATGGGCCACACTGTATAGACAGTTCATCCATTGCGGGAATCGACAATCTAGAGCACTTTCGCCTGTCATCGACATTGATATTGACAAGATACCGGTCCCAGGAGTTCCAAAACTTTCGAGAACGCTTTAATTTCAAGGCTGACGTCACCAAACAAATGTCAAAATAAATATTTTCTCGTGTGATATAATTTCAAGTTAACAACTTTATGATTTTTTTTCATTTACTTGTCTTGCAAAACCCTGCTCCTTACCTAATCTGATTATTCTACTTCAACGGGAAATACCATAAAGATTCTGATCAGTTAGTTATCGAGCATCAAAACACGTGACATAAAAGGCCGTACGTTTCGGTTGCACTGATCTACAAACTTGAATTTATTACACATCAAAGGGGCTATAGACCTTAATCTGTGACATAAAATTCAATTTCATGCGTTTATCTGTTCCTAAGAGAAAGGGGGCTTAACACACATAAGACTGACGTTAGATTCGTATGATATGCTAATTACAAATTAACTATTTTAGGGTTTTTTGTTGCACTTGACCAATGAGAGGCTGCTTCTTGCATAATTTAATGAATCCAGACCAACAAAAAGTACGCTAAAGGTTTTGATGAGTTACTTTGAGACTAAGAAAATTTGTGACATAAGCGACACTATCATTTGATGAGATTGACCTAGGTTGCTTCAGTATCTTGCACCGCCAAGGTACCGTGGGCCGTAGCACGCGGTCTAAATTTCAACTTAGTATGTCTACGTATTCCTGAGAAAAAGTGTTTTCAACAGTCGGACGGACGGACAACAAAGAGATCCTGTAAGGGTTCCGTTTTCACCGATTGAGGTACGGAACTCTGAAAATCATGTAACTGAAGAGAAGATAATTTTTTTTCAGTACAGACAATGGTATCTTAAAGTACATATAGCGGCAATCATATAAAAGTGAGACAGTTGGCAAAAAAGCGAATAACCTCTTTACTATTTCAAAAGTCGTCGTTATAACATTTTTTGCATTTATTCCATTGTGAAGCAATGCCTTGATGGAAAAATGTTTGCTGCTCCCTACGGAACCATGACTGTACTCAGGATTGCATCTCTTTGTCCGAGGCAAATCTACGTCAATGAATGTCCTCCTTCACAGCTTCAAAAATATGAAAACCGCATGGGGAGAGGTCGCGACTATATGCAAGATGTGTAAGGGCTTCCCAGGGAAACTTGGACGGCGTTGACAAGACGACCTTGTCATAACGTGGGACCGCCCATCACATGGTTCAAATGGCTCTGAGCACTATGGGACTTAACATCTGTGGTCATCAGTCCCCTAGAACTTAGAACTACTTAAACCTAACTAACCTAAGGACATCACACACATCCATGACCGAGGCAGGATTCGAACCTGCGACCGTAGCAGTCTCGCGGTTCCGGACTGCGCGCCTAGAACCGCTAGACCACCCCGGCCGGCGCCCATCAAATATTTGAACACCTAGGTACAACAGAAAACCGCACACATTTTTACTTAAAGGCATTGACCGTCTTGTCTCACAGTAGTATAAATGCATTCACAGTTACGGGTATTACATTTGAAATAACAAAGAGTTTACTTACTTTTTTCCGTCTGTCTAGTTTTCATTTGAGAAACGCTTATAGTAATAAATTACCAAGTTGATATTAGAGCGTCCCTTGGATTCATTTTGATTGAAAATTAAACTGAACATCCTATTTCGAATAAAAGGGCCAACAAACATGCGACTATTAATCAAATTGCGTGCATATGGAGTATCGTCTCAGTTGTGTGACTGGATTAAAGTGATTTCCTCACTATGTGGTTGTCAGCTACGAATGAGAAGGTAGCTGGCAGAAAAAGCAGTAAACAGTTGCCGAAACACCAGTGAGCAGTTGAGCATGACCATACTGTATGTTGGTGCTGGTAGGCTAGTGGTAAACCGGCGGCCTGGAAAATCGAAATGTCGATGGATCGAATCCCAGTCGGATGACCGATTTTTTAGTCTGCCTTATAACGTAACATTCACCCCTCAGTGATGCGGCGATTCGTCTGAAACATGTGGGTCGGATTCCGCGTCAAACACTCGGTCACATTTGTGCTGTTGGATTACAGTGTTAGGCATACGTGAGGTGCCGATGAGGCGTCCTATTGAATAACTTGCACAAGACCATTCACAAATACTAAATTATTGTTCACAATAAAGGATGACAGCCAAAAACAGTTGCAGGATAGAATTTTTTATTAAAATTCTTGACCAAGGTTTCGGTACATATAAATATACCTTCATCAGAAGTAAAACTTCTAAAATTACATCATGCAATGGAGAATAATAAAACAATTATGCCAAAGGCGTCGTCAGTAATTAAAACATCATCTCCATTTGTTTTTGGCTGTCATCCTTTATTGTGAAGAATTTTAACAGTTGCTGCTGCAGCCATGTTTAAAATCTCTAAATTATTGTTACCAAAATCTATACATATCTTCGACTTATATCCCAAACAAAATTCTTCCGCCGCGTATTCCTGGCTGTACGTGAAGACTGACCTCAAAAATTATCGTGCAGATTTTGATACAACTTTAACGAGGAATGTTTATGTACAGTCATACTCAAAAGTATCCGAACGACCTGAATTGCATTTCGCCTGATTCGCATGCAACCGGCATAACGCGGCTGTCTAGCAGGTCCTCTAATCGCTCCCTGGTACAGACGTTTGACTATTGAAAATGGTTCTATCAAGTCACCACTAGAAACCACTGCTCTGTATCGCAGTAACTCAAAATGTAAAGTAATACCACGATGCTACTAACATCAGGGAACACCTTATCACAGATAAGAATGTCCTTAATGCCTGTAAGCTCACATTTATTACAATAAATGACATACCTGAAATGTTACCACTCTCATTATTTCGTAAGATAGGTAACGCACGTAGTAAGTTCGTCGTATTCACGATTTCCTCTTCAAAGTAACATACAGTACTTATTATGTAACACAAAATGACATAAAAAATTTAAGTTATCCACGAGCAGCTAGTTGAGAATATGTATGAACTTCAAATGACGAGACGAACCGTCTCGTTCTGCATATGGATTCAAACCCAGGTCAGGCAGACTAAGCAGAAATTTAGTAACTGACGCAAACTTACAGTCATTCCTGATTAGGCATACAGAGAGTGATATACCTGGATTTTAGACAGTATCACTTAGCAAATATCAACTTTAAATTACATATCGCAAACATTTTTAACGGACGCGAATTCCTCCCCAGCATCCCTTGTCCCTCTTAACGAACTATGAGAGATGCTACATATTGCTTCTTCGTAAGTAACTTACTTGAAATGCCATGAGGTAAAGCTTTGTGTTGGACAGGGATTCGAACACAGAACCTAATCGGATTGATATCGAAACACAACCAGCTGTGACATATCGGATTTTCTCAGCAGTAGCTAGATGTTTTAACTAAAATGACGAGACGAAACATTAATTTTTTCCTTCCCAGGCTTCCAACCCGGCACCTATCGCTGTTATATTCTAGAGAAAACTAACGTTAAATATGGGTTTGTAGCACCAGCAGCGACATGTGAACATGTTTGAACTAGAAATAATATGACGAAGAGTTCAGTGCTCACTGGGAATAGAGCCCCACACATATCGTTGTTGACTACACACAAAGAGACGTCAGCTACCGAATTTTTCTCCACCAGCAGCTCGGAATAACATCTTGAACTTACAGTGATCTCGCAAATAGTCCTGTGTCCCACTGGGAGTCAAAAACGTCAGATATCGTTAGTGTTGACAACGAATGAAAAACATTAAAAATCAAAATTATTATCCACCAGCAAATAGGTGTTCTTATTCTAGAGCTTGATAATTCATAAGGAAATCTTTAAGGCCGGGTCAGGATTCGAACCCATTCGCTCGTAATATGTGGAGATGTTGAGGAATCTGATGTTTTGAACAAACAACAAATTGTAGCCCAGCTGTAGTGTCACGAAGGGATCAAATTCCGCGTTAAGGGCGGTCTGAGTTGCATTCCCAGTTCAGAACCAATTTTATCGCCATACAGAAGCACAGATAAAAGATGGAATAAGTGTCCTGTGACCCTACATAGCGTTTGTTTCGTCACTAGAAATAAATAACTAGTATAAGAAAGGTTACTGGTGATAGAGTTTCTACATGTCACCACTCCAGACTTTATTGTGGTTCAGCCTAACGTCTACTTGGCAGAGAAGGAATATCATCTTTAATGTGAACTTCAGACCACACTGCCATTATATCTTCTTCACATAGTGTCGTCAGAAGAGAATGGAATCTTTCTCTCCCTACCTAAAATCATTGATGGAAGTGGGAATCGTACCCAGACCATAGGTATAAGAACCTACCACCAGTCCAACGGACCACCAAACCCTCTTTTCTGTGACTCATTTTTCTATCATAACGCCGTTGCGCCACACTGGATGAGAATTCTGACACACAAGCTCCATGTAGTAAATTGCAGCGTGTTCAGTAAATTCATTTACTTGGTTGACCGAATCACCATGAACTAGCTGCCTCGGCTATGCATACATTCGACTCTATTTTGTAATCACCGAAATAAAATCACGTAACTGCCGCCTACACAGAACTGCCAACAGTGTAGGATGCAGAAATTTAAATAGGAAGTGTTCCTTTCCACTTGAGCTATTCTATTGCGCTATCTGTTTGTAAAAAACGCCGTGCAGCGCAAGAGAAAAGCTGTAACTGTTTCTCTCAGAAGTCTAGACCCGGCTGTTTGCATTATCTCGCAGCGCTGTGGTATGCCGAAATTCTGGAGGAATTGTTGTTCAGCTCTGGAGGTGTTGAGGTTGTGTGTCATCTAATAGCGTAATGGCAAATGTCCACCATCAATAAGATGTCCCGAGTTCGAATACATTTACTGCAAAATTTTTTTTAAAACGCAATTCTGCTGTCTGCTGAAGTTACCAATCTCATTGAACTTTGAACATAATTCCCTTCACTTCTCAACACAAAATAGTCTCATGTGTAAAAAGGGCTAGCTTCTGTGACATTTTGATCTTTTCAGGTTTAATAGACAGCCAGGCAGCAGATGCATCTCGAAGCTTTTGCATTATGCATGGGGATATCGCATCGTGCCCAAATACGTGAGAAAAGTATTTTCTACATTAGATGTCGTGTGGTAGTGGCATTTTGTTCTTCTTCAAACATTGTTTGACAGCTTTAACTAAGAACAAGTTTTCTACAAGCAAGCAATCAATAGCCTGCATGTGCATCGTCAGACTGTTATAGATAACATCAGAGAATTCACATATATCGTTGATGATAAATTTCGCTCTCATGTTTACTATTGTTTCAACAACACTAAGGGAAACGTTACGAAAATTGTGCACTGTATTATAAGGAAGGAAATAAAACTGCCCACGGTAACCTCACGACGAAAGTCTGTTTTAATAAAACTGAGTATCTGTACACAAGCATGCCTCTATCGACACGAATTAGTAAAATACTACTCACTTAGATTTTGATTGGGTCTGTGTTTAATAGGTATGCTGTGTCATACTCGAAGGGTATGCAAGTGTGGTATTTCATAAATATAGTTATGTATTTCTAGAAACCCAAAATTTGCTAGTCAGCAGCGAAAAGACGCGTTACCTGTTGTGCAGCATTTCACCATTGCACTATGAGCCGAAAGTATTTTCTTGCGATTTCCTTATTAATGTTTGATCTGACTGCTTGTAGCTGTTTCACAGAAGGGGTAAAAACGTTGAAGCCAGTGAGACTGAAACTGCGAACCATAACAGACGATTTTTCACAGGTCAGCACGTTCCCACAGATCTGACGAAGACGTATGTGTCTTAGTTTCCTCTTATGAGGGCAATAGTGGCTAGAGCTCACAAACCGCTATTTAATGGACGAGATTAGTTGCGATTTCCACCTGCAACTACTTTACTGGGCTGAAAACCATAAGTTTACAATCTTTTGTTACACCTCAAGCGGTAATAACTGATATTATTCAATGGAAATGACAGGCAAAATCAAGTGTACTTTGAGGCTTAATTCCGTGCACACAAGGAAGCAACTCGTCCATCACAGAGTTGCCAAGCATACGTTGCCTTGTTGCCAAATCTCAGTTACAGTACGATCAGGAAGAAGACGAACCGATATGATTCTACAGCGGGGTGGGAAGTGACCGTAGCTTTTGTCTCCAAGTCGCAGCTGCTACGGCCTGTGATACGTAATGTGACTGATTCGCATTTCTGTAACTAGGTTTAGGGACTGGAGCGTAGTTACTAAAATACTCAGAATTGACTGCAAACTAAGCATCATCAATCAGTAACTCTCATAGTTGTTTTTATATTTCTTTCGTAAGTGTACTCAAAACTAAGAAACTCACTCACAGGCGTTTTCGTGCCTCGCCGATAGTCGAGCGCAACAAACAAATAAAAATAAAAAAAGAATGTTTGTGTGCACGTGTGTGTGACAGAGAGAGAGAGAGAGAGAGTAGAAAAATGTAAAGAAATTGAATCATGGTATGTAAAGAAATCATTCATTAAAATAACACATCATTACGAAATATCGTATTCTTGATCTATGAAACAAGAATTAATCTAATGTAATCTAATATAATCATAACAAATTGATTACTTTAGTTTTAATGTAATCTACGAGTAATTGCTGATGTTTGATTTTAACATGAAAGGGGTCCGTAGACAGGGAAAGAACCTGTTCTTGGGAAACTAATTGTATAGTGACCAAAAGGCATTAAATGATCTTCAAGCAAATGTGTTCCAGCAGCAGCATGAACAAAATGATAGTACTAATGACCGTAGTAATCGAATTATCCGGTAACTTCACACATCACAGTGGATTTTCTCGAACTAAGAAATTTGCTCAATTTGTGAAAATTCAAAATGGCTTTAGTTCGTGCCTATGATGCCTAGAAGGGTCTTTACATTCTGCTGACATGAGAATAGCATAATCTCCGCGTCAGAAGCTTGCTTCTACTTAACCATTTAATAGACTCGCATTTTTTCCACCGTGACTAATTTTGTAAGCTAAGCACATCATCCGTTTCAGCACATTCTTGAGGCTGTTAAATGTGGCCACAATGGTCTGGTGGAACGAACTATCACAAGAGTAATGCATGGGTTCAGGAATTTACTTTTAAGAGGCAGAAACACATTTATTTTACCTCTGGTAACCTCAAGAGAAAGACGTTATAACCCATAATCCGCATTAAACATCACGTTCCTTCATTACCAACTGGGCAGAGCCGGTTTACATTGGGTTGGTTCAAATGGCTCTGAGCACTAGGGGACTTAACTTCTGAGGTCATCAGTCCCCTAGAACTTAGAACTACTTAAACCTAACTAACCTAAGGACATCACACACATCCATGCCCGAGGCAGGATTCGAACCTGCGACCGTAGCGGTCACGCGGTTCCAAACTGAAGCGCTTAGAACCGCACGGCCACACCGGCCGGCGGTTTACATTGGGAAATGACATAGCGGAAGTCACGGCAAACAGAAATACAGTTGCCAGTAAACTTAGTTACGTTAGAAAATTTTATTTTATTTGATGAACCGATAGCCATTTAAAGGAACAGGTCTCTTATTTTACTTGTACTTTATTGAACTAGAGACGATGAAAAATTTGGTGCTGGACTGTGATTCGAATTCGTATCTCCTCTTTTGAGGATCTGAATCTCTCAGAACAGTATAGTTCAATCATTTCCTTCCTTTTCCCAAGACTGCAATCTTCTCTAGGTCTCCTCGAAAGGATCCAGTACAAAAATATTCATAATTTCATTTCAAGCCCGATCAAGTGCACACCCACCTGCTAGTGAAAATTAACGAACATTTTTATTGTCTGTTCATGTATTGCCAACAATAACAATAGGTGTCGTTATATCTGGTCAAACACGCGCACATCTTACTGTTGGTGAGTAAACAACTCATACTTAAGCTATATTCGTGGATGCACGGTAGGTGAGCAGTTCGATTGTCGCTTAGGCACAAAAGATTGTAACCTTATTTCAGCTTCAAACACCTAGCAGCTCGTAAGAAAAACCGATACGTAACATTTGATTTCTCTTAGTTAACAATGCGATTACGTGTTGGGTTCGTATCTCCATCACATAACTTCACATCATGCACTTCATCTGTAAATGCATGCACACTTTGTTACTACAGAATGGAGGTATATCAGACATCTTTCGTGGTTAGCCAACAGGGACGAAAGGGTCTTGATAGGAGTCCCGGTTTATTACAAAAATTGTCGTCTTTTATTTTCAAGTTTAGATTTGGTTACTGGTATTGGCAAAAATTTCGGTAATTCATGACTCTTCATGGCTAGGCCTCAATATGATGTGATTAGATTATATTAGATTAATTCCTGTTCCATAGATCATGAATACGACATTTTGTAATGATGTGCAATGTATCATTTTAAATGAAAGATTTCTTTGCAACATTTCTTTACAAACTCTCTCTGTCATTTTTTTTAAATTCCTCTCTCTCTCTCTCTCTCTCTCTCTCTCTCTCTCTCTCTCTCTGTCACACGCACACACACACACACACATTATTTTTTTATTTTTATTTGTTTGTTGTGCTCGACTATCGGTGAGGCACGAAAACGCCTGTGAGTGAGTTTCTTAGTTTTGAGTACACTTACGAAAGAAATATAAAAACAACTATGAGAGTTACTAATTGATGATGCTTAGTTTGCAGTCAATTCTGAGTATTTTAGTAACTACGCTCCAGTCCCTAAACCTAGTTACAGAAATGCGAATCAGTCACATTACGTATCACAGGTCGTAGCAGCTGCGACTTGGAGACACCAGCTACGGTCACTTCCCACCCCGCTGTAGAATCATATCGGTTCGTCTTCTTCCTGATCGTACTGTAACTGAGATTTGGCAACAAGGCAACATACGTTTGGCAACTCTGTGATGGACGAGTTGCTTCCTTGTGAGCACGGAATAAAGCCTCAAAGTTCACTTCATTTTGCCTGTCATTTCCATTGAATAATCTCAGTTATTATCGCTTGAGGTGTAACAAAAGATTGTAAACTTATGGTTTTCAGCCCAGGAAAGTCGTTGCAGGTGGAAATCGCAACTAATCTCGTCCTTTAAATAGCGGTTTCTGAGCTCTAGCCACTATTGGCCTCGTAAGAGTTTGGTTGGTTGGTTGGTTTTTGGGGAAGGAGACCAGACAGCGTGGTCATTGGTCTCATCGGATTAGGGAAGGATGGGGAGGGAAGTCGGCCGTGCCCTTTCAGAGGAACCATCCCGGCATTTTCCTGTACTGATTTAGGGAAATCATGCCTCGTAAGAGGAAACTAAGACACATACGTCTTCGTCAGATCTGTGGGAACGTGCTGACCTGTGAAAAAGCGTCTGTTATGGTTCGCAGTTTCAGTCTCACTGGCTTCAACGTTTCTACCCCTTCTGTGAAACAGCTACAAGCAGTCAGATCAAACATTAATAAGGAAATCACAAGAAAATACTTTCGGCTCATAGTGCAATGGTGAAATGCTGCACAACAGGTAACGCGTCTTTTCGCTGCTGACTAGCAAATTTTGGGTTTCTAGAAATACATAACTATATTTGTGAAATGCCACGCTTGCATACCTCTTGAGTATGACACAGCATACCAATTAAACACAGACCCAATCAAAATCTAAGTGAGTAGTATTTTACTAATTCGTGTCGATAGAGGCATGCTTGTGTACAGATACTCAGTTTTATTAAAACAGACTTTCGTCGTGAGGTTATCGTGGGTAGTTTTATTTCCTTCCTTATAATACAGTGCACAATTTTCGTAAGGTTTCCTTTAGTGTTGTTGAAACAATAGTAAACATGAGAGCGAAATTTATCATCAACGATATATGTGAATTCTTTGATGTTATCTATAACAGTCTGACGATGCACATGCAGTTTATTGATTACTTGCATGTAGAAAACTTGTTCTGGGTTATAGCTGTCAAACAATGTTTGAAGAAGAATAAAATGCCACTGCCACACCACAGCTAATGTAGAAAATACTTTTCTCACGTATTTGGGCACGATGCGCTCTCCCCATGCATAATACAAAAGCTTCGAGATGCATCTGCTGCCTGGCTGTCTATTAAACCCGAAAAGATCAAAATGTCACAGAAGTTAGCCCTTTTTACACATGAGACTATCTTGTGTTGAGAAGTGAAGGGAATTATGTTCAAAGTTCAATTAGATTGGTAACTTCAGCAGACAGCAGAATTGCGTTTTAAAATAATTTTGCAGTAAATGTATTCGAACTCGCGACATCTTATTGATGGTGGACGACACTTGCCATTACGCTATTAGATGACACACAACCTCAACACCTCCAGAGCTAAACAACAATTACTCCAGAACTTCTGCAAACCACAGCGCTACGTGATAATGCAAACGGCCGGGTCTAGACTTCTGAAAGAAACAGTTACAGCTTTTCTTTTTCGCTGCACGAAGTTTTTTACAAACAGATATAGCACAATAGAATAGCTCAAGTGGAAAGGAACACTTCCTATTTAAATTTCTGCATCCTACACTGTTGGCAGTTCTGTTTAGGTGGCAGTTACGTGATTTTATTTCGGTGATTACAAAATAGAGTCGAATGTATGCACTGCATAGCCGAGGCAGCTAGTTCATGGTGATTCGGTCAACCAAGTAAATGAATTTACTGAACACGCTGCAATTTACTACAGGGAGCTTGTGTGTCAGATTTCTCATCCAGTGTGGCGCAACGGCGTTACGATAGAAACATGAGTCACAGAAAAGAGGGTTTGGTGGTCCGTTGGACTGGTGGTAGGTTCTTATACCTATGGTCTGGGTACGATTCCCACTTCCGTCAATGATTTTAGGTAGGGAGAGAAAGATGCCATTCTCTTCTGACTACACCAAGTGAAGAAGATATAATGGCAGTGTGGTCTGAAGTTCACATTAAAGATGATATTCCTTCTCTGCCAAGTAGACGTTAGGCTGAACCACAATAAAGTCTGGAGTGGCGACATGTAGAAACTCTATTACCAGTATCCTTTCTTATACTAGTTATTTATTTCTAGTGACGAAACAAACGATATGTAGGGTCACAGGACACTTATTCCATCTTTCATCTGTGCTTCTGTATGGCGATAAAATTGGTTCTGAACTGGGAATGCAACTCAGACCGCCCTTAACGCGGAATTTGATCCCTTCGTGACACTACAGCTGGGCTACAATTTGTTGTTTGTTCAAAACATCAGATTCCTCAACATCTCCACATAATACGAGTGAATGGGTTCAAAGCCTGACCCGGCATTAAAGATTTCCTTATGTATTATCAAGCTCTAGCATGAGAATACCTATTTGCTGGTGGACAATAATTTTGATTTTTAATGTTTTTTCATTCGTTGTCAACACTAACGATATCTGACGTTTTTGACTCCCAGTGGGACACAGGACTATTTGCGAGATCACTGTAAGTTCAAGATGTTATTCCGAGCTGCTGGTGGAGAAAAATTCGGTAGCTGACGTCTCTTTGTGTGTAGTCAACAACGATATGTGTGGGGCTCTATTCCCAGTGAGCACTGAACTCTTCGTCATATTATTTCTTGTTCAAACATGTTCACATGTCGCTGCTGGTGCAACAAACCCATATTTAACGTTAGTTTTCTCTAGAATATAACAGCGATAAGTGCCGGGTTGGAAGCCTGGGATGGAAAAAATTAATGTTTCGTCTCGTCATTTTAGTTAAAACATCTAGCTATTGCCGAGAAAATCCGATATGTCACAGTTGGTTGTATTTCGATATCAATCCGATTAGGTTCTGTGTTCGAATCTCTGTCCAACACAAAGCTTTGCGTCATGGCATTTCAAGTAAGTTACTTACGAAGAAGCAATATGTAGCATCTCTCATAGTTCGTTAACAGGGACAAGGGATGCTGGGGAGGAATTCGCGTCCGTTAAAAATGTTTGCGTTATGTAATTTAAAGTTGATATTTGCTAAGTGATACTGTCTAAAATCCAGGTATATCACTCACTGTATGCCTAATCAGGAATGACTGTTAGTTTGCGTCAGTCACTAAATCATTGCTTAGTCTGCCTGACCTGGGTTTGATTCCATATGCAGAACGAGACGGTTCGTCGTGTCATTTGAATTTCATACATATTCTCAACTAGCTGCTCGTGGATAACTTAAATTTTTAATGTCATTTTGTGTTACATAATAAGTACTGTATGTTACTTTGAAGAGGAAATCATGAATACGACGAACTTACTACGTGCGTTACCTATCTTACGAAATAATGAGAGTGGCAACATTTCAGGTATGTCATTTATTGTAATAAATGTGAGCTTACAGGCCTTAAGGACAGTCTTATCTGTGTTAAGGTGTTCCCTGATATTTGTAGCATCGTGGTATTACTTTACATCTTGAGTTACTGCGATACAGAGCAGTGGTTTCTAGTGGTGACTTGTTGGAACCATTTTGAATAATCAAACGACTGTACCAAGGAGCGATTAGAGGACCTGCTAGACAGCCGCGTTATGCCGGTTGCATGCGAATCAGGCGAAATGCAATTCAGGTCGTTCGGATACTTTTGAGTATGACTGTACATAAACATTCCTCGTTAAGGTTGTATCAAAATCTGCACGATAATTTTTGAGGTCAGTCTTCACGTACAGCCAGGAATACGCGGCGGAAGAATTTTGTTTGGGATATAAGTCGAAGATATGTATAGATATCGGTAACAATAATTTAGTATTTGTGAATGGTTTTGTGCAAGTTATTCAATAGGCCGCCTCATCGGCAACTCACGTATCCCTAACACTGTAATCCAACAGCACAAAGGTGACCGAGTGTTTGACGCGGAAACCGACCCACATGTTTCAGACGAATCGCCGCATCACTGAGGGGTGAATGATACGTTATAAGGCAGACTAAAAAATCGGTCATCCGACTGGGATTCGATCCATCGACATTTCGATCTTCCAGTCCGCCTGTTTACCACTAGGCTACCAGCACCAACATACAGTATGGTCATGCTCAACTGCTCACTGGTGTTTCGGCAACTGTTTACTGCTTTTCTGCCAGCTAACTTCTCATTCCTAGCTGACCACCACATAGTTTCCATTATTGCCGCTAAATGTCACTCCAAAGATTAGATTCAGTTTCCGTTCCATCAAAAAGGGTAACACAAAAAAAACATGGAATGTCTGAATATAATACTCGTTTCCCTGATCATTTGGCAGAATATTGCCAAGAGATGTGCATACATAACAACAAAGTGCGCAGTAAACTGAAACTGCTAATATATACAGAATTAATACGCTATCGGAGTGAACTGTAGCTATGCACTTGTAATAAATTTAAAATCATTATCTTGACTGTTGTGGGCAAGTGCTGTCAAAAAGATTTTACAATTCATCTTTCTGATGTTGATCTACAAGGCAGGAGGAGTTACTTACTAAAAAGGCTTTCGGATTTGTTTGAACTGTGCTTCATCTGAAAGCAAGTTTTCAATGCGATAGGGTCCGCAGCTGCGATGAATTTTTGAATGATTTCTTGAAGCCTTCAGTTGCCAGTTTTTTCATTTTCTGTACGATTGTACAATTGCGGCCTTAGGCCATTTTGAAGTATTCTGTTACCAAAAAATCATCCGTAAAATATTTGAAGTCGTTAAAAAGATGAAACCAAGTTTGTGATGGTTGCTGGATATTTATTTAAAATGTGTGTCCCTGAATACTGGATCCATTTTTAGACGTAAGTATGTTCTTTTTCGTAGTATTGGGACCACATATTGAGCTGTTGGTTGGAAACAGAGACGTATTATTTGCAACAAATTTCATCAAGAGATAAATATACTGAGAACCAGTTGTGAGAACACCCAGTTCCTTGAAAAGGTTTCTACCTGATGTTCTTGAATTTACATCAGAAACTCCACTTAAATATCGAACAGATAAAAACACACCGGTGTTCAAAATTAAAGCAATAGGTCACTATTTCCCCGCCCTGTGTCTAATTCACGATATAATCATAAAACTGTCAACGGATATTCGTACGATCGTGTTCTGAACGGAAGATGGCGTTCCCGTCAACACACAACCACGCCAACAATGATGCCAGGGCACCTATCAATCGGGTAGTGTTCGCCAGGCAGTTTCACAACCACAATCGCTGCGTACAGTCACAGACGGTGCAATATGGCACAGAGAAGATACCTACCAGACTCTCTGCGGTGCAGTGTCGTAGAAAGAATGGTAGCAGCGCAGACGGAAACTAATGTGGCTGGATGGTATTATGTGAACCACTCTCTTCTTTCTTGGATGTGGCGACAGGTTACAGAGACCGAAACTTTATCCCAAAGACGAGGGCAGGGCCGACTACGTGTGGCATCAGAAAGAGAGGGCAGTTATTCAGCTGTAACTGCACGGCGGCACCGCCTTAGTACTATAGGGAAACTGGCGTCTGACCTCACAGCATCAACTGGATTACTAGATGTGTTGTATCGCGGCAAACGGTGTACAGAAGGCTCCCACAGAATAGTCTTTATTGTCGGAGGCATGCTGTATATGTACCTCTGACGGGGCTTCATAGAAGGCAACGCCTGAAGTGGGGTCATCAACAGGCCACCTGGACGGTCGAATAGTGGACGAATGTTACTTTCACAGATGAGCCGCAGTTTGGTCTGGAGAGTGATTCTCGAGGACAGACACCGATACTGACGACGATCTCTAACAGTGTGGGCAGGAGTTTCTTGGGACGTTATGTGCGGTTGTTGCGCGGCGCTGTGTGCCCAGAATTCGTGTTGATGGTCGATAATGCTCGACCTCATAGAGAACGGGTGATGGATGTTTCCTTGGAAGATATTACACGCATAGCGTCGCCTGCCCGCTCTCCCGATTTGAACCCCATGGAGCACGTCTAGGACGCTAGCGAGACAAATTGCGTCATGTCAGCATCCACCAGCCACTCTTCAAGACTTGAGAACAGTTCTGCGGGGAGAATGGGCGCTATTGCCTCAGCATGAGATTGATGACACATTCACAGCATGTCGCGTCATCGTGAGGCCTGTATTGCTACCAGAGGAAGTCACACCCCATACTGAGCACATTAATCAGTTGTTGGAATGTGTGCGCAAATACACTAAGCTGGAAAAAACAAACAACATTTTTGTCTGCTGTTATGCACGTTGCCGTTGATTACACTCTGTATTCTTTATGTTGTTTCTACTTTTCTATCAACAGTTTACACTGTTCTGTGGCAAAATAAACGCAACCTTCCAAAATTTCCGTTTGTTGCTTTCATTTTGAACATTAGTGTACTTACCTTACGCTCTCATCATCCTTATAAACAATAAATCACGCACAAAACATTTTCTCACAAACAACTCTATAAGTGAAAACCGTATCAAAGCACCTACAGTTGCTAGTATAGTTCCGGAGATTAGGCTTAACGTATAGACCGGAAAAAAACGAGGTTGGTTCTGTAATTCATATACAGGTCCGTAAAACTTACAGATGAAAGTAAATTTCACGTTGTTACTGCCAAGTAACAGGGTTCGGCGAATATTGGATCATACGTACAAAGAAAAGCTACAGTTGAGTGTACACGATATCTGAAAAAATTGACGTCACTGAGATTCAAGATGGTCCCCTGGACATTACAGAAGATGGAATGTTGCTTTTAATAGGGTGTGTGACCACCGCGGACGGCCGTGTATGCATTGCAAAGTGTTTCTGCACTGACAAGCTTTACCACTTCTCGCCGTATGTGATTATGTTACGCAAACAGGAACATTGTCGAAGATGATAGTTTTGGTGGTCAAGTTACTACGATTTGGGTAGGCATAGAGCTGTATGGGAGCACTGACTTCCAAATCTTTGAACACGGAACACTCAACCATCTACGTCACTGAGATACTCTACTCTGTACCTTTGTACATCTGTTCAGTGGTGCTTTCGGTCTTGCCCTCAGTTTTTGAGTGAGAAAGCACGACCGCCTCAAATAGCGTAGGTGTTGGAATTTGTTGGAGAGACGTATTGCAGCAAGCACATGTACACAATGGACATCCAGAGAATCGCAAATTGTTGAGACCAAATAAGTCAAAATTTTCAATTTTCGTTTTTTCACTGAATAGTACAGTTAAGAGTATAGCCTATCGTTTGGTGTTGAAATGAAATACGTCACGCTCCTACAAATGGTAGGAAATGTGGTCCACTCTATGCTGTTTATTGTTGAAACCAAATAAATCACTGACTTATTTCTTTTCAACAGATGCTGCTCATTCCCGCGCAGAATCTGCTTTCCTCCAATACTACACATTGCTGATGACATCATCCACTTCCTCTGTTGTGGCACTAACAGTCACTTTTAACGTTCATTGAGCATTGAGCGGCAGTTCATTGTTTTACTACGGCTCCAAAAAGGAAGAATAGTAGAGCAGATTTATGAAAGGAATAAGGTAAAAGACTGCCTAATCGAAATTACAGAGCAGATTATGTTCCAGGGAAAGCAGTTAGAGAACGTTGCTGGTAAATATCAGTCTTTCTTGGAACAACCGTAGGAAACTGTACAGACGTAAGTAATACTAATATCACCAGCAATGCCAGTCTTATGATATTAATTCCCTTTCAGCTGCAGAATGAAATGTTATGACTCCATTGCCGTAATTCAACGTAATAATATTTTGGTAAGATTTCCTCACCTTCCTACCAAAGGCGCCCAGGACTTAACATCTGCAGTGCATTGTTGAAGCAAAGGAAGTAAAGCAGAGGCGTCCTCGGAAGTCTGATCCAGAAAGTTGAGAAAACTGTAGGGATGCGACGTTTATTTACCATATAATGCTTATAAGTGAGAGGAAACTGGCTTGCGAGAAAGCTTTCCTGAATATACATGCAGGGACGAATTGGCGCGTGTTTCGAATCTGTATATCGATGGGTTAGTAAAGCAGAGGCGTCCTCGGAAGTCTGATCCAGAAAGTTGAGAAAACTGTAGGGATGCGACGTTTATTTACCATATAATGCTTATAAGTGAGAGGAAACTGGCTTGCGAGAAAGCTTTCCTGAATATACATGCAGGGACGAATTGGCGCGTGTTTCGAATCTGTATATCGATGGGTTAGTAAAGCAGAGGCGTCCTCGGAAGTCTGATCCAGAAAGTTGAGAAAACTGTAGGGATGCGACGTTTATTTACCATATATTGCTTATAAGTGAGAGGAAACTGGCTTGCGAGAAAGCTTTCCTGAATATACATGCAGGGACGAATTGGCGCGTGTTTCGAATCTGTATATCGATGGGTTAGTAAAGCAGAGGCGTCCTCGGAAGTCTGATCCAGAAAGTTGAGAAAACTGTAGGGATGCGGCGTTTATTTACCATATATTGCTTATAAGTGAGAGGAAACTGGCTTGCGAGAAAGCTTTCCTGAATATACATGCAGGGACGAATTGGCGCGTGTTTCGAATCTGTATATCGATGGGTTAGTAAAGCAGAGGCGTCCTCGGAAGTCTGATCCAGAAAGTTGAGAAAACTGTAGGGATGCGACGTTTATTTACCATATAATGCTTATAAGTGAGAGGAAACTGGCTTGCGAGAAAGCTTTCCTGAATATACATGCAGGGACGAATTGGCGCGTGTCTCGAATCTGTATATCGATGGGTTAGTAAGACACTTTTCACTTAAGAAAAAGACATGAGCCCATCATTCCAGGATTAATGGACAGCATTCCAACGGCCTACCTAACATACCAAATTCCTATTTCGAGAATGAAGATGGAAGATGTGAAGAAAGTCATTGAATATGCGCTTGCAACAAAGAGATCATTCCATGAAAACGTGCTTTCTTGACCAGTGATTGACGATAATTATTGCTAAAGTACAGTTAATCATTATTGCTATTAAAATAATACAGTTTGTGCTATTTTGTCCATGCTAATGTAATTTTGAATTGTTCACACAATTAAATCCTAAAAAAGCAATATATATATATATATATATATATATATATATATATATATATATATGTGTGTGTGTGTGTGTGTGTGTGTGTGTGTGTGTGTGTGTGTGTGTGTGTGTGTGTGTGTGCTTGTAAATTGTTGAAACCAAATTAGTCACAAAGCTTTGAAAACATTAAAATTCGAAATAATGTACTCTAATTATTTCTCTCTCAATAAAAGCGGAACGAAGTCACTTTCCGTTCTGAAAAATTCCAGTAATGTAGCAGTAATATATATGACAGTATTCAGTTTTTTGTTTCTCCCGAAAAGTGTAAAACAATGACTTATTTGTCCGTTGGTCCATTACGGCCAGTGGACATCGACTGGTAGTTGCTTTTCAGTTCAATAAACTTTACCAACAGCCGCTCACTTCGAGACATTTTATTTTATTTTAAAAGCAACAAGTTTCGGCAATTCATTTGGCCATCTTCAGGACCCATACGCTTTTTTCGAATCAACGAACTTATCGTACAGCGCAATAAAAATGGGTTTCGTGAACCCCAGTAGTTGTACACAATCAATTGCCAAAACTGGTCGCTTTTAAAATAAAATAAAATATCTTAAAGTGGCGGCTGTTGGTAAGTTTATTGAATTGAAAAATTACTTATTTAGCTTCAACAACTTACGATCCTTTTTGTCAGGAACGCTGATGGAGTACCAGAGGGACGTACAACAGGAACTCCTTAGCAACGTTGTGGCCGACGTGGGAGCACACTGCATGCATTGCCGTACGTGGTGATCACGCTCTCTATGAAGAATCATGTTCCATCTTTCCTAATGTCCAGGGGATCATCAGAAATCGCGGTGATTTCAGCGTAATTAATGTCTTTTCGTAAAGTGTCATTTCTGTTTGTCTTGGCGTTTATTTCTTTCAGTTACCTTCTGCGCTATAACGTTATTTTATATGTGGTGCTAGTCTTATGTTGGTAGTGAAACAAAAAGTGGAAGTTACTTTCGTCCGTAAGTTTTCCTCAGCTGTGTGTGCATTAGAGATATGGATATGGCATTTCATTACCTGCTGCCCTCGAAAGTTAAGCACAAACAATCTGGCAGATATGCAGGTAGTTAGGTGAGTAGTTCAGATATAACCGAGAATTTTTCCAGAACTTGAAATAAAAATCTTCGCTCAGCGGATAAATAAAATCTGAACCTGAAGTGATAACTGAGTCCGAACATGAAACGAAAACAAGTTGCGTCCTTCTAGCTGTGATTTGGAGTTTGTTTTAAGAGCGCCATTCTTGATGCCGTATTCGTAGGTATCTGGTATTTATTTGAGTCTTCTGTGCACTGTCAGCTAGTGAACAGAACACAATCCAGCAGAAAACTGGAATTGCTCTGTGGGTAAACTGCAAACATCCTAGAAAATAGAGAAGTACGTGATGTTTCCAACAGTGAGAAATCTTCTTATGGGGCACCAGCTTCGTACACCTCTTAAGGAACTCTTAAGGACTGTTACTGTCACCTATACATACAACGAGATTCAAAATACTGCAGAAAAATTGAAAGAGCTGACAGATGAGCCACAATACGACAACATGGGAACAGGAACTTCCGTTCCTGCAAGTCATCCTGAGTCGATGAAAGCTTAGAAACGGCAGAAACAATAAAGAGAACAATGCATTCGCGCTGTAAGTTCATCAACTGTTGAAGAAAGCAGTACCTGATATGCGTGATCATATCTGGACGTAGCCTGACGGAGGAACTGCTGAGGCCTATGTGCAAGTATGTCATGTACTCAGTGCCACATATCGCAAGCGTCCAATTGCCGCGCCTGATGCCTGGTGTACTTGGTAGAGTGCTCCAACACTTTATACGAAGATGTTATGCTTGTATTAAACGTGGTGTTCGCCATTTTGAGCACCTTCTGTAAAGTAGAACGTTGTTAAGTAAAATGCACATTATCTTCGTTGAAATTAAGGCGCGTGCGCCTTGTCCTTCCTTTCATTCTGAAGCTTTTACTGTTGCTCAATACTACTTCGACGACAGCTCCTCCAGAATGAGATTTTCACTCTGCAGCGGAGTGTGCGCTGATATGAAACTTCCTGGCAGATTAAAACTGTGTGCCGGACCGAGATTCGAACTTGGGACCTTTGCCATTCGCGGGCAAGTGCCCTACCATCTGAGCTACAAAAGCACGACTCATGTCCCGTCATCACAGCTTTACTTCTGCCAGTACCTTCTCTACTACCTTCGCAGAAGAGCTTCTGTAAAGTTGCTGTATTTCGTCTCGTCTATCAGCTCCTTCAGTTTTTGCTGAACCTTTGAATCATACTCTAAACACATCGACGCACATAATTTTGGAATGCCCACGGCGCTGATAGAGCATAATGGTCTCTAAGGAAGTCGAAATGCCAAAAAGTGTAATGAGGGCCGACCCCTGATGAACGAATAGGCAGTCACACTGAAATCAAACAAATGAATCGTATTGCGCATGAATGGACAAGGGGGGGGGGGGGAGGAGGGGGAAGTTAGTTACTTGGTTATCCCTTTGCCATCACCACTGCAAACAGCAACAACGACTAAATATACATGTGGAGCGATTTAAAGTGGAAAGACAACAGTAAAATGATTGTAGGAGAATCCGATGCCAAGCGCAGGCTAATTGCAACAATAAAAGTGACGCTGCCACGATCAAGACAGCATTCAAAGCTTCGTTTCCATAGATATAAGTGCAGCACGTCAATATTGGTTTTTGGTAAGCATGATTAAAAGACGAGACAGAAAAAGAAACTGATGTATGACCTGTGCTCAGTGTGAGAAAGTCTCACGCTGCCACAAGAAAGGTGTTATGCATCACGGGAAGTAATATTGTCAATATCGTGAGAGGTATGTTCTACAAAGTATCAGAAAGCATACTACTTTCTCCCACATACAGCTTACGAAATGACCCTGAGGTAAAAATAGAAAAAGTCGATCTTATACTGTATCACACAAACAGCATTATTTCAGTAGATCAGAACTAAAACAAAATGACTTCGGAAAATTAGTATACGAATCTATCACATTATAGGCATTTTACAAATGAATTTAAACGTTTTCTTTATTTTTTTGACGTTAGTTAGTATTTTTGCATTACTTTCTTTTCTATTATGGACACTTATCAACGGAATTATGTATCAGTTCACAATTATGCACCATGTAATTTGATGCTTTTAAGTTAAAATTCAGTGAAGTGCAGGATAGATCAGACATCATAATTAGTTACTTAAAGTAAAACTAAACGCTTCTTTGCACACTTGTTTGCCATATCAGAAAGCGGGATGACTGGAGCAAGGCTGCCTCACATACAACATACGAAACACATCTAAATCCTAATAAATCCTAAGCTTTCCGAACTTTTAAGAGCTGTTGGTCGAATGTTTCACTGACCCGAAAACATGACTCCCTGTAAATTACACAATGGACGTCTTTCCGAATTTTCACAGACAAACTAAGAGTGAAGCGGACAAATCGGGAATCAAATTGAACCGTATGAGGTCTATTTACTATTTTGAAAATTATATAGCGTATTAAGAAAAACTTGGTCATTTCAAGGAAAATTACACTATGAATTACTGTCTGAATTTTCATATCCAAACGAAGACTGGAAAAATGACAATTGGTGTACAAAATTGACCAACGGGAGATCTAGTTTTGCACAAATGGGTTTAAATGTTTGACAGCAATCCAGCTAAGGAAAACTGAAACATTTTTACCTACTTAAATGGTGTATCAAAAGTTCTTCCCTTTAAGGTGTAGCGGTTTTGCGCATAAAAACTTGCATTGGTGTGGTATTTGTCCTCCAAAATGGTATCGTTCGAACGAAGGACTATGCTGACAAGATTTCGAGAACAGAAGACGCCAGGAAAGTAATTGAGGTGTCAGAAAGTTTGTCTCACAGGCGTAGCTACTTGACGATTAAAGTATTGCGTTGGCGTGATATTTGATTCCTAAAGCGGCTTCGTATCAAGTACTACATTTAGCACATATAGAGAACACGTGATAAAATGCAACACCTGCCACCGTCGTCTCGATGTTATTTTATTATACTGTAACCACTTTGAGCTACTCTATACACCGGCTTCAGGTCTTAACTGACGCTGATGGGTTGAACTCAGTTTCTAGTTCATGGTCACAGACGCAACATCGCTTTTACAGTATTTTCTACGGAAGCCACTTCATAGATGACCACAGATGGGATCATATACAAGGTGAGTCACCTAACATTACCGCTGGATATATTTCGTAAACTACATCAAATACTGACGAATCTATTCCACAGACCGAACGTGAGGAAAGGGGCTAGTGTAATTGGTCACTACAAACCATAAAAAAATGCACGGAAGTATGTTTTTTAACACAAACCTACGTTTTTTTAAATGGAACCCCGTTAGTTTTGTTAGCACATCTGAACATACAAACAAATACGTAATCAGTGCCGTTTATTGCATTGTAAAATGTTAATTACATCCGGAGATATTGTAACCTAAAGTTGACGCTTGAGTACCTCTCCGCTGTTCGATCGTGTGTATCGGAGAGCACCGAACTATGTAGGGATCCAAAGGGAACGGTGATGGACCTTAGGTACAGAAGAGACTGGAACAGCACATTACGTCCACATGCTAACACCTTTTTATTGGTCTTTTTCACTGACGCACATGTACATTACCATGAGGGGTGAGGTACACGTACACACGTGGTTTCCGTTTTCAATTAAGGAGTGGAATAGTGTGTGTCCCATGTCAGGCCAATAAATGTTCAATGTGGTGCCCATCATTTGCTGCACACAATTGCAATCTCTGGCGTAATGAATGTTGTACACGCCACAGTACATCTGGTGTAATGTCCTCAGGGGTTGTAGGCACATCGCGGTACACATTCTCCTTTAACGTTCCCCACAGAAAGAAGTCCGTAGGTGTAAGATCAGGAGAACGGGCTGGCCAATTTATACGTCCTCCACGTCCTATGAAACGCCCGTCGAACATCCTGTCAAGGGTCAGCCTAGTGTTAATTGCGGAATGTGCAGGTGCACCATCATGCTGATACCACATACGTCGACGCGTTTCCAGTGGGACATTTTCAAGCAACGTTGGCAGATCATTCTGTAGAAACGCGATGTATGTTGCAGCTGTTGGGCCCAGCAATGAAGTGAGGACAATGTTTCAAGCGTCAACTTTAGGTTACAGTATCTCCGGATGTAATTAACATTTTACAATGCAACAAACGGCACTGATTACGTATTTGTTTATATGTTCAGATGTGCTAACAAAACTAACGTGGTTCCATTAAAAAAAACGTTGGTTTGTGTTAAAAAACATACTTCCTTGCATTTTTTTATGGTTTGTATTAAACAATTACACTAGCCCCTCTCCTCACGTTCCGTCTGTGGAATCGATTCGTCAGTATTTGATGTGGTTTACGAAATATATCCAGCGGTAACGTTAGGTGACTCACCTTGTATACGATTAGAATTCAACCCCTTACCGTCAGTTCAGGCCTGAAGATGGCGCACTGAGTCACTGAAATAGCCTGGAATATAATAAAATAACATCAAAACGATGGCTGCAGGTGTTTTATTTTATTACGTAAGCGAACGGCCGAAGTCTCGCAGCCCGTCAGTCGCATGGATGGACATAAAAAAAATTCGAGAACAGTTTCATGAACACAACATGAAATACAAAATATAAATACAAAAGTAATGGTCAAATATTTTGTGAAATGATTTGTCTAAACGTAAGAAATAAAATATGTTGGGGTACGTGCGTGAATGATCCTCTCCAGCTAATTAGTTTCCGATTCAGAATGCTCATTTTCTTTTCTGATAGCTGAAGGATTTTCTATTAGAAAATTTTTTAGACTGAAAAAGTGTTAGAAATTTGACAAACCTTTGGGCATAAGTGATGTAAATATGTCAAGTCCATACAGCAGCTCACCGCCGAGTATACATGATTTACCAGACAATATTGTATAGCACTCAACAGAATTATGATATTCTAAGAGAAACATTGAATATGAAATTTTCGATCGGTGCATCGTTTGCTGTACATGATTTAGAGCATCATTCAAAGGTGCGACAAAAGTTTTTCTAATATATTTCATTTCTTACTTTCGTTACACAAAACATTTGACCGTTTTTATTTTGTAAAGAAAATTTTTAGTCATTTTTTGAGGTCATTTCAAAAGTTTTGATACGGATCCATGTTTCTGTTCTGTTGTGGTTGTCCTCTCATGTCCTTTTCGACAGTGCATAATTAGATGTTTCTTTCCAGCATAAATATTGTGATCAGAAACTTGCGTTACACCATGATAACGAGCAGTTTCAAAAGTGTGTTATTTCTACTATCCCACTGGTTTACAACGTCCAGCATGCTGCTTTATTAATGTTGTATTTCATCTCTTTTTCAGTGTGTCTGTTTTTACTTTTTTTTTTAATTTTTACCAAATGCACTGTTGTTTATGTATGGAGAATGAGACAATCATCTCACATTTGTTAACAAGAATGATTTATGGTGGTATGTGTCTTAACGATGATTTGTCAGGCAATATTTTCCATGTCACATAACGTAATTTCTACAATTTATAAAAGCTGTAGAACACAACCAACGAAAAACATTTTAGAACTATATGACTTTTTGTAAGTGATATGCAGATGTGCTTTTCGCTTTTAAAATAATTCGACAGAGCATCTTTTTACAGAAAAGTGTACTCACTCTTTGTTTACAGTATGGCATAATAGAGGAGACACAGAAAATGAGAAAAAAGAAAGATGACGGCTAGAAGAAAAAAACGGTGTATGGGAGACGATCTACTGTCTTAAGAGAAAAACATTTTGTAAATAATTCCTTGTGTTCCCAGCGTAAGGAAACATACGTAACCCCGCTATTGAGATACAAGAAATTGGTTAATAGCTTCTTCTTTATTTTTATACATTTTTAAATATGACAGTTGTACAAGCACATCGTAAGTAGTCTGAAATAATTTCAGTAATCTTGGTGACAGGAAACGAGAGACGTGAAGTTCAAAAGTTGGCAACAATGCAGTACAAAACACAAACGATGTTGAAGAAATAACGGTGACATATAGATGGGTAAATATGTTGTTACTGCAGGTCAGCATCTGCTGAGTGCAGTAAACTTGCAAGAACTGGAAAGTACTATTCTGCAGAGGAAGACAAACTCTTGTACTTTAGTTTCATTAAAGAAGAATGTGAACATAAAAAGGAAGGCGTGAACGAGTTGGATATAAGTAATTTTGTTTTCAAGTCACGGAATAAATTGTCTTTATTGGTATTTACGAAATGTGCTAGCATAAGTTTTGTTCTCAACAACTATGTTGCCATAAATCGGCGTGGAAAGTCGGTGTTTGTTCAGGTTAATCAAGAAAAGATCCGATGTATACTGGTGTTGTATAACCCAGGGAAAATGCTCTTTGTAATGGATAAACATTTTAGTGTCTCTATATACGTAATGAGGTATTGGCCACTCCGACAAGAAACAGAGTGGCAGTGACATGGGAGGGAAGTCTGAAAATTCTGAGACATACGTCTTTGTTTGAAGTGTTCTGTTTGATACCGTCACGGGGTTAAGAGTTGCATGTAGTTTTTATCAGAATGACGGAGTATGCAATATGACTCAGTAACACCTCTGTAATAATTATGTTTGTGGAAGTCTTGTACGGTGGGTGCTCTGCAGCTTGAAAGTATTTGTTAAAGTGCATGATGCTGTAGACCGTGCACTGCATTTGTCTCCTATTTCCTGACATACGTAAATTTTAGCATCATAAGCATTAGCACACACGACATCTGACGCACACGTACGCTTTATGTAAGTCTTCTTTTGTATTTCTTCGACAATGTAAGCAAAATTATGTTTATGTTTTGAATGTCCTCTTTATCAGATGCCACTGGTGATGGGCTATATGCTCAAATAGTGACTTCGCAATTAATATTTTTTAAATGCGGCCAGATGTCTTGCAACAAAGATTATACTGAAACTAATTTAGACCGCGGAATTATATGTAATTAATTTTGTATACAATATGTCAGTTTTGGCTCAACGGGAGAAATTATATTTAATCTGTTTTTACGTGTCGTGATAGAAGGTTTATTTCGATCCAACAACAGACGACACGTCACTGATTTGGAGGAAGCGCTGTACAGACAATGCCTACACAATATGGGAGTATAAGGAAATGGAATGACCGATGGTGAAGATGAAGCGTGAGACTGGCAAGACGCCGTATAGCTGCGTGAATTATGAACAGAGTGGCAACACTACCTTCATCTTAGGCGCCGCCGCTGTGTGTGTACGGATTTGCACCGGGGAGTCGACAATAGCGGAGTTTAACAGGTGTTCCCGCCCGCGGGTTTGGGCGGCTAATTTGGCATGCAGGGCCGACAAAGGGCCGCGCTGAAGGGCTGGCGGCGGGCCTGCGGCCTCACCCCGCCCCCACTGGCTCCGCTCCGGAGACTGGGCTGACGCAGCAGCGCGTGTGGCGGGCAGATGCGACGCGACCCCACGCCGGGGCAGCCAGGCTGGCGGGCGCCGGGTACCTACCAGGTCGATGAGCTGCGACAGGCGCAGGCCCAGCTTGACGAGCACCGTGTCCGTGTTATTGCTGACGGGCCGGATGAGGCGGTTGTAGTTGGACAGCAGGTCGTCGTACAGCCGCTTGGCGTCCGGGTTGGCCGCGGCCGGGTGCAGCAGCAGCAGCAGCAGCAGTAGCAGCGGCGGCAGCGCGGCCGCCATGCCGGCTCGGCTCTCGCTACTGGGGGCGGCGCTCGGCCATGCCCCCGTCTCGCCGCGCTGCGACCTGCGCCCCCGGCGTCGCTGAGGCGTCGGCGTCGGCGTCGGCGTCGGCTCGGTGCGTGCTCGCAAGGCGCTGCGGCTACGGCGGGGCGCACCGACGCGTGCAGCTCGGGCTGCCGACCGGACCCGGCGGCCTGCGATGGTTCCCCGGGCCGCCACCGCCGCCCGGCGGCAGCACTGCGGCCCAGCTGGTGTGGCAGGGCCGCGGCTGGCGTCACGCTGCGCATGCGCACGCGTCTCCGAGGGGGCGCGTAGCGGGTCCCGTGTGGCGTCCGCGCGGTTCTCTGGTTCACACACAGCCGGTTCAAGAACACAAGGGACATCGCATATAAAATTCGCACCATTTTCCGCTTTACTTACGCTTTTATTCTGCAATGTTCAATACACTTTCCCTGCTTCTTTATAACAGAATCCCAACGTCTCTGAATCTGTATTACTCATTCAGGAGAACACTTCTCTTCATCTCTCGAATGGTGACAGAAAACTCTTCCACACATACACTACTGGCCATTACAATTGCTACACCAAGAAGAAATGCAGATGATATACGGCTATTCATTGGACAAATATGCTAGAACTGACATGTGATTACATTTTCACGCAATTTGGGCGCATAGATCCTGAGGAATCAGTACCCGGAACAACCACCTCTGGCCGTAATAACGGCACTGTAAACCCGAATCATTTTCACCACAGGCCACGCTTAGACAGACTCATCCTACTAAACCTGTCACATATATATTTGATTGCTCTATTTACAGTTAAATGTTACCATTGCGGTTTCAGTTGAATAACATTTGACAATGTGCGAATTATCATAAATACATCCTCCTGATGGCTGTGGCTCTGGGAATAGAAATATCTCTACCATTCTCATGATTTGACATTTTCTTCCCTTTGCTACCACAGTATTCCATAGTCACCTCCCTTGCACATGTCAGAACACAAGCACATACTTTATAAGCCTGATGCTCAAGGAAAACCTATCATGCATCCCCTACTACTACAAAGTATAGTACTTTGTTAATAACTGATTGTCTACGATATGAAATAATACTGAGAGAGAAACAGCGATGGATGGACATGTCTAATAAGTTTTTCTTGTGATTGATACCACTGTTTCTTAGAAAGATCGGCGTAATCGTCTCATACATGAAAAAACCCGATCGCAACAACTACTCTATGTTACTGTCGCAAGCACTCTTGGTTCTACAGCTGCACACAAGTATGCATGTTAAAAGCTATACTTGATTTATAATTCGAGGTACGACATTATCTCTGTCAAGGCAGCATTATACTCTATGTCTGTTGAGGTGCCAATCATACACGTGAGTTGACTACTGTATTTGACGCTTTTCTGAAAGGCAAAGAATCATTTGCCTCTAAACTTACTTGCATCTGCATAAAGGATAACAGAGCGTGGATGGGGTGACCGATTGAGATGGAGCTGTAACGAGGTACGATTTAATGGTAGACGATGCATTCTAAAGAGAGAGACGTTGCTACAGGTCAGTTTTTTCACTGTTCTGTCATGATGGCTCTGAGCACTATGGGACTTAACATCTGTGGTCATCAGTCCCCTAGAACTTAGAACTACTTAAACCTAACCAACCTAAGGACATCACACACATCCATGCCCGAGGCAGGATTCGAACCTGCGACCGTAGCGGTCGCGCGGTTCCAGACTGAAGCGCCTAGAACCGCTCGGTCACACTGTCTGTCAGGATTCATCCGTCACGTGACATAACCTGCGTTTGACTCGTATACAGCCACATCTCCTGTATGTGATTTAAAGCACTGTCTACTCGTGATCATTAACTGTAAACCTGTCGGTCATAAGAGGACTTCCATGTCATGTGTGATGAAACGTGACACTTTCCTCTACACAAACTTTGAGTTATGCGATATACTCCATCTTCCTGTCGCATCTTGGGTATAAAATAGAGACTTTAGCTTCATAACTAAGTTAGAGATAGGTGTTCATGAGGTACTGCAATACCGATGCATACATTTGCCTGACAGATGTGGTGTTTACAGAGTTAGTGGCTTAATGAATTGTAATTTTCACATGTCGGACACTGCTGCTATGCGCATATCTGTTTCATTGTAAGAACTATCCCCAGTTATTAATAATCATTTTATATAGGGCTGATGCAGTCATCATATAATTTCTGAACTCTGATCAGATGTGAACAGTGGACGCTATACATCTCTGGAAAGCTGTATTGTGCTCGTATCAGGCAGAGCAAATGTTTTACAGAAGCAGTTTTATTCTTGTACTGTTTGATAACGTAGTTTATCGCAGAGAAACGGGGAAGAAGGATGTATGCCAAGCACTTGAAATATATTTCTTACATTGGAATATTAACAGCGCTACATGCCATATGACTGGTAGGTTGGGAAAGCAAGTGGTCTAACATTATAGCCCGTTTTAAGTGCCGAACGTCGTAGCCTAAGGAGTGCGTGTGTTTGTTGTCTGTTACTAATACCTTCCAGGTCCTGATCTTAGACACTGGAATAATACTTCAGCTTGGTTGATTTACGTAGAAATGCTTCCAACTCTGTTCGCCTGGTGCTCCATCACGTGTAAAAATCATTAGTTTTTGTTCTTCTTACCCACCTGCTATTACATCACGACAGTTTCAAATCTGTTACTGTACATGGATAAGGAGTGCTAACCTCGTCGACATGGGTGGATCTCGAGAAATATTGTGCACTTGGATGGGTGAGGACTCGGGAAGCTCCATTCATTCATCTGGTTGTTTGCAGGTTAAATCGGTAACGGTGCTGCAGGGTGGGTTGGTTAAAATGGCTCTGAGCATATGGGACTTAACATCTGAGGTCATCAGTCCCCTAGAACTTAGAACTACTTAAGCGTAACCAACCTAAGGACATCACACACATCCATGCCCGAGGCAGGATTCGAACCTGCGACCGTAGCAGTCGCGCGGTTCCAGACTGCAGCGCCTAGAAGCACTCGCCCACTCCGGCTGGCCAGGGTGGGTTGGTCAATGATAGGTGTGAGGAGGGTCTTTCACTCTCTAATTATACCCTAAGACAGCGAGAATTCTCTGTGATTCCCAAACGCAGAGAGAGAGATCGTAAATTAAGAACTATGCTCGAGGTGTAAGAAATATGTGGAGTGGTGTCTGATATACTTTGACGATGGGTGTGTTCGAGAATTAACAATGAATGGACGTACTGCACAGTCATCTATACACATTCGCAATGATACAGAGAAGGGGTGGTATAGCTATGATACTGAATTTGAGAAGCATGCTGTCACATCATTGGTCAGTATTGAAATTACTGTAAAACTGCTGTAATTGTTTCCAGAATTGCTGTAATTGTTTGCACTATCAACTGTGATGCTTATTATTAGAGTACATCGATGGTGTCTTCTCCATCCCATCCATGCACTTGCATGCTTTCGGTTACCGCATAATGATTGACTGATATCGCTTGTCTGAGTTTGGTGGATGGACAGCACCTTCTCGGTTGGATAGCACCGAAACAGTGATCGCGTGTATGTCTGCAATATCAGGAATCAGTCGAAACGGAATATAGAGTCATCAGCTATTCTGTGACAATGACAGATGAGTTTAAATGTAGAGCTCGTGAATCACTTTAGGTTGGAAACCATCCACAACGCTGGAAAAACACACATAATTTGCTTATGTTGTAACTCTCTTTTATTTAAAATCAACCAGTGTTTGTGTGTGTGTGACGTGTTATGGCAGCCTTAGTAACAACATGATTTACATGGTACAACGTCTAGTTTCCTGCGATAGGCCATGGATCACAAGGTCTTAATGTTACTTTATAAGCTGACACATACCTCAAAGTCGTGGCAGAAAAGCAAAATGTATGGCGAAGTACAAAGCGTGCTACAGCAGAAACAAATAATGCTTCAAACAACGAGACAGGGCCACAGGGAGCATCTCTTGCGTTTTACAGTATGGTCCATGGGATAGGATCATCGTAATACAGTACAGGTGATGAAACCTTACTGGCCACTGGTTAGAAAGCTGTATATTTAATACGATCATCCCACACAAACAGCAGCAGCTGTTTGACGGGTGAATTAAGTGACGGACAGGCTGTTCTATTAGGACTGCTACAATGAATGCTATTCTGGGAAGCATTGCGACATCTCTCTCTCCGCGCTGTACCCCGCCGCATTTCGCCAGCATTGGTGCCTAGGTGAGTTCTATATCGGAAGAAGTTAGTGGAGCTTTTATAATTGGTAATTTTTCTCTGTTGGATGGTACAGAATGACGATGATCGCATGTTGGGCTGATAGATGTAAATGGGTGCGGATCTGCTTCGGACTGTAGTAACTGTATCTGGTTTGGAGATGCACCACAATGCATGCATTTCCACTGAATGGTCAAACCACGGTCCTGTTGCAGTAACTGAGGTCGTTCTGAATCTACAAGGATTGCAGAAAGTGGATATGGCTTTCTCTGACTTCTGCTCAGTTCAGACTTAAACTGGAATCATCACATGCGCAAAGCTGTAGAAATGGGATCATTTTCATGATGCATAGGGGTTGACTAAAATCAGGGTGGAATTTTACTGTAGGAGACAGGTTCGAGAAAGGTGACTCGTTTCGAGATATGTTAGTGCCAGAAATATGATTGAGTAGACGTTGTAAACATTAAAGGACTTGTCAGTAGAATCCAAAGCAAGTATGTGCTCGAATGGAAAGACCTGATTCCAAATCACACACATCATTCTAGCGGATAGCGTAACACTACAGATCTGAAAAGCTAGTGAACATTTTTTTATGACCTCAATCAGCACACGATCTACTACTGTTTGTTATCCTTCTCAATCAGTCATTGCCTATAACTCAGTGGATATATTGCAGAACCTCTATATGGTAGCTGAATAGCTTTCAAAATTCAACGATTTTATCATGAGGTTACATCGTGGACTACATGTAATCTGACTGCTGGTATGCTAATATACACTACAGAGATCACCATCTCGGTATTTGTCTGGACAAAAGACCACATCATACAGAGAAAATGTCATACCTCGATTTATAAAGCAAGTATAGCTTTTAACATGGATACTTGTGTGCACCTGTAGAACTAAGTGTGCTTGTGACAGTAACATAGAGTAGTTGTTGCGATTGGGATTTTTAACATACGAGACGATTCGCCTTTCTTTATAAGAGTGTTACGACTCACAAGAAAAACTTATTAGACATGTCCATCCATCGCTGATTGCGCAAGTTGATTTCGTGACTGTTGCATTATTTTGCTATCAGGCCTACAGGCTGTTCTATGCATTATTTCGATGGTTTACGAGTTGATTTTGTATCTGAACGTTGATGTACTGCATTACTTAGGAGCTGTTTGCAGGTCGGTACTGAAATTATTTTGGTAATTTAGAAGTTTGCATGTCTTCAGAGCGTTGTTTAGGAGTAGTTTATAGGTCTGTGGGCTGTGTGACATGACCCAAGCATGTCAGACAATGTGCTTTGTATCGGTGTGGTAAATATACTATCTTTCAAAATGCATCCCTAAATAAATTGTTTCAAAATAAATTCACTCCTTCCTTACTCTCTCCAGCAGCCCAGCGCAGGCTGAGTCATTTCCCCCTTCAGACAGTCATTTTGAATTATGTCACGGAACAGATTACCGCGCCCTCTGGTGACAATACTCGTAGTAGGTCCAGACCTCATGGTGACCACACAGTTTCCCACCATTTGGCCTCACCATCTTGGGTTATGTCACGGAACAAACGACAGTGCTCTCTGGTGGCAGTATTGTGTACTAGGTCCAGACCTCGTGGTGAACACACTGTTTCCCCCCAAAATTACCCATCTTGTATCACGGTATTCGCATCATCAGGTGATGTCATGGCCGCCATTATGTCACAGAATGGACGACAGTGCTCTCTGGTAGTGGTACTGTGTACTAGGTCCAGTCCTCATGGTGAACACATTGTTTCCTGCCATCTTAGATAACAGTACTAATGTCATCAGCTGACATTATGGTGGCCATCTTGGATTATGTCACAGATGTGAGCACACTCTGGTGGCAGTACTGTGTACTAGGTCAGTTTGACTCCGGACCTTATGGTGAAGAGACTACAGGACTGTACTGCATCAAATTGTTTAAATAAATAAGAAATGCCAAATAAAGGCTTATGTCCAGCACAGGTAAAGACCTCTTCCCGCCATTTCATAGGACGAGGTGGTGGTCAGGTGACTTAGGTTAGTGAAGGTAGCCCAAATGACCTATTTTCCTGCCATTTTCTTAGGTTAGTAGAGTATCTGTGGTGTGTTGCTTTGTCCTGATGGAATTTGAACTTCCCACCAATCCATAGGAAGAGTTGGCGGTCGGGTGACTTAGGTTAGTGGAATTGCCCGTCATTCCCGCCATTTTCTTAGGTTAGTATAGCCCAACCGACCTATCTTCCCTCCAAAATTCAAACTTCCTGCCAATCCCTAGGAAGAGGTGGCAGTTGGATGCCTTAGTGAAGCTGGCTCAAGTGCCCTTTCTTTCACGCCATTTTAATAGGTGTGTTGCAGTGTCTTGATGGAATTTGAGGGGGTTAGGTTAGTGGAAGTAACCAAATTGACCTATCTTCCTGCCAAAACCCTGCCGCCATCTTTAATGACGTCATGCACTGTTGCCAAGTCTACACACCGCCATCTTGGGTGACGTCATCGCCGCCATCTTGGATACATCTGTCAACAATGGAGAGTGGGGCAGAACCTGCCTTGTCCAAATACTTATCTTTGCGTGTTAAGGTCAGCCCTGTCGCACCGATGGTCTCTGCAATGTAATATTCGTTTAATAATGTTAACGATTTAAGACAGATGATCAACTGAGCGTAGAAAGAATGAGTTCTTTGATATCGGTACCAAATGCAGAGGTTGTAAGCTACAGCTGCAGGCTAACCTGCAGAAGTATCATCAATACAATGTCATAAAAATGTTTGACTAGTGTATCTGTAATGGGCAAATTCGCCGGCAGTCTATGGTGTTGTGGCGGGAAGGGATTACCGGAGATGGCTGTGACATCATACTGGTCTGCAGTGGCGAATGATGGGTTTAAACTCTGGAGAGGCTAGGACACATACTGGAAAAGCTCCTCTATTTACCTTTTAATGTACGCGTAACCAGCGTTCCTAACAATCTCCAATACTGCATACTAACACGAACACGATGACAACGACCACCAGAAATACTACTGCTAATGCTAATAATAATAATAATAATAACAATAATAATAACATTTATTTTTATTTACAGAAGAATTGGTAGATAACGCGTTTCAGCGTTGTTACATTTAAAACAGTTTAGCGGTCCTTTTTCTTACCGAATCTTTGGATGACAGCGTCATACCATGTGTCTCGGCTTTCAGGTGTTCGCACCACTGGTTTTCAGTTAAGGTACAAGCAACTAATAAGTGATCCTGAGCCTTACTGTTCCTCACATACGTTTTTACGCAAGTTACACAAGCAAAGCTCCTTTCAGCGGAAGCAGTTTTTGTAGGAAGGGCAGAAATTAGGCAAAATAGTTTGAAAGTCACCCTCATTCTGCCAACGGCCTTGTTAAAGAGGGCGGAGTAGTGGACTGAGATTCAGGGTACTCTCTTCTCCTAGGGATGGGAAACTGGCCGTAAAGGGGGAAGAATCAGCAATAATCAACGGCATGAGGATGCAGAAGGCAATGGAAACCACTGCATTAAAGACACGTAACGTGTATCCACAGGACATGTGGCCTGTAATTGAAGAAGTGTCATGATGATATCTCCATTGGCAAAAGATTCCGGAATAACCCCCCATTCGGATCTCCGGGTGGGGACTGCCAAGGGGGAGGTTACCATGCGGAAAAGATTGAATAATCAACAAAAGGATAACGTTTAACGAGTTTGGAAATGGAATATTAGAAGCTTGAAGGTGGTAGGGAAACTAGAATATCTGAAAAGGGAAATGCAAAGGCTCAATCTAGATATAGTACGGGCCAGTGAAGTGAAGTGGAAAGAAGACAAGGATTTCTAGTCAGATGAGTATCGGGTAATATCAGCAGGAACAGAAAACAGGGCTATGATTCGCTACTAATAGGAAGGTAGGGCAGAGACTGTGTTACTGTGAACAGTTCAGTGACAGGAATGTTCTTATCAGAATCGACAGTAAACCAACACCGACAACGATTGTTCAGGTATACATGCTGACGTCGCAAGCTGAAGATGAAAAGAGAGAGAAAGTCTATGAGGATACTGAAAGCGTACTGCAGTATGTAAAGGTGGATGAAAACCTAATAGTCACGGGAGACTGGAATGAAGTTTTAGCTAAGTATGCAGTATAGTTGAAGAGGAATGAACATCTCTGAAAAGGGCTATCACAGAAGTTGGGAAGGAAAACATAGGTACAAAGAAGATAACTGCGAAGAAACCATGGGTAACAGAATAACTACTTCAGTTGACTGATGAAAGGAAAAAGTACAAAAATGTTCCCCGAAACTCAGGAACAGAGAAATACAAGTCGCTGTGGGATGAAATAAATAGGAAGTGCTCGGAAACTAAGACGAAATCGCTGCAGCAAAAATGTAAAGACATCGAAAAAGTAATGATTGTCGGAAGGACAGACTCAGCATACAGGAAAGTCAAAACAACCGGGTGGTAACATTAAGAGTGCAACTGGAATTTCACTCCTAATTGCAGAGGAGAGAGCGGATAGGTGGATAGAATACGTTGAAAGCCGCTGTGACGGGGAAGATATGTCTGATTTGATAGAAGAAGAAACAAGAGTGGATTTAGAAGAGATAGGAGATCCAGTATTAGAATCAGAATTTAAAAGATCTTTGTAGGACTTATGGTCAAATAAGGCAGCAGAAATAGTTAACATTCCATCAGAATTTCTAAAATAATTGGGGGAAGTGGGAACATTCATGTTGATGTGTAGTCTGGTGACATACCATCAGACTTTCGGGAAAGCATTGTCCACACAATTCCGAAGACGGTCTGAGCTGACAAGTGCGAGAATTATCTCACAATCAGCTTAAGTGCTCATGTATCCCATTTGCTTACAAGAACAATACACAGAAGAATGGAAAAGAAAACTGAGGATGCGCTAGATGACGATCAGTTTGGCTTTAGGGAAAGTAAAGGCACGAGAGACGCAATTCTGACGTTGCGGTTAATAATGGAAGCAAGTCTAAAGAAAAATCAAGACACGTTCATATGATTTGTCGACCTGGAGAAAGTGTTCGACACTGTAAAATGGTACAAGATGTTTGAAATTCTGAAAAAAGTAGGGGTAAGATATAGGGAAAGACGGGTCATATACAATATGTACAACAACCAAGAGGTAATAATAATAAGAGTGGACGACCCAAACGAAGTGCTCGCTTTAAAAAGGGTGTAAGACAATGATGTAGCCTTTCGCCCCTACTATTCAATCTGTATATCGAGCAAGTAATGAGGGAAATAAAAAAAACGTTCACAAGTGGAATTGAGACTCAGGGTGAAAAGATTTTCAGTGATATGATTCGCTGATGACATTGCTACCCTGAGTGAAAGTGAAGACAAATTACATGATCTGCTGAAATGAATGAATAGTCTACTGATTACACGGTATGGATTGAGAGTGAATCGAAGAAAGACGAATGTAATGAGAAGTAGTAGAAATGAGAACAGCGAGAAATTTAACATCAGGATTGATGGTCACGAAGGCGATGAAGTTAAGGAATTCTGCTACATAGGCAGTAAAATAATCAATGACGGACGGAGTAAGGAAGACACTAAAAGCAGACTAGCTATGGGAAAAAAGGTATTCCTTGCCAAGAAAAGTCTACTAATATCAAATATCGGCCTTCATTAGAGGAAGAAATTTCTGAGAATGTGTCTGGAGTACAGCATTGTATGGTATTGAAACATGGACTGTAGGAAAACCGGAAAAGAAGAGAATCGAAGCATTTGAAATGTGGTGCTACAGACGAATGTTGAAAATTGGGTGGACTGATAAGGTAAGGAATTGAGAGGTTCTACGCAGAATCGGAGGGGAAAGGAATATATGTGGAAAACACTGATAAGGAGAAGGGACATGATGATACGACATCTGCTAAGACATGAGGGAATGACTTCCATGGTGCTGGAGGGAGCTGTAGAGGGCAAAAGCTGTAGAGCAAGACAGAGACTGGAATACATCCAGCAAATAATTGAGGACGTATGTCGCAAGTGCTACTCTGAGGTGAACAGGTTAGCACAGGAGAGGAACTCGTGGCGGGCCACATCGAACGAGTCAGAAGACTGAAGAAAAAGAAAAAAAAATTGAGAGCTTCTGGTAGAACCTGGTACGGTTCATTCTTAATCATCCTTTTGATAGTGTCTACAGTACTAACGAAGTGAAATGTTTCTTTGTGGTGGCAAGAAAATACAGTCTCCAGTTCTACACTTATTCTACACTCAACAGAGAGTGACTGAAGGACACGCCATATATTTGTAACAATGAATCAGCACAGTCTACGGGGTAATGCTGAGCATAATAGCAAACTCATTAGCATGGCCTTAATTAAGAAAGAGCAGTTTATCACAACGTGAAAAATCTTATTTCCATTTGTGTTACAATATTATGCAATACCGCGAAGTACACGTGTTTGTGTTTTGACATCATTTCACGGAATTTAAGAAGGCGATCAACTTATCTTCATTTTTTGAGTTTTTCGTGTCAGCTACGCTTTCTGAGACAGCATTGTTAGAAAGCTGTACATCAGTGGTTTTCCTCGGTGAATGTTCACAAGCCGTTCACTTTTTTCCCTTTGAAAAACAGAGAGAAGAAAAGTAGGGTCAATCTAGAGGAGACTATTTTTGGAACCACAGGCTTCTCTTGTAGTCGTTACAATAGAGTATGGTCTGTCAATTATTTCTTCTAAAAAGTCAGTTACCCCGGGCAGTTTTGGCAAGTGGCAGATATTCTTGCGTTAATGTTCCGTCTCATTTCACTGTTCGAAGGAATGCGTTTACCAACAATACTGTTGAGAATTTCTGTGTGTTTGAAAGACCGATGGAAGAAATCCTGAAGTCTGGAATATCCTGAAGTCTGGAGGAAAACACTCTTGCTGATTTTATACAAGAATGTCTCTGCTGCAAAACTGAATTTACATTATGTGTGAAACAGTGAGTAAATATAGCTTCGGAGCAATTTCACGAACCTTAGCTTACAGCCCACATTGTTCTTCATATCACAATCCGAAACACGCGACGAAGTGCAGTGAATAAGGCAGCAACATTTGTAGCTTCGCTGACACAATCGAAACAAAGAAAATGTCCTTGAATGTTGTCATTGGAGAGCACTACAATCACAATTTGTAAGCATAGTGACTTGTCTGAAACGTCTGTTGCTTCAATCATAACGCAGGCATAAAAGAAGGTTCTACCCAGACTTGAATGTATTTATTCACAAATATTCTCATTTACAGATGCAATCAGTTCGTCCAGTATAGTTTTTGAAAATCCCCAGAAACAACCCATTTTCTTCCATTGTGCCTCCAGATCTTCGTTTATGCTCATCTTAAGTTTAAAAACAGCTTTGAAATTTCCGGGGTTTAGGGAATCTTCTGTCTCATCATGACCTCTCGAATCTAGTTGCTGCTTACACAAAAGACTTGAAACGTCAGTTAGAATTTTCACGATGTCTCTGTTAGCATGTGTCTGATTTTCATCAGTTTGTAATGTTCATTAAGTAGCTCTGAAATACTAGTCATTTGTTTGGATACATTTACATGAAATAAAACTACTTCGATGATCTTTAGAAGAGGAATGACATGCTAAGGCTCTAGACCGATTCTGCATATCGTCGAAACTCTCATCAGGTGTTCTTGTTTTAAGCAAGAAAACATGGTCCTAGTGGACAACTCTGTTTATTAATCGTGTAACTGGCCAGTTTCAACTGTGACTCATTTTCAAGCACATACTTTAAGCTTCATACGCTCCCAAGGTTTAAACTGGCCAATAGCATGGATAATAAACAGAATATATCCAACAAGAACTATGTTTTCGTTCTCAGAATACGTTGAGGCTGTGGAACCTCAAAAATAAAATTTAAAAATGTTTTTCTTGTGCTTAGGAGCAAACATGATCAGGAGAATAATATGTCTGTTGCACGGCAAGCACGTAACTACTTGTGGTGCTCATACCATGGACTTTGGAATGCACGTGTTTTGAGTTATAGGTGTAGTGCCGGTGTTGGATGTCCTCTTTTCAAAGTTTCATGTCGTTCAGTTTCACATCTAGTTGAAAACAACAACTCCCGCAAGTAGTATTGATGCCCTTACTCGAATGCACTACATCAGTACTTGTACAAGGTAGGGCTTCAACCACATTGACTGCTCACGGGGCAGCTAACGTAAGGGAACCAATGGAGGCGACACCACAGTGCAGGTACTGTGGCAACGCACGTCGGAAGAGCTATGTGTTAACCCGCACTTGGCGTATTCACGACGTAATCTACAGGGCTATTACAAATGATTGAAGCGATTTCATAAATTCACTGTAGCTCCATTCACTGACATATGGTCACGACACACTACAGATACGTAGAAAAACTCATAAAGTTTTGTTCGTCTGAAGCCGCACTTCAGGTTTCTGCTGCCAGAGCGCTCGAGAGCGCAGTGAGACAAAATGGCGACAGGAGCCGAGAAAGCGTATGTCGTGCTTGAAATGCACTCACATCAGTCAGTCATAACAGTGCAACGACACTTCAGGACGAAGTTCAACAAAGATCCATCAACTGCTAACTCCATTCGGTGATGGTATGCGCAGTTTAAAGCTTCTGTAAGGGGAAATCAACGGGTCGGCCTGCAGTGAGCGAAGAAACGGTTGAACGCGTGCGGGCAAGTTTCACGCGTAGCCCGCGGAAGTCGACGAATAAAGCAAGCAGGGAGCTAAACGTACCACAGCCGACGGTTTGGAAAATCTTACGGAAAAGGCTAAAGCAGAAGCCTTACCGTTTACAATTGCTACAAGCCCTCACACCCGATGACAAAGTCAAACGCTTTGAATTTTCGGCGCGGTTGCAACAGCTCATGGAAGAGGATGCGTTCAGTGCGAAACTTGTTTTCAGTGATGAGGCAACATTTTTTCTTACTGGTGAAGTGAACAGACACAATGTGCGAATCTGGGCGGTAGAGAATCCTCACGCATTCGTGCAGCAAATTCGCAATTCACCAAAAGTTAACGTGTTTTGTGCAATCTCACGGTTCAAAGTTTACGGCCCCTTTTCTTCTGCGAAAGAAACGTTACAGGACACGTGTATCTGGACATGCTGGAAAATTGGCTCATGCCACAACTGGAGACCGACAGCGCCGACTTCATCTTTCAACAGGATGGTGCTCCACCGCACTTCCATCATGAAGTTCGGCATTTCTTAAACAGGAGATTGGAAAACCGATGGATCGGTCGTGGTGGAGATCAGGATCAGCAATTCATGTCATGGCCTCCACGCTCTCCCGACTTAACCCCATGCGATTTCTTTCTGTGGGGTTATGTGAAAGATTTAGTGTTTAAACCTCCTCTACCAAGAAACGTGCCAGAACTGCGAGCTCGCATCAACGATGCTTTCGAACTCATTGATGGGGACATGCTGCGCCGAGTGTGGATTATCGGCTTGATGTCTGCCGAATCACTAAAGGGGCACATATCGAACATTTGTGAATTCCTAAAAAAACTTTTTGAGTTTTTGTATGTGTGTGCAAAGCATTGTGAAAAATCTCAAATAACAAAGTTATTGTAGAGCTGTGAAATCGCTTCAATCATTTGTAATAACCCTGTACATCGATGCAGGATACGTGGAATACGTTGTGTATTCGGTTGGAGCATGCAAACACACTGGCCTAAATTCGGAAATCTACACATACCTAAGTGCGAAATTTTGCGTTCGTCGTAGGAAAATAACTTCGTGCCGCTTGCAGTCGGCAACTGCGCCGTACGTAGCTGCAAAATTTGGAAATTTGTGGTAAGTTCTATGAGACCAAACTGCTGAGGTCATCGGTTACTAGGCTTACACACTAATTACTCTAACTTAAACTAACTTACGCTAAGGACAGCACACACACCCATGGAAATGGAAATGAGCGTTGGCGTCATTGGCCGGGAGGCCCCTTGCGGGGCAGGTCCGGCCGCCTTGGTGCAGATCTTATTACGTTCGACGACACATTGGGCGACCTGTGCGCTGGATGGGCATGAAATGATGATGAAGACAACATCCAGTCCCCGAGCGGAGAAAATCTCCGAACCAGCCGAGAATCGAACCCGGGTCCTCAGGACGGCCATCCGTCACACTGACCACTCGGCTATCGGGGCGGATCCACACACCCATGCCAAGAGAGGATTCCAACCTCCGACGGGGAGAGCCGCGCGAACCGTGGCAAGGCGCCCTGGACCGCACGGCTACCCCGCGCGGCTACGCAGCCGGGATTTCCCATTTTCAGATGGGGCAACACGAAGAAAGACACGGAAAGACCCACACATGAAGCCGCGTGGGGAGAGGGAATCCAAAACGGGCTCATTTGATGTTGCCAAACTGTGGAGTATGGAAAACGGTTAATTTAATTGAGTTAATTCGTGACTGACCTGCTCTATGGCATAAGAGGACGGGATGATATAAAGATCGTCTAGTGAAGGATCAGAGTTGGCTGGAGGTAGCCAAATGGGTGCTGATGGAAGACGAAGTTCCATGGGAAGAATACTCCAAGAATCACAAGGATGATTTTTGTATTTCGTACATCTATGTATTTTATTCACTTTTGGTTTACGTATATACCTAATCTGATTAGTTTTTAGTTCAACCTTTCATCATCTCCTTTAGGTAGACACGTATTGTAGTTCACTTAAAATATTACCAAGAAAAGTCAACAAAAATTTTCAGAATCACATATAGCGTTATAGGACGGTAACTATATATTTTAAACAATTTTGAAAAAAAGTTTCAAAGTGTAACCACCCAACAATTTTTACTTTTCTCTGTTAATGACGACCGGCAAAACCTAATTCCTGTTTGTTACAGACTTTGGTCGAAGACAACCCTACTACCTACCTCTGGCATTTTTACTATTTTTTTATAATTATGGGGATAGTGAAAGCATACAATAGGTACGTAGGTACTTGAGTTTTACAAACATGCAGGCAGGAATGAAGTTTTCTTTTAACATACAAAATAACAAACACAGTCTGCACAGGCCTTGAAGGAGCAATGGTACTGACCGGCCGCCGTGTCATCCCAAGTCCATAGCGGTCACCGGATGCAGATATGGAGGGGCATGTGGTCCAGTCGTTGTCAGTTTTCGTGTTGCTACTTCTCAGTAAATTAGGTGCTCAATCGGCCTCTCAAGGGCTGCGTGCACCCCACTTGCCAATAGTACACGACAAACTCGGACGGTGTCCCATCCAAAATCTAGCCAAGTCCGACAGTGCTTAACTTCGGCGATCTGATGGGAACCGGTGTTAACAACTGCGGCAAGGCCGTTGGCTTCTGTGTTAACGCACCTAAAATATTTTTTTGATTTTTCAAGTAATACAGTGTTTAGAAAAAAATACGCTTGTTCCTAACTCAACACACTGTGAAGAAAATAATAAACATAGATCAACATGAATCAGTCATTTATAAATGCATACCAAAATAATTATTGTAATAGCATTGTACCTTTCTATAAATCTTATGCAAAGAACGTGAGAAATTGTAGAAATTGTAGATATGCAACAATTACAGTTCGAAACATGTTAATCTTCTGAAAAGAGAAAGCTCCAGGGTCAATAAAGTAGTCAACAGAAGCATTCCTCACATCTAAAGTTTGAAATCTGAGCCAGCATCCAGAACTTCTCGAAATGTGTAACTGTTATCCACCATATGAAAACTTGATTCAGATTCAAACATAACAGCTCTATCAGGTTACCTTCCATTAGGAATGTAGTGCACTCAGCGACTGTTTTGTGGTTTATAAATCACAGAGCGCAGCAAGCAATTAGTCGTCCTTTTCTTTTTTTTCAGATTTTATTACGCAGATCCAGATTTCGGCTAGTACCTATCCATTATCAATGCACTATTTTCTAACCCCGATGCATGTTAGTTCCCTGTTGTTCGGTCGTCAGTCACAGTTCTTTGGACAGTGGTATTCAATGAACAACAGGGAACTAACATGCATGTGGATTTGCGTAATAAAACCCGGAAAAAAAGTCCGACTGATTGCTGCGCTCTATAATTTATAAATAACAGTTGTATCAATTTTATATTATCTTTTACTTAACTGTTTCCCATTTCTATATTTCCTTCATTTGTTCTCATTTATTGCGAGAATGTAAGTACCAATTCGTTTGGCATGTACCTATACATGAGTTACACATAATTATTATATTTACTTCGCTCCCTTACGTGTATTACAGTGAAGAGTGTTAAGATCAAGTGGAAGCATGTACGAGATCGATGTATGAACATACTGAGAGAAGACGAATTAGGGAATGTTGCAGAGTATAGTAGGAAGTACGTGTGGTGGGAAGCACTAGACTCTGTACAGAATTCTGCAGAAAAAAAGAATAAGCCGAAATGTCTGGGTTTTTCACTTGCGAGCATCTGTAATAATAGTGTGGTTTCAAATGTTCCCTGTATTCTTGATTTCTGTGTACCTAGATAGGTTCCTATATTACACTCCTGGAAATGGAAAAAAGAACACATTGACACCGGTGTGTCAGACCCACCATACTTGCTCCGGACACTGCGAGAGGGCTGTACAAGCAATGACCACACGCACGGCACAGCGGACACACCAGGAACCGCGGTGTTGGCCGTCGAATGGCGCTAGCTGCGCAGCATTTGTGCACCGCCGCCGTCAGTGTCAGCCAGTTTGCCGTGGCATACGGAGCTCCATCGCAGTCTTTAACACTGGTAGCATGCCGCGACAGCGTGGACGTGAACCGTATGTGCAGTTGACGGACTTTGAGCGAGGGCGTATAGTGGGCATGCGGGAGGCTGGGTGGACGTACCGCCGAATTGCTCAACACGTGGGCGTGAGGTCTCCACAGTACATCGATGTTGTCGCCAGTGGTCGGCGGAAGGTGCACGTGCCCGTCGACCTGGGACCGGACCGCAGCGACGCACCGATGCACGCCAAGACCGTAGGATCCTACACAGTGCCGTAGGGGACCGCACCGCCACTTCCCAGCAAATTAGGGACACTGTTGCTCCTGGGGTATCTGCGAGGACCATTCGCAACCCTCTCCATGAAGCTGGGCTACGGTCCCGCACACCGTTAGGCCGTCTTCCGCTCACGCCCCAACATCGTGCAGGCCGCCTCCAGTGGTGTCGCGACAGGCGTGAATGGAGGGACGAATGGAGACGTGTCGTCTTCAGCGATGAGAGTCGCTTCTGCCTTGGTGCCAATGATGGTCGTATGCGTGTTTGGCGCCGTGCAGGTGAGCGCCACAATCAGGACTGCATACGACCGAGGCACACAGGGCCAACACCCGGCATCATGGTGTGGGGAGCGATCTCCTACACTGGCCGTACACCACTGGTGATCGTCGAGAGGACACTGAATACTGCACGGTACATTCAAACCGTCATCGAACCCATCGTTCTACCATTCCTAGACCGGCAAGGGAACTTGCTGTTCCAACAGGACAATGCACGTCCGCATGTATCCCGTGCCACCCAACGTGCTCTAGAAGGTGTAAGTCAACTACCCTGGCCAACAAGATCTCCGGATCTGTCCCCCATTGAGCATGTTTGGGACTGGATGAAGCGTCGTCTCACGCGGTCTGCACGTCCAGCACGAACGCTGGTCCAACTGAGGCGCCAGGTGGAAATGGCATGGCAAGCCGTTCCACAGGACTACATCCAGCATCTCTACGATCGTCTCCATGGGAGAATAGCAGCCTGCATTGCTGCGAAAGGTGGATATACACTGTACTAGTGCCGACATTGTGCATGCTCTGTTGCCTGTGTCTATGTGCCTGTGGTTCTGTCAGTGTGATCATGTGATGTATCTGACCCCAGGAATGTGTCAATAAAGTTTCCCCTTCCTGGGACAATGAATTCACGGTGTTCTTATTTCAATTTCCAGGAGTGTATTAACTTATTGTCTAATAAGATTAATGTTGTTTCCGTTTGAGGCCAGATCAGGCTTAACTGACGACGAAGACGAAGGAGAATGTGAGGATTGGACCTCACTATCGCCAGCTGTAACAGAGTGGGGACTATGCCGTCAACGGTTATGAAGCCCCTTGCGGCCTTGCATCTCGTCAGCTCTACCTCCACGAAGTGGATCAACAAGATGGGTATCTTCAGCACCCACCAGTCTCCCATGAAGTTCTGGTAGGATTCCAGCAATAGGCAAAATCACTACATTTCAGGAACTGCTCCTGGATCGCCTCAATGAGAGTTCACAAAAGAAAGAAGACGCCAATCATTCTTTCTTGATGTCACTCCTTGCACATACGAAAAAACTGGACATGGAAGAAAAACTTTCAACAGAGTCTCCTCAACTTCTTCAAATGAAGTAAGCTTACAAAACAAAGTGTGCAGGATCCACCCTCTGACACTCCCCCTCAAAACCCTGGTGATTATTCACACCTCTATTTATCAGGTTCTCTGCCTTCATTTCCTATTTACCGAAGCCAGTAAGTACCACCTCCTCTCAGGCCACCATATCCCCCAAACCCGCCAGTTCCAGCTAATTATGAAACTCTACACCCGAACCCAAAACTTCCAAGTAATTATGAAACTAAGCCTCCCCCAACCCACCAGCTCCTACTACTTGCGAAACTATACGCCGCCCCAACCCAACTGACGATCCGAACGCTGATCATGAGTCTGTACTCTTCCCCAGCTTACCAGGTGCAATTTATCCACTACGGGATAATTTTCCCACATGGTTTGGCCTTCCTACCACTGATTCTTACACAAATGTCATGATAATATACCTATATACGGGCATTTACGAGCTCCACGGATTGATCGATGAGAGGATACAGAACAGAACAGGTCTAATAAACTTACGTTAGAAAATGAATGCTACAGACCATTTATCCAATCATACATTTTTACAGACCCTGCGGCCTAATATGCGCTGTACCATGCAGCCATAGTTATAGTGTGTGTTGAAAATGGTTTCCATGAGCCTTACTCATGTTTGTACGCCCCTTAGCATATTCTGCCTCAAATGTTCACATCGTCCAGGCTGAATGCGAGCACTGTCAAAGGCAGCATGCAGCGCGAGTGTCTCCACATCTGGAATGGGTTCTGTGTACAAGATGCTTTTCAGATGGCCTCATAACCAGAAATGGCAAGGGTTGAGATCCGGTGAACGAGCAGCCAATGCAACTGGACTACCTCGTCCGATCCATCGACCAGGCAAGACACGATTGAGATGCGTCCGGACGTTAACAGGGAAGCAGGTTGGAGCACCATCATGTAGCAGCCGCATAACCCTTCTAATCATCGATGGCACTTCTTCCAGCAGGGAGGCAAATTCTCCCGCAAGAAAAGCCAATAGTTCCCGCCTGTTAGGTGACGTGGGGGGAAGGCTGGTCTCAAAATATGGTCGCCTATTATCCTGCGCCATAAATTCCGGCTGCACCGATGCTGATGATTCGCTGTCACCGTACCATGGCGGCTCTTCATACTATTCCACGGAAGACTGTTATGAAAGTTGAAGATACCACTCCGTGTAAAGATTGCCTCATCTGTGAATAGGACGGATGACACAAATCCAGGAATCGTCGTTGCGTGGAGCAGAAGCCAGCGACGAAATAGCTCCCGATGTGGAAAGTCGGTCGAGCAAGTCCTGCACACGCTACAGGTGATAAGGGCAGTAACATCTGTACTGGAGGGCCAGCTGCCTGGTACTGAGATGGCGGTAGCTTTTCACAGTGTTAATCACATTTCCCTCCAAGCCTGGCATCCGAAATTTTCGAGTACGCCCTTCACTATTTCCTGAAATTACTCTGCCCCAGAAAAAGCGCGAAAAACTGTTGCAAACACTGAATGCTGTGGTCTTTGTCGGCGGTGACAGGTCTCCTGATACAATCCTGCTGCCCGCCGCTCGTTGCCATTTGCCTTTCAGTAAGTAAACATCATGTCGGCAAGCTGTCGATTCGAGTACGGAACCATTGTGTGAAAAGCTGTATCACATCCACTACAAGATGACTCAGCAAGAGAAGTGAATCGGACACTAGGTGAAACCAAGCATGCTGTAGCTGTGGCTGCATAGTACAGTGCGTATTTGACCACAGTCTCCGTAACATACTACGAGGGCAGTTCAATAAGTAATGCAACACATTTTTTTTCTGAAACAGGGGTTGTTTTATTCAGCATTGAAATACACCAGGTTATTCCCCAATCTTTTAGCTACACAACACTATTTTTCAACGTAATCTCCATTCAATGCTACGGCCTTACGCCACCTTGAAATGAGGGCCTGTATGCCTGCACGGTACCATTCTACTGGTCGATGTTGGAGCCAACGTCGTACTGCATCAATAACTTCTTCATCATCCGCGTAGTGCCTCCCACGGATTGCGTCCTTCATTGGGCCAAACATATGGAAATCCGACGGTGCGAGATCGGGGCTGTAGGGTGCATGAGGAAGAACAGTCCATTGAAGTTTTGTGAGCTCCTCTCGGGTGCGAAGACTTGTGTGAGGTTTTGCGTTGTCATGAAGAAGGAGAAGTTCGTTCAGATTTTTGTGCCTACGAACACGCTGAAGTCGTTTCTTCAATTTCTGAAGAGTAGCACAATACACTTCATAGTTCATCGTTTGACCATGGGGAAGGACATCGAACAGAATAACCCCTTCAGCGTCCCAGAAGACTGTAACCATGACTTTACCAGCTGAGGGTATGGCTTTAAACTTTTTCTTGGTAGGGGAGTGGGTGTGGCGCCACTCCATTGATTGCCGTTTTGTTTCAGGTTCGAAGTGATGAACCCATGTTTCATCGCCTGTAACAATCTTTGACAAGAAATTGTCACCCTCAGCCACATGACGAGCAAGCAATTCCGCACAGATGGTTCTCCTTTGCTCTTTATGGTGTTCGGTTAGACAACGAGGGACCGAGCGGGAACAAACCTTTGAATATCCCAACTGGTGAACAATTGTGACAGCACTACCAACAGAGATGTCAAGTTGAGCACTGAGTTGTTTGATGGTGATCCGTCGATCATCTCGAAAGAGTGTGTTCGCACACTCCGCCATTGCAGGAGTCACAGCTGTGCACGGCCGGCCCCCACGCGGGAGATCAGACAGTCTTGCTTGACCTTGCGGCGATGATGACACACGCTTTGCCCAACGACTCACCGTGCTTTTGTCCACTGCCAGATCACCGTAGACATTCTGCAAGCGCCTATGAATATCTGAGATGCCCTGGTTTTCCGCCAAAAGAAACTCGATCACTGCCCGTTGTTTCCAACGCACATCCGTTACAGACGCCATTTTAACAGCTCCGTACAGCGCTGCCACCTGTCGGAAGTCAATGAAACTATACGAGACGAAGCGGGAATGTTTGAAAATATTCCACAAGAAATTTCCGGTTTTTTCAACCAAAATTGGCCGAGAAAAAAAAGTGTTGCATTACTTATTGAACTGCCCTCGTATATATTGGCCACGACATCTTGGTAGATGATTGTTACAGTGTCGATGTGTTTACGGGTTGCATTTTTTCATATGACTTGTCAAGCCAATGGCAGCACGGTATCTCTTGCGGCAATTGTCACAAGTGTATCTGGTTGCTGAGGCAGGAGCTGTGGTAGCATCGCGAAGCTTTTTCTGCCTTAATCTGTCTAACAAGCCTTCATCATGCTTCGACATTCCAGATGATATATCATCACGCCACTCTGGTATCATGCTAGCCCGTGCCTCCCATCTGTTTGTGTCGATTCCAAAGCTCTTCATATCTCGTTTACAGGAGTCCTTGAACTTCAATACAGGACGTCCTACAGGTCTTTTGGCTATAGAGATCTCTCCAAGCATCACCTCACGTGGTAATTTGTCAGGATCCATACGGTGGACGTGTCCCAGCCAACGGATTCGTCTCTGCTTCAAGATAGCTGAAATACTGTTGCAATTGGTTTTAGATAGCACTGCTTCGTTGGTCACTCGGTCCTTCCACGTTACTCCGAGGATGGATCTCAGGCACCGCATGTGGAAAGCATTAAGGCGACGTTCTTGTTTGGTATAGGTAGTCCATGTTTCCGATGCATACAAAAGGATGCTGAGGGCACAAGTTTGATATACAAGAATTTTGGTGGTCAAAGAGAGTTTGTTGTTTTTCCAAACACGTGTAGAGAGTTTGCCAACAGTTGTCGCACCTCTTTCAATGCGAGCATCAATTTCCTTGTCGACAGACATGTTTGATTCTATAGCAGATCCAAGATAGCAGAAGTTATCTACGACTTGCAGAGTAGTGCCATCTAGTGTGATATTCGGCTTCGTGTTAGCACCCTGAACCATAATTACGGTCTTACTGCTGTTTACACTCATCGAGAATAGGTGGCATGTGTGACTAAATCTTGATACTAGCTCTTGCAGCTCTTCTGCGGAGTTCGCAACAATTGCAGCATCATCAGCATACAGGATTTTACGAGCGACTATCTCGTATCGCTTTGTCTTTCTCTTCAGAAGACTGACATTGAAAAGCCTTCCATCTTCCATAGTATGCAGATGTACTCCAACATTGCAATTCTCGAAATCCACTTGGAGCAGACCCGAGAGGAAAATTACACAAAGTGTAGGTGCAAACACACAACGTTGTCTTACGTCACAGTTCATACTGAATGGTTTAGATGTACTGCCATCGAAGATTACAGCGCCACGCATATTGTCGTAAAAAGATATTATTAAGGACGGCAAAGTTGGGGACATCCAATTTTTTTCAATATGCTGTAGAGTCCCTCCCTACTGACCGTGTCAAAGCCTTTGTTGAGATCAACAAAAGCCACATATAATGGCACTCTGTGTTCGAGGCACATCTCTTGTAGTTGGCGAAAGGTGAATACATGTCACTTGTGGATCTGCCAGTTCGAAATCCACACTGTGACTCAGGGTAGATCCGAGCAGCCTGCCGAGCAACCAGTCCCTTCAGGATTATCCTTGCATACGCCTTTCCAGCAATGCTAAAGAGAGATATTCCTCTATAGTTGTTACAATTACCTCTGTCGCCTTTTCCCTTATATATTATTACTATATTTGCATCTCGCATGTCTTGAGGTACTGTGCCTTCTTCCCAGCACTGCAGTAGGATTTGATACAATATCGACAAAACGCAGTCAAGTTTGATGATTTCTGCTGGTAAGTTATCACGGCCTGTACTCTTGCCTACCTTTAGACTTTTAAGTGCGAGTTTTAATTCGTCAACAGTGGGAGGATCATCAAGCTCAGACATAACAGGGTAAGTTGGTAAAGTACCCAAAGCTTCTGAAGAAATGTTGACCTCTTCTGAGTATAGTTTAGCATAGTGCTGCACCCATCTATCTAGCTGCTGGTTTTTTATTGTTGATTGGGTCTCCATTTAGATCTTTTATTGCAGCGAACTTCCTACTTGTTGGTCCAATGGCCTTTTTGATGCCTTGATACATGCCACTAAAATCTCCTTTGTCTCGGCAGATCTGAATAGTTTTACAAAGGTTGGTCCAACATCTATTTGCGCAATGGCGGGAAACTCGTTGCAGATCTGCTTTGCAGGCCTTGTATTCAGCTATTGCTCGTTGGTCTTCAGGATTATTCATAACCTGTATATGAGCATTACGTTTCTTGTCTATATATGGACACAACTCACTTTCACATTCAGTAAACCAGTCACTTTGTGTCCTACCCTGCTTCCCAAATGTTCCGATAGCTGTCTGCATAACATTTTCTTTAGCTAGTTGCCACATATTTTCGGCTCTATGTGCAGTTATAAATTGCTCATGATTCAGTTTCATGTCAATTTCTTCACTGAACTTTTTGTATAGCGCATCATCTTGAATGGCTTTGGTGCTGATCTTGACTCTTCTACAGACGCTCTCAGCGGAATGAATCTTCTTTGGTGTGAACCGTGATTTGATCATAACTAAAGCGTGATCAGTACCACAGTCAGCACTGTGATATGTGCGGGAATTAAGGACATGACGTAGGTCGCTTCTTCTGGTTATGATGAAGTCGATCTGATGCCAATGGCCTGAACGTGGGTGTTTCCATGTTACTTTGTGCACGTCTCTGTTCTGGAAGTAAGTGTTAGTGATGCAGAGAGAAAGAGAGGTGCAAAGTTCCAGCAGTCGCTGACCGTTCTCATTCATATTTCCAATGCCGTATGGGCCCATACTATCGGTCCAGTTGTTCCGTTTATTCCGAATCCTGGCATTAAAGTCTCCCAGTAGCATGAGTTTATCTGATCCACGAACATTCTCCAGGCATTTCCGCAGGTCTTCATAGAACATGTCTTTGACTTCAGGTGGCGCTTTCATAGTGGGAGCATATGCAGAGATTAATGTGACGGGGCCGGCTGTTGTCTTTAATCTCAAAGTTGTTGATCGTTCAGACATAGGTTTTGGTAGTTCGCAGCAGCTGAGAAGACTGTTTCGCACGGCAGTTTCTCTCCCTTTACAGAAATAAGGTGTAATTATCTTCACGGTCGTTGCCTTCCCCAGAGAGACGAGTTTCCTGTAATGCAGCCACATAAACGCGAAAACGCAGGAGTTCTCTGTCAATTATGGCTGTTTTTCTGACTATAGGGGCAGCATCTGTAGGAGTGTCATATCCGGGTAACATAATTCTGACATTCCAGGTGGCAATCGTGTTATTGAATAGTTGGTTTTGCTCATATGAGCTACTTTATTGTTGTTTCTTTCCAGGTGCCTCAGTAACCCACCTTGTATCAAACACTGCGAGATGCTTCCTGCTCCATACACCAATAGAAGCGCAAGGTGGGGGACGGACTGCTACCTTACTGGCTGGGGGCTGCCCAGCTTGAGGCGGGCAGTAGCCAGTCAGTTAGCCGCAGTGGGCTACCCCACCGACGAGACTCACCGTCACCCCTGGCGCCCGCACTCACGCCCCTCAGCGCAAGGCTTAAAACCGGTCACTGCGACTCCCCGTGTTGTTATCCGCACCTTTGCAGGTGCAGGCGGAGTGTCCTCTCCACAGGCACTGCATCGCCTGGTTCGTATTTAAAAGCCACGAATTTGCCCAGCGTTCATAGCTTTCTCTCGACCCAAGCAACTGTTCCCATAGGAGTGACGGATCACTACGTGTGGAGTGGGTTGCAGGAGTTGCCGACTTGTTCAGGTAGAACCCTACTGTCGCCTACGGTACTCCCGATCCGTTACCCCATCCCCATAGCCGGAGCTGCCGTTGGGGACTTCACCCACAACCTTGGGCTAGGGTCCTGCTTCAAACCCCGCAGGACTGGGGTAAGAGAGATAGGAAACTGAAAGACACCCTCAGGCCTCGAAACCTAATACCACTGGGGTCGAAAAACAAGAGTTGGCCAAGGAAGGCCGACAGGAAAGGAAACAGGAGGGGTCTGACACAAGTAAGTTGAAGCGATGTCAGACTCAGCTCGGGGCCCCATGGATGCCACCCGCGAACTTCTAGATGAAGTCCCCTGGGGGACGTACTATGGTTGAATAAATGGTCTCTAGCATTCAAAACATGCATTTCCAGACATAAGTTCATCTGCCTTTCTTTTCGGATCCTCTCTTTGATCAGTCCCTAGAGTCTGTTCACGGTGGAAAAAAAATCACGCTGCATATTGATATGTTCTGATAATAATTTATCGGTTTAAAAGTAGATCGACTGATATCCGGTAGTACGTATCTATACTGGCATGTTATGATTTGAATTTCTGTACTGCAAAGTATTATTACTGATAGTACATATTTTGCAATGTTTAATTTCAGTACGTGCAGAGATAAGTACGACTATATTGATGTAACTTCAATTAAGTGTTATACCTACAAATGTATACTTTTATAAGGATATGCTTAAAATACGAATCGAATGTTCTTCTATTATTTACAAAAACTTTAGATAAAAAAATGGTTCAAATGGCTCTGAGCACTATGGGACTTAACATCTTTGGTCATCAGTCCCCTAGAACTTAGAACTACTTAAACCTAACTAACCTAAGGACATCACACACATCCATGCCCGAGGCAGGATTCGAACCTGCGACCGTAGCGGTCGCGCGGCTCCGGACTGAGCGCCTAGAACCGCGAGACCACCGCGGCCGGCAACTTTAGATAGATACGAGTAAGTACAAACATATTTTTCTTTGGAAAATATTAGTACCATTTACTATAAAAGCAATGTCGATGATACCTGTCTACTTCTTACCTCTCCTTCCTAATTTATATTTCTGTTTCACAGATTAAATATTTAATTTTTATAAAATTTCGCGCTCACTTAGTCTCACTTTTAGCCTGTCTTCATCAGTTATATCATTCCTCCAGTGTGTGTGCTTCTTTCTGATGTGATTACGCAATCTCGAGTATCTCGTCAAGGATAGTAAAAATTAGGTAAGTACGTAAAAATATTTCATCATACATTCGTATACCTTCGATTAATTTTTTGAAGTTTTCCTCCCTTTTTCGATCATAGTGAAATGGACGACCCCAAAAAACCTCAGAGATTTAAGTTAATGAAATAAACCGCAAGCTTCTGCCGCACCAGCGCACATAAGTGTTTCGTGGGACACGACTATTATTTCCACAACAGTAACTGTGAACAGAACGTTCTATCTCTGGATGGGAATGATGGGGGACAGGAGAAAGGAAAGAATAGTCGAAATAACACTTTGATATGATACGCTACGTGTGGGTTTGAAAATAGTGATGCATATTCCCAGGTAAAATAAATACATCGGCGTAGACGACGTAGAGAAAACGCCATGTTTGGATTGACACTACGACAGCCTACAGCCCTTTACTGTTCCTAGTAATGATGTCATGATTACCAAGGCAACCGAGCGGTTAGAGGCGGCCTGACATGTGCCTGGCCTTCTTGCCATACGCTTCACGGCTCTGTTTGCCTTAGCTTACGTTTAAGCCTTTGCGCTTCCTCTTTTTGTGCAGTTATGGTGGTTTAGAAGCAATAAAACAAGCTAACGTCTTTCGCGCTCGCTGAGAAATGTGCGTAAAGGTTTATTTCGTAAGTAATTATTGCTGCTAGTACTACTATCTCTACCACAGAAAAGTGAGGGAGCCCGAACCTGCTTGACACCTCTGATCTGCCGCCACTGCTGGTTTGACATCCAGCGTTTTCTGCACTATGGAAAGAGTTGCTCCCTAGTTGCTAGCTGTAGTGATATTGGTCTGTCTGTAAACTCAAGAGCGAGCAGCGCTTTTGGTGAGGGAAGAGGCCTTTCCCGGAAGAACGCTGCCACCTACTTACAGGGGCACCCAAAATCTGTTGCCCAGTATCTGTCTAGCGGGTGTCTGTCTAGCGGCGTAGATCAGCGTGCAGTGAAATACGTCGTTTCTGTTCGTGGGATCTTCGTTGCCAGTGTCAGTGAGTTAACTTTGTATACTTACTGATGTACTGCGATATCCATGAATGATGGATAATCGTCTAGCATTGGTTCGAATGGCTCTGAGCACTATGGGACGCCTGTGGTCATCACTCCCCTAGAACTGAGAACTACTTATACCTAACTAACCTGAGGACATCACACACATCCATGCCCGAGGCAGGATTCGACCCTGCGACCGTAGCAGTCGCGCGGTTCCGGACTGAAGCGCCTAGAACCGCTCGGCCACACCGGCCGGCGCCGTCTAGCATTGCAAGAAAATGTGCAGAATACGAAGAAGAGGAGGTATTTGCGGAGTAACGAGCGTTCGATCGTCTCTAATGTTGTCACAGCGTGTATTAAAGAGACGACCCGAAAAGAACCGTTGGCTAATATTACCAGTCACAATCAAAGGGCTGCGATTTATGGAAACGTCAGCGTCACCCAATAGGACGCATAAGGAAGGAACAGAAAAATAAGTCGCATGGTTTACTGGAGTCGCCACGAAGGAAAAGTAATAATTTTTGGAGGAAACCCATCGTTATAGTGAGTTTCAAAATCACGTAAAACCTTTGATGCTTATAGAACACTAAATCTCTATCTCGGTCACTATTCACCTGATTCTAAGGCATACTGCTTAAAACATGTGCGGAGTAGCTATTCTAAACACTGCTAAAATTTCCTTCGAAACATTTTCACCGATTCTGGACTTCTAAGCATAAAGCTTGACATACGAGGTGCGTTCACATATTAATTTTTATTTTTTGGTAAGAACTTTATTTGTTAATCTACAGCAATGTTATCCTGTTCAAAATATTTCCCATTACATTGTATACACTTATGAGAGCGATTTTTCCAATTCCCGAAACACTTTGGGAACTGTGATTCTTGAGTTTCTCCCGGCGTATTTGATAATCAAAATATCCACGGGCGTACTGCCGGTCTACAGTGTCCAACGGGCACAATATTTCGGCGATCATACATGTCGCCATCATCAGGTGAACTGACGGACTGAGCTCCTGTGAACGTGCCGGCACGGAGATCCGTACACTATGGCTGCTCAGGTGGAACTGGGTTCGGTCGCGGCGGCGGCGGATTTAAATACCCTCCGCCCGCGGCGCGCTCACTCCGCCGTCCGCGCCCCGCGCCACGGTCGCGCGGTGGAACAGATTGCGACGGCGTCTGAGATGACGTCGGTGTGATGGCTCCGTCAGCCGTGGTCGTCACAACTATACATTTGCTCGATTTACTCTTGATTAACCCAATCGCTGGTTCCCAAGCCTTGCTAAGATTATAGCCACAGTCACGATTTATGAGGTCGTCATTGGTGCGAATTTCGATGGCCTCTCTAACAACGCTGTCCCAGTATCTCGGCGTCTGTACCAGAATCCTCGTGCGTTCATACTCCATAGCGTGATTTTCCGACAAACAATGTTCAGCGACCGCCGACTTGCTCGGATACATCAGTCGAGTGTGCCTCTGGTGTTCACGGCATCGATCCTCGACGGTACGCATCGTCTGACCAATACACGACTTGCCACATTGACACGGAATCTGGTACACGCCGGCCTTCTTCAAACCGAGGTCATCTTTGGCGCTCCCCACCAGTGCACGAGTTTTATTCGGAGGACAAAACACCGTTCCGACCCGGTGTTTCTTCAAAATGCGGGCGATCTTTCCCGAGAGTGCGCCTGTATATGGGATAAACGCAGTGCCTACCTCCTCCCTCGTGATTTCATCCATATCCACAGGTTGTGCTGTAGTGGTTGGGCGGAGAGCACAGAGGAATGGGGTACTTAAAACTCTAGTACATAGGGCGCGCACTATCTCTGACGCAGAGAGTCTACCCCAGGAATTGGAACATCTGAGAACTGTATTTCGAAAAAATGGGTACTCAGAGTGGCAGATTCAACGTTTCTAAAAATTTCTTACACTTTATTCTATTCTTATAATAAAATTTAATACAGATTCTCTAATTTATTTTTATACAAAACAAATAATCGTTGATGCTACCTAAACACATGTCACCTTTCTGACAGCTGACAACAGAGCGAATACCCAATATGCATAACATTGTACATATACTTTTGAGGCATGTTCACGAAGACAGTGACAACAAAGTAGTGCAAATCGGACTAATTCAACAGAGTTTTGTGTGTTGTATTAGTCCGGTTTGATAATTTTATCCAATTTCTGCTTACTTTTCACACTCTTCGTGTTTCAAGAATTGCTAACTTCCAATGCAGTCCTTCAAAGGAAACTTCTACCTTAAATTCTACAGACTGATCGCATTATATGGGCTTCGTTTTACGAATAGGAATAGAGGAACATACATTCACACGAAGAGGCATTTGGTTCTATGTTTTTAGTAGAATCCTGACTTCCGTTCTTATGTTAATATTACTTGCTCTATAATGTTGTGCTTCGGAAAATGCTATAGTTTTCTTTGTATTCCTTATGGTATTAATGCATTTGTCTAAAAATAAACGCAGCCAAGACGTATCTGTACACGGCGTCGCCACAGATTTAAAGCGCGCGCCGCGGTAGGGACGGTACTACGTTGTGAAGCAGCCTGTAGAAGCGCCTTGTGACGTAGCGGTGTTGGCAAAGTGGAGACTCGCCCCCTCGCTCTTCAGTTGCTGTTCTGGTACTGACTGATGGCCGCTTGCAGTGCAATATCATTCACTGTCATTATGTACCTATTTAATGTCTGCGCATTTCCTAAATTTAGGACAAGTCCTGTTAGTTGAACTGTGGTTCCGAAGACAATGAACACCTCTTGAAATAGTACTCTCGTCGACTGACACTTTATTTACATCGCCATATTTTACACAACGCTGTGTTCCACGGCATTGACCACCTGTATGGTTGTAGCTGAAACACCGACAGCGCTGCAGAACTGAAAATGGCTCTGAGCACTATCGGACTTAACATCTGAGGTCATCAGTCCCCTAGAACTTAGAACTACTTAAACCTAACTAACCTAAGGACATCACACACACCCTTGCCCGAGGCAGGATTCGAACCTGCGACCATAGCAGCGCGGTTCCAGACTGAAGCGCCTAGAACCGCTCGGCCACTAAGGCCGGCTCTGAATAACACTCGCGAAGGGTATTACTGACGATTTGCTCAGTGTCCAGGGGATTACTCATGGCAATGGAAGTAATCTGCCACCGGTCCTTTGCACTGTGTTTTTATAGTACGAGTAAAGACACGAGAGAGTATTCGAAGCACCATACTCATCCACTAAATGTAAACAACCCGCGACCACATGGAGCCCACCGGCTAAGACGTCCGAATTCCGCGACAGATGGAAGTAAATTCCGTTTCCTTTGAAACAAGTACTGCGAAGACATAACTGAAATGTAGTTTCTAAATCTTATTCCAGTGAGAAATTTTAAGACAAGGAGGAATTCTTTTGCACGTA